>NC_081521.1:22760720-23068375 GCF_030273125.1 Centropristis striata
TGGGCCTTTCTCTGGGTGCATTCTCATGGTAATCATGTTGACTCAACTTTGTGCAACGTGGCTATACAACGCATATGAACCCTAGCAGGAGTCCATTACAGAAATGCCATTTAGCAAGCTGTTTCTGTGAGAAAGTCAAATGTTTAAGGGGCTTTTTTGTGCCGGCTGGGGACGAGAGTCCCGGAGAAGCAGCAGGAGTCCTTTGGAAACTCCAGTGAAACTAAAGGCCTCTCAGGTCTGAGATACTTCCCAGCTGAAGTCAAAAGTGTTGGAAATGCAGGTTTTCTTGAACAATGTCTAACTCCCTGTCAACCATGACTGCTGCGCTATTTAGCAATTTTCTTCTCGGACACTGGATAAACGGATGTCACCCTTCTAAACATGCCTACCCACACACAAATACAAGTGATTTCATTTTTTAAAATCATTCCAGAAAACATGAAATTCTTGCTGTACAGGAAAATATAACTGCAGCAGAAACAACACAACACACAACAAGTCCTCCGAATTAAGAAAAAAAATATGCCATTGTCCTCTAGAACGAAACACATAGGCAGTTTCTGATCTGACAACCCTAATGAAGGACAAACTCATCATTGCCTAAGCCTTCAAAACTATTACAAATCAGTGTTTTTTTATCTCACACCACAGTGGTTAATGTTTGGTGAGGTCTAGGCACAGACATGCTTGTTGGGGTGAGGGAACAATCCTGGTTTGGGTTCAAATGATTACTTTAAATGTTAGGGGACTCATTGACATTACTTGGTTAAGGTGACGGGCCGTTTTCTTTAGAAAAAAAAGAAATGAACAGCAGCCATCTGTGTTAAAGTCCATGTTTTGTTGTTGTCAATCTATAATAATGTCCCATTCACTCTCAGCTTCCTAAAAACTTGGCATTTTACCTGGAGCTCAGTCACTGTCTCAGTCCATGCTCTGAGTGCACATTCATTTGAGTTTTCCTTTTTTTAGAATAAAAAACAAAAAAGCTTGCATTAAAAAAGATAGTAGCAAAGTTTGGGCTAGTTTTATTTATAAAGTTTGAGGAATCATTTAGGAGTGTGCTGAAAGGACTGATGCTGTCGTTCTTGCAGCAAAGCTTAACTAATCTTAAAACAATGAATAAAGTTCACAAAAAAATTCACAATTAATTAACAAAACGTTAAAAAAAACAAAATTTAGGTTTAACTCATCCAGGAATATGTGGCAAAACACATAATAATTAGTTGAACTTTAAGGAGATTTAAAGCTTTAGATATCACAAAGAAAGATTTTGTTTCTCTCTCCAGGTGTCTGCACTGTTTGTTGAGTCACTCGTTGAGTCAGATTTTCTTCTCCCACACACCTTTTGTGTGACGCACTGTCCTCAGCAGTGGGAAAGAACCCAGATTTGGAAACATTTTTAAGTACTGAATTGTAGGAATTCAGAGGTCACGCCACTTACAATTCCCAAACTCTCAATGTCCCTCATCAAGCTCATTTGAACAGTAACATTGGAATGCAAAATATTTCATTCAACACTAAATGAGCCAGGTCATCCTGGACACATTAAAGTCCAGAGTAGAAAATAAAAAGAATGAAGTATGAACATCTGAATGAGCGCAGGTCTCCCTCTTCAGCCCCTTGCAACCCACCCTCCTCCTCCTCCTCCTCCTCCTCCTCTCTGCCCGCTCATTATCCCTGTCACACGGGACCAGGGCCCACTTGGCACAGCCTTGTGGACTTAATTGAATTAGACATACCCGCTTGTTTAGGCATTGTGCGGTGGCATGAGAATCTCCCAGCCATCTCCATGAAGGCAGAAGAAAAGAGAGGCATCGGCAACACTTCATCGGCAAGATCTGAGAGTTAGAGATTCTCAGGGATGGAAGGGCCGCCGCGAAACGAAGGGCCATCAGTCTCCCATTGTGTCCCGGCTCAGTGCCAAGTCCAGAGTGGGACTCATCCAGGGGTGTCACTTCATTTAACCGTGAGGTGTGGCAAAATCCTGGCATTTAATAAACTTTAAATCCTCTTGGAAAAGTAATTGGTGATTCAGTATCACCGGACAACACATTAATGTATATTTATGGTTTATATTTAGATGTGCTTCCCAAATTTTTTCTGTCGAATTAAGCCTGAACTTTTCTACATTGTAAAAATTGGGAAAAAATGGACCAGTCTCTTGGGATCAGTGTCGAAACAAATAGGGTAAATAAAAGAGGACTGAAATTATGACCTATATTAACGTTTATTGTGGCAGCAACCTCTAATGACATAGTATAAAGAATGACAAAGTCCACGGAGGAATGAAATTGAGGTGGATAGATGGATCAAACAAACACTGGACCACTGTTTGTGTCCCGAATAAAACCAAACGTCAACTTTGACTTATTTTTAACCTAAACCAGCTTTTCTACAAACATGACTATGTCACATCTGTCATTATGTCATGAAGTATCGTAGTAAATGTGCTTATTTTTAACCCCCACAGTCTTTCCTTAAACCTAACCAAGTTTTGTTGCCTAAATCTGACCAAACTTCAATCATTTCACAGTATTAGTGTGTTTAAACCGTCGATTGTTACATTTAGGTATAAGGACATGTTGATCTTCTTCCACCAGTGGGGGCACTAATTTAGGAACAAACAACTTGTGGTCGTATGGGTTAAATGGGTAATTTTTCATTGATTTGGACTCCATATTCATGAATGCAGAAATCTTTCATCCCTGCAATTCTAATATTTTAAATTTACCATCTGTTGTGGTGTGTGTAGGGTTCTTTTAAAACTGTTCTATGCAGCTCTTGACACCAGCGACAGCACTCACTGTGCCAGCTTAACCCTCTGACTTCTACCTTTTCCAACCACAGTCTAGAGCTGACTTTAAAGTCAAGAGTCAGTCACTTTGTGATTAGAGATTTTTTTCTCTTTCTTTTTTGTTGTTGCTTTAAATGGAAAGAAACCTCTTCTAATGTGATTGCCCTTTTCCATTTATCCAGACGGGGTCTAAATGGAGGTGCTACAAGGGGACGCCTAAGCGCTGTCACTACATAACGTCACCTCCCTAACCCCAGGGGTCAGGACCAGATTGACACCATAACCCACAGCCCTGATCCTCCTTTAGCCTCTTTAGAGGTGCACCCGGCCGGCAGTAATACGGCCCGCACTTTATTCATTTGGAGATCAGCCAAGCTGAAAAGATAAGCTCTGAATAATTGGAGCCCACAGACCACGGAGAACCTGATGGGATCTTCGAGTCTTTAACTTTTTTCTCCCTCTCTCTATACCCTCTTATAACTGGAGGACACCCCTTGTTAGATCCAGGCAGCCAGATGGGCGAGAGAGGAGTGGGATGATCAGTGGTGCTTTAGAGAGAGGGATGACACTGGCTGTAGGGACCTGTCACTCACGTGCAGGGGGAGTGAATGTGGAGCTTAATGAATCCTCCACAGCCACCAGTGGACAAGACGTAGCTCTGTGTGGACACCAGACAGCCAGACAGTACACCATCCTGCCTTCTTTTCAGTCTTTCTCTTTGCCTCTCTCTAATGGCCTCATGGCCTCTTTCATTACAGCAAAGTGTGAGGAACAATATTTTGTGCATAGGCCAAGCAGTTAATTTGATTTTCATGTGATTTGACTGTAATTCCTCTACTTGGTTGCTTTTATTTTGAGAGGAATTGAATTTAAATATCAAGGCAAAAGTCTTGATGCCCGTTTAAAAAACAAGGTGGTCCTGGGTGGCATACGAAGAGTTTAAGACCAACCATCGAGCTGCTGCACCACATGAATATCCCCTTCAGACACGAGATAACTTGTTAATAGAGCAGTCAAATCTCTCTGGGAGGTGGGACACTGGAAACAATAACACATGAAAATGAGGCGGTTAGCTACTATGGCTGCTGTAGTTAATCATCCCTCTGTCAAATTAGCATTCCCCCTGCCAGGCATGGAAGACACCACAGCAGATAGACAGGGCATCGTTAGCTGCACTGCGCAACAAAGAGCTAGCAATGGGGAGGCTGCGGCTATACTGGTAATGTCAGGTCCCAGGTCAGCTTGGTCCAGTGCCAGTGGAAGCACATGCTGCGCTCTGCCTGTCCGGTGTTGTCACAACAGAGCAGTATTACTGTATGAGGCCAGAGGAAAGACAAGACCGGCTGCAGCCTCCTGAAGACAGACGGAACAACAGGACCACACACTCATTTCTCATTAACATCAGCAGCAGTCGTGGTTTTGTTCTTTTTCCCTTTCACATGTTCTGACATAGACCTACAAGGTGTAGCAACAACAAGTGTAAAGTGTAGCTTAAAAGACTCTGCCAGAGGGGCTGGAGAGGTTACTTATGAAAAATAACCGTTTCAAATTACTCATTATACTGATACTATGTATCAGTTTTGAGTAAATATCAATTCAACTTGGTATAGAAAATACATCAAAGAAATCGGTTGCTATTTGTTTCTCTGGAACACTGCAACACCTCAACTGCCTTTGTTGTGCAGTCAACAGTTGAGTGCAAAAAAATGCACATAATTACAGTTGTCTCCTGATATGAATCATGGTTCTTTTTCTATTCTTGGCATATGTCTTAGGGCTGTATGCTGTTTAATGGTAATTAAGGCATACAGGAATCTGCCACTCCTAATGATTGTTAATATAATAATAAAAAGTAAGTGTGCCTGAATGTGTGTGTTGACAAGCTGTGCAGGAATCAGTAGCAGCGTTCATTCAGGACACTTATCCTCCTGCCTTTTCCCTCTTTGTTGGACTGTATACTTTGACAGAGGCCAGGCATTGTGAAACATAATAATCCTGATTATTACAATAACATCAAACACCGCACGAGGCCTGAACCAAATCCAGTGGCATGACAGGCTCGGACAAATCTCCAGCCATCAAGTCAAGCAAAATATTTTCTCTGCCCAATCACAGGGGCACATTGCTTCCTGTCCTGGAGACAGTGTCACCCAATGGCTTCTTGTTTTCCATAAACCATGTTTCCTGTGTTACAGGGCACTTTTATGGAGGAAAAAAATCATCCATTGTCACACATGAAGCGCTCACTTGTACTGTGTTTATAGTATTTAAACCAGCTGACGGTGCAGAGAACATTGGCGTGACTAAAACAGGAAATTTGATTATTGAATATTTGAGAAACAGCGTTCTTATCATCTGACAGGTCATCAGCCCTGTCTCCTCAAAATTATATTCCCCTATTATTAGGGCCCGATATGGGGTTGTTAAGCCGATACCACCAATTGTAGAGGGGAAACATTAATTGTTTTTTTAAGCTGGAATGAAAACACACCTTTTCTGTGTGGATTGTGCATGGATTTTCACCAATATGACTATGCAAAGGTACTCAGAAGGCCGCTTATGAATAAGTCAGACTGTGAACCATCATATGATATGTAAACAACAGAGTTGAGGAATGTGTTGCACTGAAAAAGGCTGAGGTTTTGAGAACAAAACTGAAATATTTCTGTCAGAATTTGGAGCCCTCTTCTAGAGCAGTGGTTCTCAACCTTTTTGAGTCGCGACCCCCAATTTAACATGCATGTTGTCCGTGACCCCCGCTCACTGAACAGAATCTCACACGCACAGTTCAGATCACCCAAAAAAGAAACAAAATGACTAAAAAAGACACAAATTGACCAGAAAAGACACAAAATGACCAGAAAAGACACAAAATGACCAAAAAATGACACAAAATGACCAAAAAAGACACAAAAAAAAGACACAAAATGACCAAAAAAGACACAAAATGACCAAAAAAAGGAAACCAAATGACCAAAAAAGACACAAATTGACCACAAAATGATAAAAAAAAGACACAAAATGACCTAAAAAGACACAAAATGAACAAAAAAAGACATTAAGTGACCAAAAAGACTAAATCAAATGATTTGGCGACCCCCAGAAATCATCTCGCGACCCCAATTGGGGTCCCGACCCCAAGGTTGAGAATAGCTGTTCTAGAGTACCTCAAAGGTTATGCATATGTACTGTATTAAACTTTACCAGTAATGTTGAAGTCCTCTGATTGTGGACTGGCTGAGTTGCTCAATGAGTTTTGATATCATACTGAAAATCCCCCCCCCCCCCGCCAAAAAAACCCCAAGAAAACCCAAAGGACAATCATCTAGGAGACCAGAAATCAACTTTGACTCAGTTTAACTTTAACTTAGACACATAGCCTTATTTATTTAACAAATGTACTTTTTTTTAACTAAAATTAGCATGATCTTTTCCTGAACATATGCAAGTAGTTTTGTTTTTGATAACTGATAATTGATAACTGAGTAGGCAGCTTCATTGTATATGAAGGTCAGAGACATCTTGATAAAAAATAATATAAAAAAGAGCTCAGGATTAACTGCTTATCTATCACTCATGGCTAAATACGATATAAACATCCATAGCACAGACTGATTTTTTGTAGCATGTGCTACATATATGTAGCACTGTACAGCCCTGTATTATGTTAAGCTCCTAGCAACAATCCCAGCTAGGTTAGTGTGCTAATTTTGCAGACGGTATCATTAACATGCTAAAAAAAATCAGTCCTATGGATGATTTACCATCTTAACACCAGTGTAACTACATACAGATGCTAGAGATTTTGTGGATTGTGCCACAAAACTATCAACCTCTGTAGCACCAGTGCTATGAGCAAAAAAAGCTAACTTACAGCCCTGTAATATATATGTCAATGTTGAACATAACATTCCGACAGGCCATTGTGAACTTATTTTATCTTAATCTTTGTAGCATTTTGTGACCTACCTACCTGTGAGCCTACCTCCCAGAGGTATTACTCCATAAAGGATCGCTAACACAAACATCGTCCATCTGCGTCATGGTTGCTGACAGTCCTGGAAGCTTGATGTACATAGCAACAGTAACTAAGGGGGTGGAGCTTTTGCGAACGGTCAATTAGCTCGCTATGCTAAACCTTTATGAGGTGAAAGCTAACATTACATATCCACTAGTAGAGCCGAGTCTTACTTTTGCATTAACACAACAAAACAGCAAAAGAAACAGGCAGAGAGCAGTTCCGGGGCAGTTGCAGCTCAGCTCAGCTGTCAGTCAAAACGCATTAGCCAATAGGAATGCACCCAGAGAAACCCACACACGTGAAATTTGTGCCGGAACCGTAAGCAGAAAGGCTGGCATCGCAAACACAAAGACAGAATCGCAAAGGCAAAACCAGAATCTCAAATGCAAAACCAGCAGCAAACAAACAAAAGAACAGTAATTTAAAGACTTAAAGACAGATTTATTTTTGCAATTACACAAATAATTTGATTGCAAGTTTTGAATTTTGTCTTTGACTTTATTTTTTTTAAATTAAATTTTGTATTTGATATTTTGATTAATATTTTTTGTTTGAATTCGAAAAAGTGTCGTTTGAACATTTTGGCACAAATCTAACTCCATACTGAATGAGATACTAATTATTTAAATTAGACAGAGAGGAACGGCAAAATAGACATTACTTTTACACCACTGTTACATGACAGTATTGTTTTATTTGATTATCTCGTGTGAACTTTTTATTACTTAAACTATTCTCTTACAGGCTCAACATTTCACACATTTTTAAAGTGTCCTTTATCTCCTTAAACCATGTGACTCAGAGTCAGTCATGAATAGATGTGCAGACAGCTGAAGTGGTCCAATATTATAAATCAATGACGGTTTGTAATTCTCTTCATTTAAACAAAGGCCAAACGAATAAAAAGCCATTAAGATGACATGTGAATTGGCAAACAAACTGTTTAATTTGTGTCTGCCGTGTGAAGGGGGCTTTGCGTCCATGGGCCTGGGGGCAGCCCAAATTTACATCTGATTGGAGTTTAATGGCCCATGGCCGCTTTTACTGGACTGTCACTATGGCGACCAAGCTTTTCTCAAGATTTTCAACAGACTAAAATGTCCTTTTTTTGTCCATTTGAAATGTGTCATGCGAGCAAAATGGGGCTGGGGCTTGTATGTATCAATTTGTTTCTGTTGCGGGGCCCACACTAGCCCTGCAATGAATATATGGGCCATTGAATCCCGGCACACAATGGCCACAGCTGATGCGGTTGCCACAGAGACACGCCCACACAAAGGGTCGGAATGATGACATATGGTCCAAACCTGCCCAGTCGGTGGACCCCCAATAGGCAGACTGCATTGGCGGACAAAACCCCACGTTAGCCATTTATCCGTGCCTACTCATTTCATGGTAAGATAAACTTTTTATAAAGTTTCCACAGCCTATGCACAAGAAGTAAACGGCTGGTGAAAAAGCCACCATGTAAAGTGGGGGGAATTCATCATTAAGTGATTAACAAAGGCTTCTTTACCACCTGCTTCTACATTAATACGGACATTAAAGGCCCCTCTTTTTGTTTAAGGTGAAAGAGAAGAGATAGAGGAAAAAAGCATTAACTTAAAGACATAATAGAAACGAAGCATATGTTAGTACTTTTAACATCTACTGACCCAAAACTCCTCTTAGGCATGTGACTTTATTTCTGTTGCTGCTGGATTAATTATACTATTTCACTGTCAGGAGTTTGTTTCTGCTTAAGTATGTTTTTAGGTTTAATATATGAGGTACTTAGATTGTAATTGTCAGGTACAGAAGTTGGAACATTTGAAATAAAAAATATTATTTTACTTTTTCAATATGTTCATGTTTTAAGTGCAAAGTACTTTGAAAAATAATATTCTTCCATGTAAAAAAAGAAAGGAGAAAACATGTAAGTGGGTGTATGATTGACATGTCAGCCATTATGTTTCTTTAAATTATTATCATAAGAATCATATGCCAACATTAAATACGTTTTGCTTTGAAGGCACAAAAATTGCATTGCCAGTAAGTATTAATTGTATTTTCTAATTCATGACAGCATCTGCCTAACTTAATGTGACTTCATACAAATACAGATTCACATCTACTATATAGCTTATGCTTTGCATATCATCACCCTGTTAAAATAATTGCCCAACTAATTTTTTCAAGTTTTGCAGGAAACACAAAAAACTTCACCAAAAGTGTATCATATGACATTTATTGATCATTTCACTCAAAAAAGATGTAAATTATGTAACTTAAGAGAAAATCTTAAGAGAAATCTATGACTTAAGAGAAATAAATGACTTTGGCAATTTTTTGAACATGCTTTTGTGACGTACACTGTAATAAATTACTCTGTAGTCATTTCATTTTAATATATTTGATAAAATGTATGAAGTATAAATGCGTCCGTGATTTTGAGTCAGTTGTTTAAGTAACTTTAATATAAAAATATTTGAGACTTATTTGATCACATTAAATATAATCTTTATGTAAATGTAATTCTAAATCAAGAGAATTTTGAATGAATTCAACACAATAGAATGAGTCAGTTTTTAATTGACAGGCACTTCCTGTTAAGTTGTTATTAACTCAACTTGTAACGTAGTTAGATTTAATTAATAATATTGCGTGCAATCTGTTGCCTCAATTGTATTGAGTAGCTATTGTTTATCTTTTTTTTTACAGTGTAAGCAAGGTATGGTAACACTTTATTTTGAAGGTGTCTACATAAGAGTCACACAAGCCTGTCAGAAACATGACATGACAAGTATCATGAGCATTAATGTTACTTCAAAGTGTCATTAATGTTGACGACACATCCCATGTATTGTTTATGATGGGCTCATGTCACTCTTATGTAGACACCTTAGAGTAAAGTGTTACCAATATAACTGTCAACAATAAAACACTGATAAACTAAACTGATAACTAAACAATCTCCCTCTAGCTCTTCTTTGCTGGGTTCTTATCTGATGCCTATGAATGTGGCAAATTCACATCAATCACATGATCTGATCAACTGAGGATGTAGGCGATTTTACCATAGGTGGCCGGCGTCATGAGGAGATGATTTAGGCAAAAAAAATAATTCTGACAAAAAATTAGTTAGGCTATTATTTTAACAGGGTGACGAAATGTTTACAATGTCCGTGTATTAGTCATAGCATACATGTCATACTCAAATCACACAAAGGGGTGCTAAATGAGTACAAGAAGGAAATCTGTATGTAAGTAGCCAAAATACGATTCGAGTAAATGTAAAAACAAACTTTACAATTCAGAATTTGTAGATTGTGGGTTTCTGTGTTTCTTGCCAAAGTTGTGAGATGTCATTTGTGATCTATGAGAATCTAGTGGTTCTTAGATAAAAGATAAAGATAACTAGCACTGTGACATCAACACAGACCTGCCAACTATTTGAGGGGAAAACCCCTCAGAGAGCAGGCGTGTGGGTAGAAGAGGCCTAATTCCATTAGCTAAGATAAGCAGTGTGTGAACAAGACATTTAAGAGTGGACCTGTTTCATTACTCACCACTGAAATATGTGATGATGTCATTACAGGCTTTGTATGGTGTGGTGGGAGGGCTGCATGGGGTCAACCATTCACTTAAGGCAGTGCAGATGCTCCACTGCCACCATAGAAACATGGAAGCAATTTGCAAGGTAAAAGTCTCAATTATTAAAGACATAATAACCAAGCAACTAAGAGCTCAATATTAACAGTATTTGCGCTGACTGCCATCAGCTTCTCCGGATAACGGCTTCTTTCGTGTTCACTGTTCAGGAGGATTTTACAGAATTATCCGCAGAAGTCTCCTTCTTTCCAAAACAAAACAGACCTGGTGATTATAATTAATGAAAACACTGAATAATGCAGTCCTCAACATAGTTAAAATCAACTTCATCATAAAAATGTGTCTTCAAAAATAATTTAAAAAAAGTAAATTTATGACATGACTGATGCATGCACAAAGGGGACTCCAGCTTCCCACAGCTTCTGCTTTCCTTTGATATTGTTCTAAATTGATTATTTGGTTTGGACAATTTGGAGGACACTGAGCTTAGGAAAACTTTTTATAAAGCCTTTGATTCATAGTGATAAAAAAATAGTCAACAACAGATGAACAGATGATTCAAAGGACTGTTAGCTGCACCCCTAAATTCCAATTATAGATGTACACTGACTATGAATGGTCTTTTTTTTCTAGTTTTCATCATACAAATAAACATGAAATGAAAATTTAATTTAATTTGTCCGATACTTCTTTAGTGCTAATTAGCAAATTTAAATTTAGACCTGCTTAGTTTGCATTTTAACATTGTCACTGTGACCATGCTAACATGCTTAGATTAGCAATTAACTAAAAGCAATATTGTGTGTGAGTACAACTGCCTTCTCAGCAAATCAGGCAATGCAGCAATTATTGCAGGTTGTGTGCTGAACTTTTACCCCTCAATGTATCACAAGGAAACTTCATATTTCACAATTACTGTAACAGCATTTTAGGATCTCGACATTTCCAACTACACTTGAAGGCAGCTTCATGTCACAGCAGCTTAATAAGTAGAGACAGAAGAAGAAATAGTCTGTTTTGTGTTGGAGCCTGTAAAAGGAAAGACGCTATCAAATTCATCACAGAATTATTCCAAAGAGCATCCATATAGTCAGCTGTTACACAAACTTCTGGGCAATTGTGCTCTGTTTTTAACCCTCATAGTTTCTGAAACATTCATGTACTAAGTTGTATTTGGCCACGGCAGGGACAGGGGCAGGAATGTTTACTGTACTCTCTCAACAACTTTCTCCAAACATTGATTTTGCTTCAACTTTTTGCCGCTTGTCACTGCATTTTCCTCATCTTCCGCTACGGTCCCCACAGCTGCAGCCTAAACACAGTACCAACATTCAAATGAATGAGAGGATTGACGGTTCTGGATGTCAAAAATGTCTAACCAACACACAGAGATTCACATAACAAGACGGGTCAAGCCAAAGTGTCACTTGGTGTCAGCTGAGGTGACGAGTTGTGAGTGAGACCCGGAAGGAGATCTCACTTGGTTTGAGTCGGAGGTGACAGGTCCTTCTAAAAAATGACCTGTCTATTCCCTGACTTCACCCCAGCTATCCGCCTGGCTGTTCCCTGCATGGACGCCTCCATTGACCACTGTCAAAGAAAGGGACCTGGAGGAGAACATTACCCTGGGAGGTCAAAGACCCCCAGGTGACCCGGTAAAGCCCCTCGAAACAGTTCAGCGAACAAGCAGTGTCCAGACCAGGCCCTGTTTTCAACGGACCCTCTGCAGGCCAATCTGGAGCCGTCAAACTGGAAACAGAGGGTAAATATGCCGTGAAATTCAAATGAAACACAGGCTGAGCATCCGTCTCAATCAACGGGGCTTTGAGTATGACGTTCCAATGTTGTCTTAGCAGAGCATTTCCCTCCATGATGCTGCACCTAGGTTTGTATGATTCTGCACAGCTCCTAACACACACAGATTCTCTCAGTGATCACATGAGCAGACACACAGATTCCCACACATGTGCAAGGGCGTACAGACCCCACCCTTAGACCCCACACTGCACCGCATTATGCAGAGCTCCCTTGAATTCACACAGAGATCTAAAAATACCCGCGAGGGAGGAAATCCCCACATTCCGCAGCAATGGACCTGCACTACAAAGACATCCAAACAATAAGCCTCTCCCGACTCGGAATCATCCCAGACAATATAGGAAGGCTGAGGCATCAGAGAGTTGTTTTTCCCGGATAGACTGTTGTGTCTAGGAGTGGAAACCTCTGACCACCGCCGCTGAGTCATGGCAAGTGGCCATATGTGAGAGAATGGACTGCACAATGACATAAACACATATGTGGAAACCAGTCTGTATCCACAATGGCACAGAAGTATCCAAAAGATGGTAGAAGCATGGAAATCAAAGGCAGTGAAGCTATAGGTCACGATTATTATCAAGCTTTACTTAAATGAACGGAAACCAACTCATGACACCGAAAGCCAATATCCAGCAGGTGGTTCATTCATAAGTCAGCTTCTGCAGTTTCATTTTGCTGTATCAAACAATGGCCATGGTCACAAGAGTGAGAAATTGATTATGATATTTCTTCTTAGCTACTTTACTCTTCAATATGAGTGTTGATGTCATGCAAGTAGTAAACAAGCATTTTAGTTTGTAGCAAGCATGGTAGAAGGCAAACTATCATTTTCTTGAAAAACATAACGAATATATACTGTCCTATATGCACCTGCACCGATATAAAACCTTTTCTTTACGGAACATTTGACGCAGAAAACAGAAGAAAGGGTGATGTAAATGTAGATGTGTGCTTCTCTAACACCTAAAGATGGCTGAAAAGTGACAGTAAACAGGCAGTAAGGTGTGGAACGACTTCTTCAAAGATGGTGATGTAGTTGAAAATATATAATATATAATAATGAATATGCTTTTTTTTCAAAGAAAAACTGCCTTGCGATTATCTGTGCTTTGCTGTATTGCAGAATGGGTGCAAAATCCACATAGAAAACATCTGTTTTCATGCCAGCTCAAAAATTCACTGTAATCTGGAAATATTCCTCCTAATACTCCTAAGTTTTGATAGGACATACTTTACAACTGATATCTGTTGCAAGAGACAGATGTTATGTGTCATTAAAACAAAAGTTTGTAAAGTACAACAAGAAAAGGATAGAAGAAAAAAAATCAACCTGCAACTGTCAGTCACAGATGCAGGTTGCAGGAATTTGACACGCTGTCACTTTGTAAAAAAGTGACACATTAATGACGCGTTCATCACACTGATTCATCTACGCCCTGTGAATCCATGAGGCTTGGCAGTTCACATGTGTCAGAGAGTGAAAGCTGCAGATCACTTCTCTCTCTCTGTGGCCGACTTCATCAGGGCCCAGGTCACATTCTCAGGAACAGAGATTCCTCATTTAGACAATGGGGGTTTAATGACTCACAAGACTTTATTTGCTGACAGCTTGATGGGCACTGGCATTGTCAGACAGAAAGGATGAAGCTAATAATACAAGCTATTAATTTGCAGTTAGCTTTGTTAAAGACATTTTGGTTCTTGTTGGCCAGTACATACATGATGCACGCTTCATTAAAACAGTATTAGTAACATCTGATAAATTAGATGTATGTAGTTTATATCATTTAAGACACATGTGGTGTAAATTAATAACAAATTGAATACATATTACAGCTTAGGCACGTGTATAAATTTTTTTTTCTTTTTGAAAGATGAACTAACATCATATTCTCAAACAACGCTAATTATTTTGCTACATTTAAAAAAAAAAAAAAAAGTAAAAATCCACACAATTTATAAAACATACAGTTGTAATCAGGAGTACCAGAAGGTTGCTGTTTAGTTCTGATTGTACTCTTA
Organism: Centropristis striata; assembly: GCF_030273125.1. Lineage (NCBI taxonomy): Eukaryota > Metazoa > Chordata > Actinopteri > Perciformes > Serranidae > Centropristis > Centropristis striata. The sequence goes on from NC_081521.1 coordinate 22,774,967, forward strand.
CCACTTGAGTATGAAACTCTGGACTGAATGAGGATCAAATGAGGCCATACCTTCTGCTTGATTGACAGCTTAACAAAGGCAATGGGGCAGAGTGATTTGTCAATGGGTAAAAATCAACACAAAGAGCTATTGATTGACAGGACAGAAAGGGGAAGAGGACAATGAGCACGGCTGTGGGATCTCGCTGAAGTGATCAATACTGGAGTTCTGCATGAGGGAGCCATCCCACTCTGTGTTTATACAGTCAGACACAGAGCAAAGATCAGCTATTGTACAGCCGCACTGGTGCTGTCAGTCAATGCAGGGCAACACTGCAGGGGGCAGCCGGGTATCTCTCTCACACACACACACACACACACACAGACGTTAACGCTCACATTAGGCTCAGACTGTTCCCAGACCTTACAGTGAGTTAGAAGTAGAGTTCTTGGAAATAGACACCCCCATGTGTCTTTTTTAATCACACAGAAAATGATTAATCATTTCTTCTGAGGAACTACAGGGTTGATTCAATCACTTCAAGCATAACGTAACTCAAGCATCAATAAAAAATAAAAAAAAAAAGCAATTTGTTTGACTTTTTCTTTTCACTCAAATTCGGAGATTTACATCTGACACATTTGCCACGGTACAGGTGAAAGGACTTCTGGTGTGGTGCTTAGAAATTACATTTTGAAATATTTTTTTAAATTTTGAATCATCATAATAAGAGGCAGAATATGGTGCAGGGATCCATATTAAACCCAATGTCCCCAGTTCAGACATGTGTCAACAGATAGTATCCATTTAAATCCAGATTATATTTAGACATTTTAATGGTTCCTTCCATTTCAGCAGAAAAAGATTCCTGAACAGAATACTGAAACATATACTTTAGATATGATATATACAGTAAGCATTTCTTTCCATTTTTCTCTAATACATACTTAATCATGTAAGTTACAGTAAAACTCAACACAGTTTTAATGGCTAAACTAAGGATGCTGCTTACATGTAACTATGTACAAAAACCAGAACGTGGTGTGATGTATCTGGGGTTTTTTATCAGGTCCTAGTGATGTTTATAAAATCAAGATTTTATATCTGAAGTGTTGATACTTTATCCAATAGAAACTAGTTGAACCTTACTTTGAAAAGTAGGACACATGGGAACTAGAAGAACAAATGTAGCATTGCTCCTAAACTTCACATGAAAAGGAAGAGACATGAAGAGTGTCGGTGAGAGACACACGGCCAGACATTCACAGAGGGAGGGATTCCCTCATGAATGGGCTGCGACTGAGAATAACATGCCAGACAGTGCCCCGTGTGTGTGTTTGGCCTGTGCTAATCTTATCAAGGATCCATGTATTCATCATGAGGCCCGGTTACTTCAGGTCTTGAGAGCAGAACACGGCTGGGGTTGAGTTCGGGATGGGTGATCCATCCCAGGGACAGTAAGACACACGCAGAGCCACTGTTTACCTTCTGTCAGTGTATTGCTAAGCACCACTAAAAGCTGTTTGTTATAAAGATAAGAGTATGACAGTGGGGTGACTGATGTGTGAGGGGAGTTTGAAAGTAGTGATAGATTATGTGTTTTAACATTTCCTGCTGTGTTGGTTGTCCTATTCAAACTAACACATGAGTATTTTACACAAAGTATACACAAAGTATTTTTCTTCAATTTGGACTAGGGATGGGCGTTTGGAAGAAACCTGCAAACTCGATTATAATGTTAACAATCAATTATTCGATTAATCACTATGTTTTTTATACATGCTCCAGTATGTACAAAAACATGCATACATGGGCAAAATAAAAGATATGTATACAGTACTATGATAAAGCCTTTTTATTTTGAAAGGATGAAAGATAACGTCAAGGAGTTCTATGTTTTATGTTTTAGCCCCCGAAGAGGCATGAGGTTAGTTTTCACAGTAATCTTGCATATTTAAATGTGTTTTGTGTTTCAATAAGTTTTGGATAAAATTAAACCTAGTAGTGCGTGCTCGCAAGGTTTGTTACAATAAGCTGGTTTTGCTTAAATTAATACTCTTGTATTTCTGTGTGTGTATATAATTGTTATTGCAACTTTCAGTTTGCAAACTGTAGCTTTATCCAACTTAGTTTTCAGCTCGTTGGGTTAGCATCGTTAGCATATGCAGATTAGCACTAATTAAAATACATTTCTAGCAAAAGACAGATAAAACCTATTTTCAATTGAAAACTGTACAAGGCCAAATATATTTAATGTTCAAACTGATAACCTTTTGAAAATATATACACTGAGCTTCTTTATTTTATTATTATTTTTTTTTACATTTTAGACAGCATCCCAACTTCTTCTGAATTGGAGTTGGATGGTCCTGGAGAAATTAAAAATCTCACCTAGAAGAAAACAGGAATAATATTTGGCCCATTAGTAGTGCTGGACTTCAACAATCCTGACAACAACAACAACAAAAAAAGAGTTCCCCTGCTAAAACTTTTTTTCACAGATAAAAAAAACGGACAAAAATGAGCCAGGTGTAGCTTCTTTATTTTTTTACGATAAAGTTGGTCAAAGCATATTTAAAGACGCCTGCTAAAATACCATCCATAGCTAAAGGATTTGCAGACTTTAACAGTTATCAAATTTAAATTTGTCAGGCTTGAATTTAAGGCGTGTTTGTAGGACTGTGAGGTATCTGTGCAGCTGAAACAGATTAACATAACTGCTGCTATTAATTTTTTTATAGATGTAAAAGCTAGGTACATTTTACTTAAGCGTTATGTCCCAAAGGGATATTTAAAAAAAAGGAAACTAAGCTACTTGCTCGGTATAGTTACTATATCTTGTTTGAATGACATTTGACTAATGTCTTCAGGGAGTTGGGCATCAAGAAACCATTTGTTCTGTGTGTGTGTGTGTGTGTGTGTGTGTGTGTGTGTGTGTGTACCCAGCTGCATTCTCAACTCTCTTTGCCCATTCTCTGGGCGCATTTGTTTGGAGTGAGCCCATCCACTTATTGACACTTGTCTCCCCTGCCTCTTGCATGACAATCCAGGCAATAAAACCACGAGTGGAGCACACACTGTTCAACAGTTACCATAAGAAAAACAAGAGCAAAGAGGATGAGTGTTTACCTTCCCAGGGCATGAAAAGAGGCGGAGAGGGAGGAAGAAAGAAAAAGAGAAAAAAGACAAGGGCTCATCTCATAACTCCAACTCCCTACCACACGCAGTGCAAAGATACAATTACACACACACACACACACAATCAGCGCCTAGACCACATTTTCACTGTCTGCTTGGCATTTTCCGTCAAAATCCATATGTAGGAAAACTTCATGATACAGAAAGGAAAAATAACAAGCCAATCCACTGACGGGAAGGACTGGGACTGGGAAGGAAGAGCCCAATTTTTTCTAAAGGTGATGGCACCTTTTCAAATCCTGGTCACATCTGCTTTAAGGATTTGCCCCAATGTCCACAGACAGAGACACACACACACAAAGGATAGCACATATGAGTTGGGACCAGACACCAGGACATCCTGTTCAGGGGACAATGCCTCCCCTCTATACTGTGATAAAGTGATAATGCTCTTGCAACAGTGCGGCTGTCACCACCTAGCTTAGCCAGGGTCCGTAGAGGCCCACAGGTCTCAGCACCATGGCAGAGCTGGTCAGGAAATTAAAGTTTTCAACACCTCCCAGAGTGGAATATCCTTCTGACAAATATGCCTGTATCTCTTTTGCTAAATATAAGACAGGGACTGGGAGCTTCCTTGATCTTCCAGTAACATTTGGATAGGAAAATGTGTACAATGCGAACTTTTTGCTCACATAACGCTGACAGAGTGACTCATAGGGAGAGGGAGACAACTGAACTTGTAGTTTCTGTTCCAGTTGTAACAAAATGTTATTCAGAATCTGTTTGACAATTGTTATATTGCAAATGATTACAAATCCAGCCCTGGAACTAAACCTTGTAGACAGGGATGGTGAATGTTATCCAGACATACCTGTAACATGAGCAACACAGAGACGGTTGAATGGTATAAACAGCTTTGGAGGGATGATTATGACCGAAGAGAAAGATGACATTAGAAAACGTTTTGAGTGGATGTCAGAGACATGGAAGAAACCAACTGTTATGATGACTTATAATAAGCATGATGGTAGAAAAACCTCACAGGGCCTTTATTTTTTTTTAAATGCTGCAAAATAAATCATTGTTTAGCTTTGTTAAGTCTGCCTGTGGTTCTCTATATTCCAACTCAGCAGCTCTATTTGCTTGCTCACAAAGAAGACACAGCATGCTAATTACTGGGAGGCATTATTTAAAACGTTCTGGGTTCAATGTTTGTATATAAATTGTATATATTAAGTTTTCAGTAGAGTATTAAAAGATATAATAGCACAGAAGCTAACAGACTTATGACATGTATTACCAGGACGCACACAGGAGTGACTAACATTATTAATTATGGCTGCATGCCATTTAGATTTACCAGTTCCTGATATTGTTTATGATGGCTCACTGACACTACTTACTGTCATGTTAAGACGTGTGAAATCAGTGAAATAGGTCAAAGGATCTTTCTCACACTGTCACCCAACCACATTCAAGTGTGTACACTCAAACACACAGCTCATACCAACCACACACACGCACACACAAAAGGAGAGGAAGAGGATGAAATACACTCACACACGCACAAACAACAGACGCAGACGGTGGCATCTTGAGAAGACACATGAGTCAATGCATGATGTTCTCAAGTGTCAAATTGGGGACAAGCCTGGGCATGTGGTGAGACACGGTGAGTCACACACACACACACAGACACACGCACACACAGAGTGCAGACATGGGTGGTGTCATACACTAGGTGGTGATATTGAGTTATCTACTTTAACTTATTAAAACCTTTAAGTAAATTAATGTTCACAATCATATTAGCAACAACGAATGTTAAACTAAACAATTTATCTTTTTAGATTTTGATCATTTTAATTACTTGTATTTGTGTCACAATTTGACTACAACAAAATATTTCTTCATTCATGACATAACATCCCTCATTGTATTTTGTTTTATGTCAATACATTTTTTTATTCATTGGCTGTATGTTACATTCTGCAAAACTTACTTAAAACATTGCTATTTATAAGTTCAGAATACAGTGCCAGTTAATTAATCACTTTAAACAGTAAGAAACAAAGTCAGGTCTATTATAATTATATAGCCCATATTATTATATGGACAGATATATCAATATTACGTCTCTTTGTATTCTTTTATTCTTTTTGAGTCATTTTACAGTTGTTGTTGTTGTTGTTGTTGTTGTTGTTGTTGTTGTTGTGTAGGCTATTCTAGTGGTCATCTCACATCTTTTTGTTTTCATTTTGTGGGGATTTTAAAAGACACTTTGTGAGTTAGGGTCCCTAATCTTGGCCTGTGTAAATCATCCATGGCCCATAATCACAAATTAAGTGTTTTTACTGTGTTTCTGAGCACAGTTAAATTGTGTTTCCACTGCTTTTCATTGAAAATGTGTCTAAATTGTCTCTTAATTCAGGGTCCACAAAATCATTACATCTCTAAGCCATTTCATTTACACATGTCCACCATTAGGACACCATTAGTTAAGTATTTATCACTGTTGCTCGTGCTGCTGAACTCTGAACCGGAGCTAAAATAGAGCAACAGCTGCAAAAGATGCAGGGACAGACAGAGATGACCCCTTAATGAATAAATACATGAATAAAATGTCTACACCCAAAGACAAGGCTCCTTCAAGGCCACCTAGGAGTCTGCTGGATGACCTCAAGCCCTGTCAAGAGGACCATTTACTTTCTCTTGTGGAATCTGCACCAGTTGCAAAGGCTGTAAGCCACAGGCCTCATGCCTTGAAACAGGAGAAGCTGCTGAAAAGCCAAACCTGGCCTCAGAAATACGTTCTGTAGACAAGCGGTGAGGATCAACGGAGCCCACACGGCACCCGGACCCTGTGATATTTGATCAGGCTTGACGCGTCCCATTGCGTCTGAGCCACCCTGCCTCACCTCCTCCGTCTACACACACCCAACACCTCACATCCAGTCCCAGGGATAAGTGGTCCCTTGCTATAAATACCCAGACAGGATGGAAGCTTGGAGGGAGCCAAAAAAGAGCGCACGGTGGGAGGAGGAAGGCCCGTGTGGCTTAAACATAAAAAGTGACCACCTGTTAATAAGGTGTCAAGGAGCCAAATGTGAAGTGACATCAATGAATAAATTCATAATCTGCCAACTTAATCTCCATTCTCCAACGCCCTTCACAACAAATACCTGCACACATGTCAACGATGAATCACACACTTCAGGGAATCATTTTGAGTTTCAACACTCTCATTTTATCTTGTCCCCACCCCTCTCAGCCTGCCTGCCTGCCTGCCTGTCTGTCTGTCTGTCTGTCTTCTCATCCGCCTCTCCCTTTCACTCCGTGATTCTCAAGAAAACAGGTGCAAGGAGGAGTGTCCATTACACACACACACACACACACACACACTGACACATAAAAACACTTAGGGCCCCTAGCAGAACCTGTGTTTTAAGCATGCAAAACATTTCCTTATGTCCTCGTAGCTGCAGCGTCTTCAAATTGAGGAGCAAATATAGCTCGTCATCTGTGTGACAGTGAGAGCAGTGAAGCTCTCAAGCAATACCAGCAGGGAACCCTAGATTTCCTATATTAGTGTCTGGAATAAAGGACAACTGTAAGCATTCCAAGCAAAAAGGCTTTTTGTGCTAAGAAGGCACTGTAATTTATAACAAATTATTGTTTCATGTATATTATTGCTACCTACAGCCATCAGGCTGTCTCATTCTTCAAGAGTTACCAGACTAACTGAATTTCCCCTTGGGGATAAATAAAGTTAGTTTGATTGAGTTTATTTGATTTTGATTATGTCCTAACAAAAGCAATCTGCAAAACAAGTGACAAGGAACTAGACAGGAAAATCACCTGATTATGTCTTTGGTTACAATGAAAACACATTCTTGGCAGAATGGCACATGATTGCCTACCACATGTTTTGAAATGTACAAGGCTTAAGTTTGTCGGCTATATTAGGGACAGCTCTGTCACTAAACTCATTCAGAAAGCACACTTGGTCCTTTGGTGCTCTGGTAGTTGATGTTATGCAATCACCTGATATCAAAACACCGCCAGGTTAGAGCTTCTGGTGTTAATGAGCTAGCTTCTTCGCCTGCTGTATTTACAAGGAGACTACAGAGATGTAGTTGTAATTGTATATCGCTTTTAACAGATTTCTAAAGATCCTGAAAGACGGCAAAATGGATAACTGTAGGAAAATGAGCTGAAAACAAGCAAGAAAACTGAGTGACGGAATATAAGGTATAAAACACAACGTTTACTAACGTTAATATCTCATTTAACAGAATAACGGTTGTTTCTATAATGTCCAAATCGCGGTTATAACGGTCCAAACACAACCCAATCATTACTATGGCTTCAGAGGCATTTAATCTATGGGAATGATTCACCTGTAACAATAATTTCATGGCTCTCTTATGATAACTGCTGTTCATCATAAAGGTAATTGGATGTCTGACAGTGATAATGGAGGTAACTCTTGGTAAATGGAAGATATAACGTTAGTCTAGCTCAGGGATGGGCAACTGGATACGGCCCGCACCCTCACTTGAAGTGGCCCTCAGTACAACTACATGCATTTGAGCATGAAATCTTAGGCTGCGTTCAGACTGCAGGCGAATCTGATTCAAGTCAGATTCCTACTCAAATCCGATTTTTAGGGCTGACTGTCCACACTGTTTTTAGCAAGTGTCCAAATCGGATATGGCTCTGTTCAGACTGGGCCACATTATTGACTGATCTGACAGGTTGCTGTAACGGCGTCAGACGTCATATAATTGCGACGGCGACAAGAACAACAACAACAAACATGATGGAGGCAGCTCACCTCAGTTTATTGGCCATATCGCTGTCCAGTAGAGGTGCAGAACATCTCGGACGCACCAGGGGAGAAACCGGGCAGATGGACGCCCCGTCGGGCCCGTATGAGTCGGGCGCGGCTGCCGGTGGACTCCTCGTCTGCGCGCTTCCCGCGCTACGCGTGTCGCGTAGAGTGACGTCACGGACAGTCAAAACGAGTGTTTAGAGCGGTTCAGACTGACTCATCTGTCAAAATGCGATCTAAAACTACCTCCCGAAGGTGGTTTCGATCCGGTTTGCAAAAATCGGATTTCATGTGATTTGTGACTGTTCAGACTTCAAAAGAGCCATCCAGTTCCAATCTGGATGGGCTAAGAATCGGATTTTGGCTGGCAGTCTGAACGAGGCCTTAAAAGTGCAGTGTAACTACTCACAAAGTGATTATCCAACATACTCTAGTGATTGCTTAATGCTCAATGTTCCCCGGACAAATACTGAATTTGGAAAAACTGCTTTCAGTTTTTCTGCTGCATCTACCTGGAACATCTTACAACATTCACTCAACACAATTATAACTATGGGCCAGTTTAAAACTATGATAACTGATAACTCTGCCTTTCACTGCAACTGTTTTTAATGTTTTAGCATGTGTTTTGTCTGTGCTGTTTCATGTTTTCTCTGTACTCTCGACATCATTGTAAATGAGGGGTTGCCCTCAAATATGTTAAGTTACTGCACTGTAAACATGTTTAAAATTGCAGTTTCATCATATCTGGTTAAGTGCACGTTCCTATATGTGGCCCTGTTGTAGTTTCGATGAAAAATTGTGGAGGCTCCAGCATTTAAGTTGCCCGTCCCTGGTCTAGCTAAGCTAACGCTACATACAAGTTAGCACATTACACTGGCTGTTGCTAATGCTAACGGTCACTGAAGAGGCACTTACCTTCTAGAGTTGACAAGCAGTTTTAGCCGGTAAACTCCAAAGCTGAATATTTTTCACCAATCCAGAGTTTGTCCATTTAAACCATAAACTCCATTATATATACTTGATAAATTGAGGTACCTTACAGATTCAGATTATTTGCACAAAACTTAATCAACAAATATAATATGATGAAATAAGATAGCTCAGCTACACGGCAGTATATGTGACGGGGTCAGTTTTTAGTGTGTTTTTAGTGTTGCTTTGCTGTTGTTTTTTCCTCTGTATGTCTCCCTGGGCCCTCCCATGACACAGACTGTCTGGAGTTTTGGAACACAAAGAGGGCCGAAGCAGTGGGCAGCAGCAACCAACACGGTGGAGGAACCACTGTTGGTGTGATGACTTAAGCCTTGGCTTCTTCCGAGGGGACCTGCAACATGGACGAGTGACGAAGGGGGAAGACGACAGCGGATGGCAGAGGGGTGTGGTCGTGATCACCCCCTCTCTCAGATAAGTACCGCTCCCCCACTGGTCCTCCTGTGTTTATCTGCGAGCACACAATAGCCATTTAGTCTGCCATTTTTACTGATTATAGTTTTTTAGTATTTGATTGAACTGTTGTCCTACTCCATAGTGACATTGTATATTTATTAAGCTGCCACACATATATGATTGGGCTAGGTCTCAAAGTCCTGTTTATAGCTGGGGTGAATAATCCACAGGCCACCTGTGAGTCCCCTTTTTGAGTGTGAATTACAGTGCAAACCCTTTTGACCTTTGGGTCCCGATTTCTGGGCCGTTTGAGTAATATTTTTGTTTGCTGTGCAGAACTGTGTGCTGGGATGCCGTCTGGTGTGCCACGGATTGAGGCCCCTATTGCATCCCTTTGGAAAAGGACTTTGAACAGCCTAAGTGGACCAAAGAAGGATGAGAGACTGGCCAATGGTCCTGGAGTTTGGGCTGGGACAATTTTTAATACACAGTTTTTATATAAAGTTTTATACCCTTACAATTGCCCTCTATGTCTTATTCTCTGCTCAGTAACAACCTGAAAACAAAGAACCTGTATGTATTTTATGTAGTGGAGTGCTAGGCTCCTTTTAAAACCTCTAGCTGGTGTTGTAGGCAACATTTTAATATTGTAGTGTAAAGATTTCTAGGAGTAAATCCAACCTCACCACATATACAATATACTTAAAATGAACTTCACCTTTCCCAGCTGCAAAATTACATCCATTAATATCCATCCATTATCGTTAACCGCTTATCCGCACTCGGGTCGCGGGGGGCTGGAGCCTATCCCAGCTGACATTGGGCGAGAGGCAGGGTACACCCTGAACAGATCGCCAGACTATATATCACTAATTGTTATCCAATAATATAATTAACATTATTCTGAAATGGCCCATTCGCAAATGACATAATGAGTAGTTATACTTTTGGTACTGTTATATTTTTATGTAATTTTGTACTTTTACATAAGGGAAAATTGTACGCAGAATGTTTACTAGTAACTGAGTATTTCTTCATGTAGTGTTGCTACTTTTACTTGAGTAAAAATCAGAATACTTGTAGCCTACCACTGCTGCAAACTGGCAACTATAACTTTTTTATTTTTAATGAACTGAGTGAAATACTTGTAAGTTCACTATATATATATATATATATATATATATATATATATATATATATATATATATATATATTTATTTTTATTTTTATTTTTTTTTTACATTATTACAGCGACACAACAATACACCTAACTCAAGACAAGTGAGACTTCCTTATCTCAATTCAGCTAAAACATATTATTTATCTGTTCACATGTATTAATATGAGCTCAGCTGATGACCTATAATGAGTGAGAAGGACAGAGACAGAGAGCCCCCTTATGTCCTTGGAGTGTTGCAGTCCTGCATAAAAGATGCCACTCACTGTACCTGTCTGTAGTAGAAACTGCATACAAAGAGCATTAACTGCTGGCTAAACCAGGCCTTCTGCAATAATGGCAATTGTGATTTTGGAGGGAGAACTGATGTTAAAAGTTTGGCGGCAACGTTGTGCGCGCGTTCCTCCATTCAGTCGCTAATGAGAATGATAATTTGTGGCTCCTCTGACGACCCCTACCCCCTTCAATAGCGACTTCTCCCAAGGGACGTGATGGCGCACATCCCCGAGGGACATCCAGCCCTCTATAGGAATCCTTTTCATCCCAAAACAGGGATTCCCGCCTGTTTCGAAATCCAAATTTCCTTAATGTTTTTAATCCTAGTGTTGGCTTTGCGCTTCCACAAGAGCAGCTGACCAACACATCTGGATATAGGTCTGCACCACTTGAAGCTGCAGACATCTGCAGAATTGTCAGTCTTCCGCTTATTTCTTGAGCCTATAATGACTCTCGCTTCCTACACTTTGAGCACTTTTCTAATTATAATGCTGTTGTTGCTTGGTTACCTGCTTTCTTCAGTGCATACAGTGCAGATGTGGGATTTATTTATATTCCTTTATATTTCCCAACACCAGAGCAGAAACCGCAGCTCTAACCTGATTTGCTAACAGCCTGCAACATGTTTCCATATAAAAATAGGATGGACTCAGTCAACTTCTCTTGGGAGTGCTGGATCAGAGTCCCCCCAACGATCCCCTGTGTTTACACCGGGCCGAGCTCGCTTCTTGGCGGCCACGCGTGTGTGTGTTCGCCTCCTCACCTCCGCAGAGCGGCTGCACGACCCGGCCTGCCAGCGGGGATTTACTGACTGGCACTGTGCCCGGCCGCAGGCAGACTAGTTCGCTCGGTTCTCACGACCTCAGCTCCACAAAGGCATCTCTGAACTATTAACTCAGACACGAAGGCAGAAGGAGAGACCACAGAACCCACACACGCTGCCAACTGGTGTTTCAGTATGTCTCCTCGCAGGAGGAAGCCGCTTTAAGCACCACTGGCAGTGGAGTTTCAGTATGCCTTGTACCGTGTCATCTGCAGGGCACTGGCACACAGCAGGGTGAAAGTGAGAATGCAACTACATGAAATAACCAGACTGTCCAACTGTTAAAAGGAGATGAATATCAGTGCAGAAACAGCCATCACAAGTCACGTAGGCAGTTAGAACAAAAACGTAGGCCTATTTGTTTTTTCCTATGTCAACAACTTTTTAGCATTGCCTTAAAATTTTTCCCCTAAACACTTTGAATTAAGAAAGCACTGGGAATGTTTATCTTTTGATGGTCAGGACTAAGGAACACTTTTAACCCGCCTTGCTTTTGGCCTGTGCCATGCGCACCCACGGCGCGCCGGTGGAGTATTAAATGTTGAGGGGTTTTGACCGGCGGTCACCAGGCTGTAACCTAATCCCAAGTAAAGGGGCCCGCTGACTGCAAGTGGCTGACACACGGCTAGCGCCACGCCGCCCGGCGCTGAGACAGGGCTCTCAGTTCCGGACCCCACTCACCGGAGGAAGATAAGTTTACACCCAGGGATAAACAGAGACAGGGGCAAGATATCTAGAGGGAGACCTTTAATACACAGAAACGTTTGAAGCTGAGCCACGTACTGTAGCCTATATAAATAAAAGGCAAATTATATTAACTGTGCGTGTGTGTGTGTGTGTGTGAGTGAGAGAGAGAGAGAGAGAGAGAGAGAGAGACAGTACGTCAAAAACAAATCTTAAAATATTTTTTAACCTGCAGTGTTTTTTTTATCCGCCCGGTCCTCCTCAGGTTTCCCTCGCCATCAAAACAAAGTCCAACCAAGTTCCCTCGTTTTCTCCTTTATTGAGGTGTAGGCCCACTGGGAGTGGAATTGAACAATTGATACACAAAAGGAAGCGAAGATCCTTCCATATTCTCCTTTCACTGAGGCAATCTGTTAGCGACATTAACCCCTGAGCGCATTTCCCAGGCTCATGAATAGGGTTTAAGACTTCTTAAAGCTCCCGCTGCATACAGGATGAGACCCTTTTCAAACTTTTAATTACCTTTATGGCAATAGAAAAATACACCCCATTGCCCCCTAGACTATTCTCCTGCGTGTCAGATATAAGGAGCTCCCGCCAAACTGGTGACAAGATGCCCACTTAAAAACCTAGTAGATAAATTGATGCAAGGGTTCATATTGGGAACATAATCGATAGACTGCAGCTTCGATTCGGCCTCAGCTATAACCGTCGTGAGTTGTTATAAAGTTATATTCCCTAATTTCATTAATGTGACTTTTACGCATGGACTGTGCCTTTTACGCACGACCCAAAATGCTAAATGACTCTTATTACTCCTGAATAAAGTAATGAAGCAATATGGACATTATAGAAACAGGCTGTAGACAGGAAATTAATTTCTGAAAAGTCATTTATTAAAACAATGGGGCATCACCCAACTTCACTTTTTTCTTTTCAACACAAAACAAAAAATATAAAACACAGCTTTGGTATAACAATCAATAACACATCTGTACAAAACTAAAACCTTTTCATAAAAAGTACTTCATAACAAAAAAGTTCTATAAATCTTCCACATGTATACAGCATATTTATCGCCAACATCCAAACATTGGAATCAGAAAATAAATTAGGCTATAAAAAAACCCAAAACGTTGTTGTTCCATAAAACGAAACAATGAGAGCTACTGGAGGGCATTAAGTGGTTAGAGTTACCGTCCCGTAGCGGAAAAAAGTCACAGGTTCAACCCCTGCAACAGTTGTCTGTGCAGTCAGTTAAATGTCTAAACTGGAAAAGTAATGCAAACTGGTTTGACATGAGTCTCTTGTCCTGTGCGCTACCAAGGCCTCCACACAGGCTCGCTGCCCTCTGGGCCGGTGCTGACTCCGACCGGGCTGACAGCCTGGGACCCCCCGGAGAAAGACGTCATGCCGTGGACTGGAGAGGCTGTAGTCGGTGCGGAGCTACCGTGCAACGGGCTGGCGTTAACCGCGACAGGCACTCCTGCATTGGCATAAAGGGGGATGACTGGGGCTGTGGTGGATGCGAAGGCCGGGTTCGGGATCAAAAACGCGAACTGTCCATCTGATGCGGGCACCAGCTGAAACCCACCAAACACTTTGGGGCAGACGGCCTCTGCAGGACTGAGTTTGGAGCCCATAGCAGCAGCGTTGATGGGCAGAGTGGAGGGGAGCTGCACATGGAGGGGTTGAGCCAGGTGAGCCTGCTGAGACGCGGCCTGCTGCGGGTAGTTCATGGACATCATCTGGCCCATGCAGCTGGATAGGTGGTTGAGGAGCCTCGACCTCACCTCCGTGTTCACCCCCTCTGAGGTGGACAGAAAGCGGGTGACCTCGTTCATGCACTCGTTGAATCCAGCTCTGTATTTGCTCAGGACGGTGGCATCAGCTGAGAGTGCTGCTGGGAGAAAGAAAGAGAGCGGATATTAGAGACGCACTTGTGACTCTTTCAACAGCTCCATAAAGACTTCCTAATGTTTTGTGACCCACTTATGTGATTGAATAAACTTACCGCTCATCTGGACACGCTGCAGGTTTCTTAAGTGCTTCACTGTCATCTCCAGGATGTCTGCTTTTTCCAGCTTTGAGTGTCTGGAGCTCTGTAGGACATAACATGAACAATTAATTCTGTATTCTAGGGGCATTTAAAACGAGGTAACATGTGCATATACAAAAGTTGTTAAAGCATTTAAATGATCTCAACTTACATCTTTTTTAAGTGCGTCCAGGATGAGAGTCTTGAGCTGCCCAAGGCTTTCGTTAATTCTTGCTCTCCGGCGTTTCTCCATGATGGGTTTGGATGACTGCAAAAAAACAACAACAATTCTACATAAATTTCTTGCATTGCACGTCATGTCACACCATTAAAAAAACTTATTAACTGCATTGCAAGCTGGAATCCATCATTAAACAGTCGCACATAAGAAAGCTTTTGGAAAATTAAAAGAAAACTTACTTTTCTATGCTCGCTGGCATTTTTCGGTTTGTCCGGTGTGTGAGTTCCGTTTGCGGGGGCACCGGCAATAGGGGAAGCCGTCTGCTTCTCCATAGTGTCAGCTGGCATCGTTGATCAAACCAGGGGAAAATCGTAAAGAAGTAAATCCTTTTTGGAAGCTCCGGAAGAAATCAAAGACGTTGAAAGTTCACGTCGAGTCGCCGCAGAACATATGAGAGACGTCTGAAGTCCCACCGATCACTGTGCGTAATGTCGCTTGTTATCACTGAGCTGTCATGTGAGTATGAGAGCGTGTGCTACACCGCGCGGGGCGACTCTGTGCTTCTGCAGCCGACACACGCCGCGGCGCTACTTATAGACGGCTCGCGTGCTCCCAGTTCGTGTGAAACCCTCTCTGCATTCTTTCCCACACTCGCTTCAGCCAATAGCAGCGAGGACTCACCCATTGGGCGCGGGGCAGACCGCTGATTGGACAACACCCCCGCGGGCCGTCAGTCACGCGCTGCTCAATCAGCCCTGCAGGGACAAACAACAAAGCGGAGCGAGCAGCAGCGGCCGGGCCGATGGGCCGGGCCGGGCTGTGAAGTGATAAGGGAGGGGAATGCGCTGGATGTTTGCTTCCAACTTTGCTCTGTGCTCGTCAAAAATCTTATACTGCCTGGTGTGTGTGTGTGTGTGTGTGTGTGTGTGTGTGTGTGTGTGTGTGTGTGTGTGTGTGTGTACTGGAAGAATGTGGAGTCTGTATTGACTGAGTCTTTGACAGTGCAGCCAGTAGCTTTGAACAGCAGTTTAATCAAAAGAATTACGCATATGTAGGCCTTTAGGCTCTATCATGATTCATTTTCTTCTTTTTTTGAGGCTGCAAATTGATTCATGCTTCTAATAAAATGCGTGCGTATGTGTGCGTTATAAACAAGTGCCAATACTCTATTATATTTTTAATTTCACGTATTCCCTCCTGAAATGCCTGCAGTGACTTATAGCAACAAATTTCATTTCACTTCGAGCATAAACATTTTCTTGGCCTCACATGAAAACAAATGCACATTTGATCTATTTTTAAGACTCTTTGCGCCTCCAAGGAGAAGACATCTGTAAAGGCACGCGAGGCGGTTTGAAGTTGCACGCGGCAAGCCAATGGCATGCGGCCGCTCTATGCAAATACAGCAGCGCGCGCTCTCATTGGCCGTGGGAACAGCTCTGTGTCAATCATCCCGGAGCGGGAGCCGCTCAAAGGGAAAGAGGAGGAGGAGGAGGGGGGACGCACATCTGTCCGCGTGCCGTTCGCGCAAAGTCTTCTCCGGTCTACGCAGAGCACGTGCCAAAATTTGCAGATTACAGCTTGGAGACCAAGGAGCATATAATGTCAAGCCTGGGAATCTGGAAACATTATATTTAAAGAGGATAGAATAGAGTAGAGCAGAAAAAAATGTGAATGTTGAAATGCATTGGGACTGCATGAGAAATATATTTAGGCTGAAAAATCTCATTTTCAATTGAAGAAGAGGCAATAGTTTAGCACATAAAACCATTACTGAGGTTATTTTATTTATTTATTTCAGAAAAATTACCGAAATATCCCTGTAGATAAAAGTAGGTAACAACAAAATCATTTTTTAAAAAACCCCGCAACAATGTCAATATTAAATACCATGTAATGTTAGGGCTTTTGTGTCTGTGTGTCTCACAGGATGTTTTTTTTTTTTTTTTTTTTAAAGATGCATGTGTAATCATCAGAACACAAAAATATAATCCTGCTTGACATTTAACATCCTTTCCATCAGATATATGTAGTGAGTAATGGAGACTGTTTGTAACATGGTGCTACAGTGTTTGAAGGAGAAGAGCACCATCTAGCGGCTGTTGTTTTTAAAAGTGAACCAATTTAACATGATGGATCTCAGGGCATTTAACAATTCAAATTTAATCAACACGTGCACTCAAGATCTGTCATTTAAATAAAGCCTACATTAATTGTTGCCTAATGTCTATGGATGTTTTACAAGGAAAATAATGATTCTCTTGACTAGGCTCTGTAAATATTTTCCTTATTTGGAGTCATTAATGTCCTGACAATTAAATAAACAATAATGATAATTTATTTTTGAAAAATGTTTGTTTTTTTGCTGTATCAAAAAAGTAGACAGAAAGAGATAAAGTCTCTGTGGGAAGACAGGGGAAAGTTTTCTTTAATGAGCATTGGATTGAGATGACCACAAGGTGGCACATCTGTGTCCAAATTACTGTAGAAAACTAGTAATACAAATTAAAAGCTATTTTGTTTTATATAAACATATATGTTTCAACCTAATGACAATGTTCTCATAATCCAGTGTATTCATTTTTATACCTGCCAAATGGCTAGGTCAGACACAAAGCATTGATCTGTCACATTTCAGTTAATGGTAATATATAAGAAAATACATTAAAAGCAAAACTGAACAGTTGAAAATGAGGGGGATGTGAAGAAAAAACACAGAAGGAAATAATATATATTTATAGTGTATATAAATTATATTACAAAGTATGTTTTATATGCTGTATTTCCCAGAGGATTTTTTTCTAAATAAATGTTTAATTTGTAATGACACTTTATTGCAGATGTGTGCAAACATGCATACATAGAACTTGTGCAAACACAGTAGGATATGCACATGCCTGTACATGTGCAGTCTACATGTACCTTATAATACTATCTTACAGACATATGTTGTTATTATTATTATTATTAGTTTATTTAAAAGGGGACAGTGCAATTTCATAAAACACATGATTGTACATGGTTAAAAAAGCCAGAGTTGACACATGCAAAGACTTCATGTTGCATACATCTTTAGTTAATTTAAATTCTAAGTAATATTTGCATGACTATAATAATGTTACTGTGAAAAAAACCTTAAGTTTACTGTGAAGTATAAACATATATATATATGCCAGTATTATATTCTTATAAAGTAAAGAAACTAAATGAAACCAACATATTTTTGGAAATAAGATAGAAAAATGCAATACAACTTTAAAACTCAAGAGCAAACAAAAAAAATGTAATTTGAAGTCTATTATTTTTAATACAATGGCTCCATAATCCAAATACTTATATTAGTAAATACAAAAAAGTAAAAGTAACACTTGAAGCTGCTGATACAGTTATAAACATTAACAATGTGACAGTTTCTGATCAGCCTTTATAAATCTGCAGATTTCCACGTTAAATCAGTGGGTGTACTGCAACAATAGGAGCATTACAGAGTCTAAGGAGGCGTAGATGTCATAGTAATCTTAAAACTGATGACAAAGTCTGTGATCCTCTTTTGGTCAGCAGTCTATTGAAACAGGCCAAATGTAATAAAATTTTGCTAAGCCCCGCTTCAGCCCAGTCTCTAGTAGAGTTTCAGTTATTGTTCACTGGCTCATTCCCCCCTCCTCATGGCTGAGCTGTGCTGAGGCATGCTGGACCCTTGTTTACCCAGGATCCTGAGTCTCAAGGGCCAGCTGTGTGTGCTTGGGCTCACATCGCCTTTATTTGCTTTCGGATCGGCCCAAATGATGCAGATCTAATTCTACAGAGCTCCGAGCAGATTACACAACTGCTCCTCGCAGTAGTGAAGTTAATGCCATTTTGGTTTAATAATTCTGTATAGGTGAAGCAGCACCTGTTGAACCTGATCTGAAGTCAGAACTAGTCTGACAACTCTTGGTATTTCCAAACCCATCAATAATTCGCCCTCTTCATTCCTGCATTTCAAAGATGTCGGGCTCAGACAACAAAGAGCTGGAATTCCCCTTCAAGTCAAAGAAACTTTTGGAGTGACTCCATCATTAGAGCATCATTAAAGCTGATGCCGACCGGAGGAATGCAGGGAACAGAAATCACTGCTGTTTTATAAGAGACGATCAACATTCAGCAGACAAGAGCCAAAAGCACTTGCTTTTTGACTTTATGAGGCGGAGGTCTGCAGGGGAGATGAAAGGAGGGAGAAGCTGTGTTTGCAGATTTAGCAGTGTTCAGTAGTCTGTTGTCCAGATCCGGTGAATGCTCAACAGCTCCTTTTCACTGCCGCCTGCTTAATTTGTTGTTGTACAATGAGCCTGTGCACTTCTCCAAATCCATGTGCAGAATGCAGAAGGAGAGTCAATTATATCTGTATTAGCTGGTTTTGGCTAGGCAATCCCTTTATACAAACCCCCCAATCAAGTGCTAGTAGATGTGTTTACCACCATGAATCCTCAACACAGAGCGCTCACAATGCCTGTTTGGGTGGTTTTCGCTTTGTTTCAGATACTGTGGCTATTTCAAAGAGGCAGAGCAGAAAAGTAACCAAACCGGATGCTGCTAAACCTTTGGAAGCTTCACATTGGTTTTACTAAAATACTGTCAGATAAAACACTGCGGTGGAATGTATACATGTACTCACAAATGTGTGGTACTTGTACTATACAATAGGGACATATTGAACTGCTACACTACATTTATTGGTAGTTTTAGTTACCCATTTCTTTAGTGATTAAGATTGTAGATTACCTCCACCTCCATCAACTGCAGCTGTAAATCACTGCTTACATATTGATGCATTGTTAATTATATTCTCAAATTATGATAGATAATAGTCAGTTCCATAGCCATGGATTTAACAAATACTGAGGCACTAGTCTAAGACCGATATCTGTAAATGCTTTTTAAAAAAAAATTTTTTATCCATGACATCTAATAATTATTTTTTTAAACTTTTATTTCCAAACATTAAGGTCTAAATGCTATTTGAAAGCCTACAATTCTGGAATCAGCCCATCAAATACCTATTTTGTCTAAACTTTCCAGGTTTCAAAATCTGTTTCCAAACCATCGATTTAAATTAAATACCATTAAATGGAAATACACTAGTAGTGGGAAAAAAATCAGTTAAAACAACAACCATCAAATAAAATAAAAATAAAGACATGAAAGATTTGAAATAAAAATGAAAAAAAGAACTAAAATAACTTAAAAGAGCGATAGCAATAGTGATATAAAAGTCTGAGAAATACAAAAATAAATAAAAATATGTTTAAAAAAAACAACAAAAATACACTAAAAACACAAACAAATGTTTTCAGAAAATGGCACATATCTACTTTATCTTAAAACGAAATTAAAAGAAGGACTTTTGCACCTAATACCGTAAATTTTGGTATTACAACTTAAGTAAGGATCTGACTACTTCCTCTACCTCTGACACAAAGTAATATCCAGATACATGATGATGATCAGGACTCAACCATGTGATGTCTTGTTTCCACATCAGAGAAGACAGCAGGACTTCAAAGGTCCTGTTAGTCCCAGTTAGTGCTGTGAGGTTTGTGAAACAAGTAAAGCCAGAAACCCAACACCAGCAGATCTAAGCTTCTGAGTGAAAGGACACCTGTGGCTGCTGCATTCACCTCCCCACTTTAAGTAGAGGGATTTGCAGAATACCACAAACACAGGGCTGATGATTCATTATGGAATCTAATTAAACTAAATATTAACAAATATTTGTGTAAAAATATGTGCACTTTTCCTCGCAGACATTGGCAAAAGATCTGAAGGGCTTTCCCCCTGCCAGGACCAGATATTTCATGTGCATTGTTGCTAGGGATTTCTTACATTTGGGAGTGGCCAGATGTATTAAAAGGTTTTTTTAAACACCCATCAATTGTGCTGGTATTAAAACAACTATTTTCCTGTTCAACTATTCCACGTTTGATGTATTACCAAGACTGCAGGGTGCTTTTATAAGGGGTCAGAATTTGAATAAATTAATATGAATTTGGAAATATTTCTCATGGCATTACAGGGGTGGGTGCGTTCAGTCAAAGGCTTCAAAGCTGCATGTTTGCACCACAAACGTGAGGGAAAGTGGTATTTTTCATGCACTTTCACTTTATTCTTCCTTTAATCT
The DNA here is from genome assembly GCF_030273125.1 of Centropristis striata. Classification (NCBI taxonomy): domain Eukaryota; kingdom Metazoa; phylum Chordata; class Actinopteri; order Perciformes; family Serranidae; genus Centropristis; species Centropristis striata. Next base: position 22,795,643 of record NC_081521.1, read on the forward strand.
CATTACTCCCTTGGCTGTTTTCATACCTGCAGAAAAAAACCCTGAGATCAATTATATTTGCCTCACTTTTCAAGCAGCTTGTTGTCATTTTGCCATCTGCAGACCAGCATGTCCAGTACAATGTGGTGTATTCACGGAGGCTCTTTGGCTTTCTGAACAGAGAGGGACCCTTTTCTCTTGCTTCTCGCCCCAATTCAGGGCTTTCTTCTCCCTTTTAAGTGGGCTGTTGATGAGGTTAGTCTAATCAGATTAAGTCAACTCACATTGGTCTCTGCAGTTTGTTTTCCTTCCAAAGGCGTCCTGACATCTCCTATACTTTTCTTTATCCTCCTCTTTGCACTTTTCATCCAGGCTTCCACCCAAAAAAACCCTTTCAGCAGAGGTCCCAATGGACTCCTTTATAAACCGCAGTTCCCCAATGATATAGGTTATTTAGAATGGGTCACTAGACTGCTATGCATGGGAAAGGCCTTTAAAGTTGTGCAGTGACGCATTTGGACATTTCCACTGGTGTCTGTGTGAATGCCAGAGATTAGGTAAACACAAAGTACTAAATCAAATTTTGGAAATTGCTGGAACCTTTAATTTGATTCCTAAATAAATGTTTGAGGGAAGTTTTGTAAACTACAACGCTAATGCAATCTACACTTTTATCTGGACTCTTGGCTGCGAGGAGAGTTTTCACGGCCAGCTTGTTAAATAGTTTTTAAGTGAAATAAACATGCTTTAATTGTTCAGATTTTAAGAGATGTGACTGTTTAACACAGTGGATAAAAACAGTGATTACTCAGTTAAATCCTCATATCCGTTTTCTTGTTTTTCTTGAAAAAAATCCTAAAAATCTCTACCCTCAAACACACAACTCACATTTTGTGTTTTATAAAAAATATCCAGAAAATGTTGCATTAACAGATAAAAAAATATATAATTTGTATGACATGGGGAAGGACTCATATCTATAAAATTTGACATTATATGAGTAAAAATGTTTTCTGTTGAATTCACGTCTTGAACTATTACTACATGATGAAAATTTAGATGATGAAAAACAATGTTGTAACAGCACTGACACAAATGACATTAATTATAAAAAAAAGTGTGCTCTTATTCATAAAGAACTCCAAATAATTCACTTTTTAACAGATTTAGGAATTGGAGGGAGTAATTAAAGGAGGCAAAAGTTTGCAGAGTTCTTGACCCCGGGGTGAAATCAATTATTTTTCTTCAAATTTGATTTGATTAATAGGCACAGATGCCCAGTAAAGAATATGCCCCCCACCTGTAACTGTAAAATCTCTGAAGTTCTCATCAGTGGTGTGCCGTAACTTGATTCCCCCACTAATAACAGGCTTTACAAAGACAATGAGCACAATGAGTACAGAGGAGGTCTTTTCAGATGACTTCAGAGCCCCCCCTGAGAAAAGACATGGCAGCCCACTGGCTGAATGGGGGCTGTAGAACCATTTCAAGCTAATGGATCTGAGAGACTGTCCACATAATTACATTACAGCATTTCAGAAGCCCTTTGAGCTCCACACTTGCAGCTCGGGCACACCACAGCACTTCATTCATATCATAGCTCCACAGTGGAATGTGCTATGACAGATATGGCCCTCTTGGGCACTCTCGAACAAGGTTGCGCTCCATGGGACTGGCAACCCCCTCATCCCTCTGCATACAAGGCCCTGGATTTAAAACAGAGGGTGGGCACCGCAAAGACAAAGGATCAAACAGGGAGGGCAAAGAAAATCTAAAAATCGACTTAGTGTCAAAGAAATGATGTTTGAGTGCAACAATATGCATATTTTCCTCTTAACCTCAATTCGTCCTGTTCCTTTTGCTACCTGGAGTACTTTTTACATGTGACATACAACAGGTTTTACAGTTCATCATGTAGGGTGAACATGTTTTTGTTTCGTCACAGAGATCATGGAAGCGGAGAAAATAGTTTTATTAAAGACAAATGCTAGCTAACTGACACACAGGTTACAAATTAAAAGTGTTTTTCATGATTTAATCCATCATTCAAGCTATAATCAACATCAACGCTCTGACATGATTAATATAATCATGCCTTGCAGAAAGTGAATAAACAAAATTCCCTCTTTTGTTTTGCTTATAAATAATTTGATTTTTTTTGTCTAATTGCTTAATAACAGTATTAAAAAGCAAAGATTTGTGAGGAAATGTCTTGTTTCAATTGTTTTGATTTACCCCCCATTCTTTTTCATTTTTCATTTCAATTTTTCATTTTTTTTTATTCTTATCTATGCCTAATGATAAGGAAATTATATATATATATATATATATATATATATATATATATATATATATATATGTAGTTAAAAAACATCTTTTATGTCTTTACAACCTATTTCTTAAAAAATACTTGTAATTATAACAACTGCATGTAAAAGATGTTTTTCTTGTGCTTCATTCAAGCTTTTCCTTTATGCCAAATGTCACTGTGGCTGCAAATAACCAACAAACAGACAGACAGACAGAAAAACAGGCAGAAAATCAGCGTTATCCCTCTTTTGGTTTAAACTGGGCTTGTGTCTAATCCATTCCTGCCAAACCAAACACATGTAAAAGGAGAACAAGCCTTTTCACAGGCTGTGGTGATTGCTGCTGAATGAGTCAAACAGATGAACACAGAGCAGAAAAAGGCACATTTGTCGCCACATTAACAGACCAACTCCTCCATCAGTTTTGATTTATAAAGAACCTCTCCGAACCTTCACAGGCCAAATTACTCAAATTTAGATTGATGTTTTCTCTATTTGGGACCAAAAGCGTAAATTCCACACAAAAGTCAGAGTCAGTCTAAGTGGAAAATCCCTCAAACTGATAAACACAAAGCGCCAGTTTAGAGATTTCTCTCCTTGATAGCCATATTAAAACATACCATTGATCTTTTTGTTCAGATTGTTGGTTGAAGAAATGCTTTACTCTCTAGTTCTTCTGGACAAAAAATGACTCCTTTTGTGGAGGAGCAAAATCAATGCAAATTAATCCTTTATTCATTTCCCTGTGAATAATTCAAGTCTTTGCACTTTTGTTCAGGGCCCGTGAGCTAAACAAAATCATAAGAAACGTGGAGAATGTGAACGTTTATTGGCCAGTGGAGGAGAGAGATGACCCCGCTCATCGGTGACAAAGACTCCTTTATGGCGTTGGTGTGAACCCATGAGCAAGGGGATTCCACTGTGACTGACCAGCACCGCGGGAGATCCAACACGTGCAAAAATGGTGCCCCAGTAAAACCAACTCTTTTTACACCCATAATGGAGGTTAGAGAACCGAAAAAACGCCTCAATGTTTGCCCATTCTTGAGTGCAAATGCTAGGGGACGAGGTGACGGGCTGCAGGTCACTGACACTGACTCATCATTCAACTTTTTATTAGTAGCTGAGGAATATTAATATAAAAAGTGATTTATTGATTAATATTTTTTATTTAGTATCATCAAGATAGAAGCATTTTATATATTTGTGCCTAGATAATTGTATTGATTGTCTTAAAGGGGAACATATATGGGGAAAAAAGTTGTGTAAAGCCTTTTGTAGCTCCAAAGGGAGCTGTATGAAGTCTGATAAATGTTTGAGATTGAAGACTACACGTTTGAAAATTTAAAAATGTGTTGTGTTAGAAAGAAAGTAAAGTTACTAGACTACTATAGCCTTATCATGATCTCTGCTTGAGGCTTGTGGCTCGAGGCTACAACAGCTACTATTAGCATAATACAACTGATTTGCCAACTGAACTGTAGGCAGTGGAGTTGCTTTGTGGGTAATGTAGTTATGTGTTGGGTTTTTGGAGTTGGAAACTGGAGTTAAAACCAGACCGCAGACCAAATTGTTACTTGTGCAACACGGGACATCCTACACAAACCTGCAAATTTTACCATCATTAGCAGCTGAGTTTTTTATTCAATTGATCCCAGATATTTAAAAATGCCAGGAAAACAATGCCATGCACTACACTACTACAGCAGACAAAATGCAGTCAATTTTTTTGGTTGAATATGTAATGATTCGGTGATTGTCTCACTAAAAATGATGTCACAACTCAGTGGAAACCCCTTCCGATGATCCAGAACATGGCGGCGTGCCTGGTCTCCAACCAGCCAGAAAGATTACATGTCACACTGCTGCTCATTGAGCTCTACTGGCTACCTGTTGCAGCCCGCATCAAATTCAAATCTCTAATGCTCGCCTACAAAGCTGTCTCAGGTACTGCACCCACCTACTTGAACACCCTCATACACGCTACCTCAAGATCCTTGCATTCTTCCAATGAACGGCGCCTGGCTCTGCCACCCGTTTGTTCAAGGCAATCCAAACTCTTTGCGTTTGTTGTTCCCCGTTGGTGGAAGGCACTACCAGTTCCTACCAGAGCAGGGGTGTCCCTCTCTACCTTTAAAAACTCCTGAGACCCAGCCCTTCTCTCCTAGCACCACACCACAACTCTACTCCTTAAAGAAATGTCACCAGCACTTATTGCTGCACTAACGGCTCTTATCGCACTATACCTTAATTGTTTTCCTTTTTCTGTAGGTCACTTTGGATAAAAGGCTAAATGACTAAATGTAAAAGTAAATGAAACAGTTTCACACAGCAACACTATTGGGATCAGCTGAGAATCCCCCTACACTGATTGAGTGCTATCCGCTGTGTGAGAAAATGAAATAGAGAAAAGAACCTGGTGAAGTGAATTGAGTCTAGTCAAACCATGCAGTGGTAGTGATGTGTCTGTGCTGGTCCCTGAGCTCTGGAACAGCCCTCCACTTAGCATCCGGATGATTTAAAGGCCAGTTTTCCTCATTTACATAAGAACAGATTTTACCGTGGAAAAGACAGGACTCTGAGTAATTACAGATTCATCACGTTCCTCCACTTTGAGAGCCAGAGATGCTGACTCTGCAAGATGCTGACGGAGTTCCAATCCTTCATGTTAAGCTGAGCTCAGCACATTCCTGAACAAGACCGGAGGTAAAACAAAGGACATGGATGAGCAGGACAAGTTGCTGGGATTCTTTTATGTCCAGAGTAAAATGGCAAAGAAAACTGTTGTGTCTGTTGGTCGTGGCTAGAAGCTGATTGTAGCCAACAAAGAGGGCCAAAGGTTTCTTTTGGCGTTTCCATGTTTGTGGTCACCTCCAACATCATCCCATCATCAAAGTCCCCTCTAAACCCCAAACACCACCGCCCTTCCTTTCCCTCTGATGTGGAGATTCACACACTCCACAGTGCGTACCCTCCCTTTAACTTTTATTTTGGGCCAAACATTGCGGAGGAGACGATTTGTGTCTCTGAAAACACCATGTATCAATCACATCAAAAGCCTAGGAAACAAAAGCGGAGGCTGGCAGCATCAGACAAACGCTCCCATTAGTCACTGCAGTCTCTTTCACGTGTATCGCATCGCGGCCGGCCGAAGGAGGGGTTGTTTACTCTGGAATATCTCACACTGTAAAGGCAAAGAGAACCGACCGCCTGGCCCATTCAGCACGCACGGAAACAAGTGGACTACTGTGTGGTCAATTACAATAAACGCAGATCAAAGAGCACAAAATGGACTTCTCTTTCATAATGCACCATGTGGCAGAGGCTTTTCCCTTACAAGGCCCTCATACTCGATTTTCCCACACTCATACAAACTCACCATTAATAAGGTCTGAAAAGTGTGATTTTCAGCTCTCCCCTCTTGTGTTTCTCTTCCTTGTCCCATCCCCAGCCCCCTGCCTGGTGCTGACCCAGCCAGCAGACCCCCTCTGCCCCCTCCAACCCTGGGAAGAAGAGGCCCACGCCGGAGTTACGACTGGGGCTCATTAGCAGCGCCCACCTGGAGGCTGGCTGGGGGCTAACAGGGGACCGTGGGGGCCAAGGCCTTGATCTGTTGGATGTGAGTAGCAGTGTGACACACAGCGGGGACAGGGCTGCTGCAGTAGAGTATACAGCACAGAGCACCATCAGATATACAGTGTATGCTCCAACAGTTGTGAGTTGATCAAGCTTAATCTGTTTAATTGTTCCCTTAGCAGAGGCACACCTCTCTTTGTTAACCCCCCAGGAGCCCCCTTTCACCGATTCCCCCTCATAAAAGTCAGACAGAAAGTTTATAACTGTTTGTGTTGATGGTATCGCCACAGTAGAAAAACAGCCTGTAAAACAATTATGGAAACAACCTTTTGTGTACGCTTCATTTGAAGTCTAGCCACTTTATGCAAATTCTATATCTCATCAGCTGCTCTTCAATTTGACTAACAAATCACGGCATTGTTTCGGGGGGTGGGTTGTTTGCTGTGAATCAGTAGTATTTACTCATGCTGGTGTGTCTGTGTGTAATACTCCGATGGTCTGGAGCCCCTGTGGTCGGGTGGCCTGGGTCTGCGGAGACACAAAGAGATTCCAGTGAGGAGTAGCAGGTCTCCTGAGTCATGTGGCTCCAGTCAAGCCGACTGTGTCCGGAGATTCATTTCGCTCTTTGACTCCACAGTATCTGAACGACAGTCCAATTCCAGTGGAATTTAGCTTTTTTAGCTACAATACGTAGAGTGCATTTTCCAAATAGTTTCACATAGTGCTGTTGGGAAATTACATTCTGCTGTCCTGCTGAGTATAACCGAACCTGATCTACTGAATGCATCTGCTCCTTTTAAACAATATAATTAATGGTATCAATTAACTGAAAGATAACATAAATGCGAGTAGTAACCTCTAGAATTCATCCAACAAAAGTAATTTACAAAAAAAACAAATAACTGTGTTATTTTGAAAATCATATATATCAGAAAATAAGAAAGAAAGACATTAAATGTTTTCCTGTCTTTTTTTTCTTTGTTTTAATAGTTATATAAATGTATAAACATCTGGTCATAGCAGTCTATTTAACAAAGAAAGAAAGCAACACTAACAATAATAATAATTGATGAAAACAATACCAATAACAGTAACAACAATGAAATGAATGATAATTATTTAAAAAAAAATAATAATCAAAATAAAACTTAAGAATCATTTGGGTGAGAGATGTCTATTGACAAACATATCGAATAATCTTTTTCTATGGACATGCATTTCTTATTTATAACAAATTTCAGATTATAGATTTCAGAGTATAAAATAATTTTACCTAAAACAGAAATGTCATATAATAAGGCATGTCAGGCACTCTTTCAAAGCTGCTATGCTCTTTCAAAAAAGTATTTTCAAAACAGAAATTTTATTAAAAAGTCACTTTTGGAAAACAACACATGATGACAGGAGACAATTAAATTTGTCCTCAACAATGCCACCATCACAATAACACATCAACTTTGCTTTTTCAGAAAACCTTCAGTTCATTTCCCTTAAATACTAGAAACAATAACCTTTGTATACATTCTATTATATTGTATAATATATGGTTGTGTATTGTAAATATGCCCAAAAGCAAAGTGGTTGTGTCCACTCATTTATTTGCTTTGCAAAATTTGTTTCCATTGAGGATCACATGCCCCGACATTTGTGCTGAATGAAACAGTAGGGAGGACATCATGGGTTTATTCAGCTAGTAAAAACAGCAGCTGTGGCCCTTAGGCCCGCTCCTCCAGCAGATCCTTAGTTCTGGACATGCACTGAGTCCGTCGAGGGTCATCACTGGACCTTATATCAAATACAAGAACAGATATATGCAGAGTCATCTTTGTTGCAGACTTTGCAGAATCTGGTTTCAAATCTGTGTGTTTAGTCTTTTGTGCAAGCTTTCTAAAATAGTGCTTGATTATAGTGAGCATTTGTCTTATCACATCAAAGTGGAAGAGTCTGGGTCACTGCTGGTGAATATGGACAATGGATTGGTCATGATGACTGGTAAATCTCAGTCACAGACCACCACATCAAGGACAATTAGCATCAGCTTGACTCTCCAGGCTCACCCCTTAAGCAGGATGAAAAAAGTGACCTGCTGACTAAGCAATTTCCACCTGCAGCCTGCAGTTCAAAGGGCTCCCATAATGGTCACCCTCTGCACCTCACCGCTCCACTGCTACCCGGCCTCCACCTGCCCCGAGGCAAGGCTCACTCTCCTTCCACACCGCGGGTGACCCGGTGCTCCGTCATCAACATCTCATCCCATTCACAACACAGTGGACTGCTCTGACCGCTGGCTGAGGCACTACCTGCCAGCTAAGAGCCTCAGGTGATGTTTGAATGGGCTTCACTTGAGAATTCGCCACACCTCTCCCCCCTCACAGAGGAGGCACGAGGGAGGCAACATATGGCCAGCTCGGATGAATTCCCCTACTGTTTTTTAAAGACTCCCAGAGGCCTTCAGGGTGATCGGAACTTCACGCTCCTCTTTACTAGATTAAGTCTAATAATCTCCCAGTAACGAGACTTTAAATCCAGAGTGGTAAAACACTGGGCCTTAGGGTTCACTCCTAAACAGTGCATGCTGTTTTCCCTTTAACACTTTATTTTATGACTGCAAGTAAGAGTTAATGCTCCTCATCAACTTTCCCCTCATCTAAGAGAAAAAAAGAAGATGTGTTGTAGCAGGCAGGGACTCTCCAAAGATTGTGACCTGAATCTGTGCAGCGTTTTACAGGACCAAACCACTGATGATACAATAAACAGAGTCTACATTTATAAATTCATGGGATTAAAGGAATACTCCACAGTTGTTGTTTTTTTTTTTCAAGTTAAGTCTGACTTTAGTAGTTTTAACCATGATTTCTGATGGTAGTAACAAGATTGTGCTCCTGAAGTAATCCTTGAGATCTGAGAATGTCACGACACAAACCGATGACCACAACTACAACAAAAGGACTAAGATTATAGTTATTTCGATTTTTTTAATAAGTCACCAAAGTGGTTATTTTACACAGCCGAGAACTTCTTTGAAAGGTGTCTTTGCAGCGTTTATGACAGCAAGTAAGAGACGAATGTTCCACATCAACTTGGACAACAAAGTTTTCTGGATTGAGGTGTATTCACATTGTTTAAAATCATTTGTTACCAAACACAGATGATAATATCACATACTGTCACTATGATGGACAGCAGAGCATGAACATGCATCAAATAATTTTCTGTTCCCCTACCAAAATAGAAGGAGCCACCAATTTGTTAATCATTCACTAATATTTCAATACAGTTTTCTTGCATCACTCTCGCTGCCTCAGCAAGCAAACTCCTCTGAAAACATTTTGTATTTGTGAGAACTTTTCATTCCAAACTGTGAGGCAAAATGGCACCATTGTTGTCTATCCCCAACTCATACTGACACAAGCCCCTGGTTACTTTTCTTGAGAATAACTGTTGAGTTCATAATGAAGCGAGGACTCCCACTGCAGTGTTGATTAGGCAGATGCCTTCACTGGGCTACAGGAGCGAGCGCCAGGCCTGTCTCCTGCCCTCCAGGGACTCGACTCATTCATTCACTGTAATTCATGGTCGACCCCGACACGGCCCGGGATACTGCACCCTCTCTCCTCTTTACTCATTTAATTTGGAGCTGAAGTAGCGAAAGGCAGGAAGGAACCCCATCGATGGAAGATATTAGACTGTGAGGGACGAATAGGAAATCCACCCTGGAAATAGAACTCATGTTGGGTGGAAATCAGTCAGGGTGTTTCTGGAACTGTGTAGCAAAAGTAGCAAGCACAACTTGACAGTTGTATCTAGAACAGGAAGTTTGATAGAAATAACATTAACCCTTTATCAGACGAAGAACTGTATTTGGTAACTTCAGGTAATATTTCGAGAAAAAAGTTGCAAATTTACTAGATTAAAGTGGCTAAAAAAGTGGCAAAAAAGCAACTTTTTATCCCAGATTCAACACGAGCAAGGCTAGGCTGCCCCTGCTGCTTCCAGTCTTTTATATTAAGCTATGCTAACCACATATTTGTTAATATTGTAAGTACCAAATGTATTGTAACACATGTAATATTTTAACCCTCCTGTAATGTTCATTTCTCAGGAACAGCAATAATGTTTGCGGGTCAATTTGACCCGGGGCATGTTTATTTATGTAAAAGTGCCAGAAACTTAAACAATCCCAATAAACATTGTTTATATTTAATTAATAACTCCATTACTAACCATTTCAATCAATATTAAGTGCAATGGTGTTCTTTATCTCTCACAGATCATGGTTCAATGAGGATAATTCACTCGTTTATCATAAAAAATGCACGCTAAAACTTTCTTTTATGTACATTGGAAATACCTACATATAAAATACAATGTTTTACATGACATTGATTTAAAAATATATATATTTTCCAGTTTTAAATTTTATTATTTTTATTTAAAAAAATACTTTTAACTACTTTTCTTATTTTTTAAACTTTAAAATTGGTCAATTTGACCTGCAACATAAGAGGAGGGTTAATGACAATTATACCTTTATTAAATCATGTAGGCTTTTTATGCATTGTAATATGTGGAATTATCAGGATTCAGTTGAATGATTTGCTGTCATTTTTTCCATTAGGAGGCTTTGGACATACACCAAAACTTTGGTTACTGTCAATCAACATTATTACATATCTATGAGTCCACAAAGTGTCCCTTTTAAAGATGGTGGTAAAGATGACGGATTACAGTGCATGGTGGTGACATTATGAAGTGTCACAAATGTAAGCGGGAGGTTATGCCAGACTTGTGTTTGCAGTCATATAAATAGTTGTTTTACTGTAGAACTTCAGATGCTGGTATTGTCATTGGTTCGGTCTCTGCATCAGGTCAAACTGAGTATGTTTTGGTTCTGCACTGAAAAGCATGCTGAAGACAATGACATTCCAGTCTGGAGACAACCAAAACCTCCTCACCAGGAAAAGGGACCAAAACAAGGTTTCTCTGCTTGACGATGTATCTTCCGACCTTACGCCAGACACCCGACTGGAAATGCCAGGAATGCTAGACTGCCGCTCGATAGGAGACCATGTTTCACTTATTGGCTACTGGTGGGCAGAGCCACGGGGACAATGTCCAAGATGAGTTCCCACACAATAGGAACAAGACATTTATGACTCTTCGTCTACGGAAAAAATGAAAGGTTCACACTCGGGACACTCCCGGCTCTCGTACTCCCACTGACACATTGGGAGAGATGCTGCTCCGGGCAGACACCCCTCACATTTTTGGGCCATGTCTGAAAGGCTGAAGAAAAGGTCTCCCCTGAATCCAACCAGGCTGTCCCATTTGGGGTGATTTAAATGGCCTGTTATTACCTCTCTCAGCCATTGTCTCTCTACTGGTATCCCAGTCTTATGATGTCTTTAATTATTAGTTTCACCAGCACTCATTAGACAGGAGCCAGCAGAATCCTGGCTTGGTATTTCACTGGCATGTAAAAATTACTGGTGAGAACCCAGGCAACCAAAGTGAGAAATTCACCAGAATCTAATAAGTGGAAAAAAAATTGTGTAAGAGGGTTTATTTGTGTTTTCCACCCTTTATATGCATGTATATAGTTTACAAAATTAATGCCTATTTGAATAAGTGACAACAAGAAATTAGAAAGAGCACAAATATGAAACTAATTTCTCTCATTTAGGAAGTTAACCTTTGCTTTTCTTTATCCTTTTCTGTATTTTTCCCTGTTTTGCATATTAAAAAGGAAAAGCTTAACTTTTCTATTCATATTTTCTATTTCAGCTGCTGTTTTTTGACTTGCCTTAATCAATATTTTAGTACTTTGCTTTTTCTAATACACAGATACAGCACAGCAAATTCCTTCAATATGAAAACCTACTTGGCAATAAAAACAATTCTGATTCTGATTCTGAATATAAACATGTGCTTGTTAAGCATGAGGCCAACACACAACCTGAACTGCATCAGTTCAAACATTGCTCAATGAGTTTTTTTTACCCTTGTCTATAAAAAAACATATTTGAATAACAATAACTAGGACATGCTTTATGCCAGAACTATGCAAATCGTTCTTGTCAACCGTTCCTGTATAATATTCCAAACCCCGGGGTCTAATGTTAAAACTACTACTAACTAAAACTATGTAACTATAAACATTACAAAGCTTAAGCTCATCACTAGCGGGTCGGTTTTAAAAGGTATTTCATTTTAATGTTAGTAGCTTTGCTCTAAAACTTTAGTCTTGGTGAATCATGATCAATGTAGTAATATTTCGGTACATTTTCTGTGATTTTCTGTGACTCCAACAACTATCACATACTGAATGTTTCTCATATTCTACAACAAAAGGGTAGAAACTAAAGAATGCAGGTAAACTAAGAGAAATGTACCATCATCTGAAATCTAGCTGTGTAAAATAAAATAGACACATATTGACAGATTAACAGCTCATCTGGGGTTTTACTGTATTTATATTCCCTAATGTCTTCTAGGGTTGGAGACATTTGCTTTTGTCTGATAGACGACTGACATTTCACTTTCTGTCTGCAGCCAAACACAAATAAATTATTGTATATATTGAGAATCAAGCATGCAAACAGAATTAACACACAAGAAACAAACTATACGTATATATTTATATATTTAGAACTACACAATCTGGAGTCTTGAACATCATTTTTATAATCTATTATTTGTATTACATTATATATTTTAAAGGGGGATATGTTTGATTATTTGATCATTTTTATGGGCGCCTGCAGCCTACAGCTCAGTGTTGAGACAAGCTTGGTCATGTCACTAAATCATCTTCAGACCTGGAGTGCCACCTTCTGGTGTCACAGCAGAAAAGCAGGAAAATTGAGTTTACACATTCATAATTTAAAATACATTTTAGTGCTATCATATATAAGAATCTGGATTTATTCTAGGTTTTGTTTCATTCTAAAGTTTCTGGGAAAGTTATGCAATCCTACAGTATTTGCATTTTTTGTAATATGAAATATAAATGTAATTTTAGTTTCGAATGCTCTGAAATTAGTTGCACTTATTAGTAAAAGCCCCTTTTGATGCTCATTACACATTCATACTGCCAATTAGGAGCATGGACGCACCCAAATCTTTTCACGAGTCTCCCATTTCCTCACTGATATCCATTGTGCCCTTCAGCTGGTCCACTGCTATTTGAACCCTCATATCCAGACCTTTCCCAATTAGACCCACCTTCCACTCTGAGGTTTACTTTCTCCAAGACAAGGGAGAAAACAGAGTCCTTTAACAAGTGGGCCCCACTCTCTTGTTCGCATGGGGAAGTTTACCCACATCTGTCTCAGGACCTAACCCCTGGAAGAGAGGGGGTCAGTCCCGAGGCCAGAGGTCAGCACTTGTCCCATTGTGAGCAAGAACCAACATGAACCCCAATCGAACACTGCGGTCAGCGGGAAACAGTGCTCGGTTGGTTTTTAGGGCCACGAATGTGTGAACTGAACAGGAGTTGTGCTTTGAGGCGGCTTGCTGCACGGAAGCGTTTGAAAGGGACTCTTACGGTTACTTAATTAAGTACAGAACAAATAGTAGTCCTGCTTTGTTGCGTCTTTTCTGCATCATCAATGGCCTGGACACAAATAGAAAACAAAGCTGCGGTTTGAGAATTTGCAGGTGTGCACGGATGCGTGTGAAGCTACTGGAGGGAGCAGTACCATGCGAGGGAAAAAAATCAAGTTTATGTGGCACTCGAGGGGGAGGTCTGTGTGAGAACAGATCTAGTTAGAAGCGTTACAACAGATCTGACAAAACAGGCGGCCAGGTCAGGCCAGGCTTGCTGCTGAGACCCAGCAGCTTTCAACCAAATGATAAAAAAAAAAACAGCAGCCTCGCTCCCTCTCCCTGTTACTCCCTCTTTCTCTTCCTCGCTCTCTTTCTCTCTTATCAGCAAGCCACCATCCATAATTGACCTGATTCACAGATTTCTGTCCCTATGACCACCCTTGCCGTAGCATAAAAGTGGGCAGCATAGGTGGCAGAGGACTGCCTGGCTGAAGGAAAAGGGGATGTAAAAGAACGTATTCTTCTAACTTCTTGAAAGAAAAAGGAAAATCAGCATAATGACCATGCTCCCTACCACACATTCACTCTCTCACACACACACACACACACACACACACACACACTCCTTCTCCGCGCAGGCCCTCCTCCTACTCCCGTCCGCATCCAAATCTTGATTAACCTCCTCTATCACTCCCCCTTTCCCACCCACTCACATTCACACATACACATGGACACAAAGTGCCTCGGAGGCCCCCTGACAGATGGGGAGAGGGGTTTCGGGGGTTCCTCTGAACAAATGGCACCCTGGTTTAGTGTGGTGTTGTCAGGATTTGAATTGATCCCCGGGACTACAGAGGCTTCTCTCTGCCAGTGTGTCACAATGGCAACAAGTGTGTAGAGCTGGGAGCAAGCTTGTACAGGCATGGGACCCATACCTCATGAATGATAGCTTAGCAAATGGCCCTCCTTTCACTGGCTTTCATTGTAGGGCCATCTCTCGTTTTCTTTCATACCCTACTCAAAAAACTTGCCCAGCTTTGTTAGTTTTATTGGGTTTGATTGGTTTGAGATTCTGAAACGTGTTGGTTTTTGTCTGATTTTGTATGTGAATTTCAGAGCAGGACGGGGGAGTGTGTGTGTGTGTGTGTGTGTGTGTGTGTTGGTGGTGGTGTTTAGAGGAGGTGTGTGTGTAGGGGGGGTGGGGGTATTTTTGTACATTTTTAGCTTGTTAAATTGATGGGCTCTGTGGTCTCACGGTATGGTCTGTGGAATGATGTAAAGCTATCTGTCATTGGCCAAAGCCAGTGAATGTGATTCAGTTTTATATGAATGGCACTTCCTGGGAGGTCGTGATGTTTTTCACTCGGTGAGATAAACACCATGTGTGCAATTTTCACAGCTTTCCATAAATTCAACACAGTTCACACAGTTATAATGGCTATATATCCTTTATTGTCAACTCCGACGCTCCTAAAGACTTCCTTCACCGCTCTCAGTGACATCCTGTTTGTGCAGAAAAGACATAAAATGCCGTGCATTTACTTTTGTCTCTTTAGTCTGAAAGTCGTATATTTGTCTAATATGGTCTTGTATATCAGCATAATGAGCCTCTGTCTCATCCAGAAGATACAGCCGGGCTGAAAGTCCACTGTGACCCCTCAGCTGACCCCAGGCAGCACTTTACAGGCTCAGGAACAATCGTCCCATTGGTAGACAACAACAGCATCATCCCTCCAGGCTCATTTCATCATTGTCGCTTCACCTCTGTCTGGTTAATATTTCACTAGTCCTCTTATTTTTTAGCTCCTCAGCCTGCAGCGGAGGGGGAGAAGGAAAAGGAGGGTTGGTTAATCACAATAGGGGAACAGAGGGTGATTGATTGATTGGTAAACAAACAGGCTGGACAGGCAGCGGCAGAGCAGAAGGGACCCAATGAGCCGAGCTTCCTTATCTTCCACATGTGACATCTCCATCCATCATACCTCATTATCATAGCTGTATCAAGAGCTGTTGACGGAGCTGGTTATCTGCCTGCTATCAAATCTCAAGATGTTGCAAAACAAGGAAGAAGTGAGGAGACGTTAAGGAGACAAATTAAAGAAAGAACGATCAAAATCAGAGCAGTAGAGCTAATTCATCCTGACCTTTACTCTCTAAGGAGGCTAAAATCTTTTATTTGACCAGCCCTGCATGCATGGCTTCTTGCTTCAAACCTAACACTTCTGGTTTGAAATGCAGTTTTGCTGCTAAAATTAAAAATTAAATCCCATGATATGCCAATGCTACTCCCCAACCCAGTGGCCAGAATAAATGTTGGCATTGTATGGTGCTGCAAACCACAGATGCATTAAATTTTCTGGACTGCTGCAAACTGTTACTGGGATGCACTGCATCACAGTTTAAACATGCGGTTAACTTTGATAATTCAAACAAAAACTACTTGGGTGTGTCTCGGAAAAAGATCAGGATTTCGGTTATAAAAAAATAAATAAAAAATAACATCTGTACACAAGTAATGGATGCTGTTTCAATAAAGATTTGGGGGAAAATTCTGGATGCAGTTATATACTCTAGGTGACATATTACCAATGGTGGAAAAAGTGATAAGATCCCTTACTTAAGTAAAACTACTGATGCCACACCGTGAAATTATTCTACTTCAAGTAAAAGTCCTGCATTCAAAACTCACTTTAGTAAAAGTACAAAAGTATCAGCATCAAAATGTAGTTTAAGAAAATAAAAGTACTCATTGTGCAGAATGGCCTCACTCAGATTGTTGTAAATATTCCAGATATGTTATTGGATTACTATTACTGATGCATTTATATAAGCAGCATTTAAATGTTGTCAAGTTAGGGTTAATTTTGACTACTTAATATACTGTTATGTTGTTTAATTTGTTAAAATGTGTAATCATTTTAAATTTATCATGTTAAATCAGGCTAAATGTAGTGGAATGAAACAGTACAATGAAATGAATTGGAGTAGAAGTATAAAGTTACATTAAATGAAAATACTCAAGTAAAGTATGTGTACCTCAAAATTGTACTACATAATTTATTTTACAGCTTAACTTAAGATAACAACATTGACGGTACACTGATCACCTAGTTAGTGTGAGTCTACAGTCCGGTCCGACCACCCCGGCCTCCTCTCTTCTTGGACTGTGATGCTCATTATACTACACAACCAGTCCGGTGCATCTCTTGCAGATGCTAAGCGGTGGTCAACACATTCACAGTGGTTCGCAGAAACCACAGAAATGTACGCTGGCAAAAAAAATTCTGCTGACTGGTCCGGATCATTGGATCTGACACCAGCAATGTTATTTGTTCAAACTTTGGAAAGCTAAATAATAATTGTGATGAGTGAACTGAGCTTCATTTGTGAAAATGGTGAAGTATTCCTTTGCTCAAAAATTGTGTGACTTATGTTTAAACCTTGATGACATGATAGCAGCTGTTTCATACAGTCTGTGACCACGACAGGCTCTGATGTGAAGCCCTGTGCAAAGTGTTTCAAAGTCTGACAATTGGTCTGTCTTTGAGGATTAACAATTCAGTCACATACAGTCATGGAAAAAAATATTAGCCACACAAAAAATATTAGCCAGCTGATATCTAGACATTTCCATGGTTTTCTTGATAATGATTTTGGTTATTATCAAGAAAACCATGGAAAATGGCTAGCTATCAGCTTTTAAATTACACTCTTATGAGCTATTTTTGTTGTTATCATTGTATTTGTCCAAACAAATGTACCTTTAGTTGTACCATGCATTAAAATGAACAAAAAATTTAGGAAAACAATGGTCTAATAATTGTTTCCATGACCGTAAAGTGTGGGTACATTCTGTTAGTTGGTCTGCTACTCTCTCTTTTGAAGAAAATGAAAAGTTAAAAAAAAAACTCTTTAAGATAGATTTCAAACTTGACCATGAGTGTGCAAAAGGTAACATTCAGTTCAGTATCATGAAATAGCTTTGGAATTGGTCATGTGGCAATTTTTATTTTGGCTCAGGAATATTATTCCTGCAAGTTCATCACTATCCCTTTGCAGGTAAGCCAATAAATTAACCCTGTCTTTTAACTGTTTAACAAGAAGGCCACACCCCAGGCTGTGGTCCGGGTCAAAGAGCAAAGGTACAATCTCATACATACCTAGGTGTCAGGACGATGTGCTCCTTTGCTCGCTTTTGTGTTGACCACTCTACATAGCAATGGCAAGCACATTGCAATATGTTTGAATCGTTGAGGTGGAGGGGCAAACGTGTATTGTTGAAGAGGCAAGGTCTGCATATTAAGAAAACACGGAGGGAGAACAGGCGACTGAAAAGGGCTTTGAATGAGAATCAATTAATTTTCATTTACCTCCATTAGCACTGGGCAGGGATTTGCATTTGTGAACCCATTGCCAAACTGGCAGTGGCCTTTTTAGTTGAGGGAGAGGGCCACATTAAGCTAATGATGGGGGGCAGAGGGAGAGACAAAGGGCTGTATGTGTGGTAGCGGAGGCCTGGCCGTCCTCTTCTCTCATTAGCACCACAGTGCCCTGCACTGCTGTCACACAGCGAGCCCTCACAGGCTGATCATTAACCACTAGCTGGGATGTGAAAAATACTCTGACAATTAAAAAAAAGAGCTATTCTCAGCTATTAAGCAGCATGTTTTTCAGTTTGAGTTACTTTTACTGTGATCAGGCATTGGTCTGAAACACTGAGACAAAAAAAATAGAGTGTAGAAGAGCTGTTATGTTGCAATAGCTTAATCTTAAACATTACCAACTGTTGATTTCAATAGGAATATCACATATTCTTCACCCATCATCCCTGCCAAGTGCCTCAGAGCAAGGCACTGAACTCCCAGAGATAAACAAAAACACAGTTCAACTGCCCTTTACAATAGACATCACATTCTACAATACCAAATAGTATGTACAATACTGTAATCTATTTTTTAAAATATTATCACGATGTGAGACTGCATTATATTTTGTTATTGATTGTAAAGGTATTATGTATACACTGTACTAAATGTTTGTAGAAATTACAGAAATTGCATCAGAAATAGGGCGTAAAATTAAAAATTGAATATCACCGTAGTAGAACCTTTAATTACCCTAAATCAAGGAATAGTACACAACCTTTTAACTGTAGAAAACACGCATTTTTTCCATCTGAAATTAAAGGAAAAATACTGTCATGTCACAATGACACAAAAACCCTAAAATAAAGGGACTTTAAATTAAAAATGACTGTTTTGCTGATATTTACATTTAAATTTACAGTAGAAAATCCAATCACTGCATTTTTTATGGTGAAGTTCTGGCAACCACAGCTGCTGATATTTTACCGTCAATTAAACAGATTTTTTTTTACAGTGTGCAGTAAAATTAAATCCCATGCTATGCCAATGAAGTCACTATTTGTATGATTTAGGACGTTGATACAAGACTGATGTAATCGCTGTAAACATATTCATGCACTGACCATTAAACAGTACCATTCTGAAAAGAAAAAACATGTTTTTACCATGGAGAATTTATTAAAAAATGGGCCTCTGGGCACAGACATGAGATCCCCCAAATTTGCAGTTTTTTTGTACAGTGTTGCAGTGTATGTACTTTTAGTCATGTTGCATCGTTTTGTACTGACTTTGGGGGTCTTTGGGGGTCTTTGTGGTCATTTGTGTGTCTTTGTAATAAGTTTGCATCTATTTATAATCATTTTACATTTCTTTGTCATCATTTTGTTTAAGAAATGAACTGATCCAAAGGTCACCAGTTCTGCATCTGTAGGAGTAATCCAGATTAGAAAGTTGTTAATTTACACATTCCCATCGACAATGCCTATTTACAACTGCATTATCTTTTCTTTCTTCTTTAAAAACAAAAACAAAAGTAGGAATATGTGTATAATCTACAGCTTTGAGTGTGTGTAACTGAAGCTGCAGGATTAAAACATGGTAAGAAAATTGTCCTCCAGACGGACATTGCACATGCAGTCGCAAATCAAATGTCTGAAGATTCAGTTTATATCCACTGCTTTTCATTGAGGGAAATAGCTGCATGTCTGTGGAGGAGGATCAAATTAAAACAGGATTTAACACAAGGGTCTGGTAGTCTTATTGCAGCTCTACGGTGCAGAGCCTTGTCTCCACGCGTAGGGAGGAACCTAGACAGTATGAAATGGAGCGGAAGGTATGAGCAGAGAAGAGGATGAAAGACACGTCGGGAGAAGGGAGCAGACAGGGTCACAGATGTGACATTACACTAACAAAAGGAGCGGCGGGGGTAAAAGTGTGCAGACATCCCATCTTGGGCAAAGCTGTCTCCCAGCTGTTTGGTTCACCTGTCTATTAAAAGGGAGCATATTTCTTGTTGTCTACAGAAGAAGAGGCAGATTTATTGAGCCTACAAGGGGGAGGCCTGAAATGGATTGATTATTAGACAAGGGCAAATAAATCACTTTTCCTCTTGTTATGGGAGGTCTGACTCTCCACAAGCTTGTTGATAGGTCAGAACAGATATGAATATTAGAGTAGGGAACTAATGAGCAAATTGTTGATATTAAGAAGAAAGGAATGGGTTATGTGTCATATTTTCGATGGACCTCTATCTGGGAAGTTCTGTGTAATTAAGGACCCCATGGTGGGGCTTTAAATTGGAGCCCAGACAGATATTGAAGTGACCTCCAGCCCTTTCCTGTACTCAGGCGGCCCCTTTCTAAAACAAAGCGCACATGACAAGAGGAGAGGGGAGAAATCAGATGGCTTAATTGTTCCTTGACAATTAGACCATCACTCAAGCGAACATTGAGCAACCCAGCAAAAGTAGCAAAGGGAGGAGGCAGCCGAAGAAAGGGATAAAAGAAGAGGGCACTAAAACACCCACTGAGTGAGAGGGAAAGAGGGAGAGGGCCCTGCTATTGAGGGTCCGACAGGCCGAAAGGAGCAGAGAGCAGCTTACAATACTGTACAGCGCTGTTCTGCACCATTAAGTGGCATGGAGGGCAGGCCTGGGACAATAGGCTTCTGTCCCCAAGGAGAAGGCCAGCAGCTCCAGAGGAGTCCTCCTTTTCAGCCCATATGGTTGCGGCCGCCTCACAGGATGCTCCTCTCGCCGCGGCCGCATGCTCAGCATCTGGACACACGAGGTCCACCGTCTCTCCACAGTGACCACTGCAGCGTCACGGAGGGCAGCAGGGTCTCCCTGGTAACACCACAGTGATACACAAGGATTCAGGGCAGCACTCAAGAGATTAAGGAAAGGAAGTACTTCTGGATGGAGTGAAATCACAATTTTGTTGGATTTAGAGTCCCAACAGGAGTGAAAAACTGGGGCCAGAATTAACCCCATGCGGATAACAAGCTCGGGTTATTCAAAAGAAGCTCACCAGTGCATCCAATAAAACTTTTGAAGACATTTTCTAATCATGAGAAAAACCTTTTCACTTTTAAATTGTGAAATAACACTCTGATATTATAATAAAGTCACTATTGACATTCTTTACACACTATGGACAGTCTACCACACATACTTTTACAAAAGCTTTTGTCCACATTTTTTTTCAAGAAATGTTGAAATGCCTCTAAACACAAGCAGATGCATGTCAAAACCATTTACATTACTTTAGCTAGTGTATTTTCCTCCGTGCTCAGAGCAACTGTGACTCCAGTCCCCTTTGGACCAGTGACAAAGAGCTGTCAGAATGATGGATTATGAAGCTGCTGCCTGAATTTCAAACAAGAGACCTGCCTAAACTTCAGTCCATCCTTAAACAGACCCACAAACCCCCTCCCAAAAGAGAAGAAACTATAAGCCGGAGTGACCGAGGGAGAAAAGAAGTTGGGGGTGAGCCTGGAGAAGAAGAATCTTAACAAGTGTTTACCCTCTTTCTGTTGCCAAGCTGTGGAGCAATAACCTACCGTAGCGAAAGGCAGTGCCTGATCCAGGAAGAAAGGCCTCAGCCTGCGGGGTCAGGGGTCACTAACTCTGGCATTGTCTCTGACAGGGCAAGCACACTTCAGCTTTTCTCCGGCTTTCAAAGGCCCGTGATGGGGGTGGAAAGATAGGCCTGAAAACACTGGGTCAGGACCAGGGGCATTATGGTAGTCGGGAAAGAAAGATTCGGACCCCAAAGGTTAAATGAAGAGCGAAAGGGCCCTTCTGTCCAATTACCGAGGGACAAATGCTCTCTGTGACCCATTGGGGTCAAAGTTCAGCGGAGCCATTGGTAGCGGCACACTCTGGCTTTTTGTGGCTCAGATGAGATGAACCTCCGCTGTGTTTATCTAAGTGACACCCTGACCAATAGTAAAAGTATAAATAATTCGGGGGCTTGTGTGCTGCCACTTAGCAGAATTAATTTATAGACCAGGGTTGCAGCAGGTCAGAGCAATTAATGAAAAGACTGAGTATTCATAGTGTTGTTCAAAGACTGAATGAATAAAAAAACGGAAAGGATATGTGGTTAAATAGTCTTGCTTCAATCAGTCCGAATATACAGTCTTGGAAAATATTATGAGACCATTGTTTTCTTCAATTTCTCGTTCATTTCAATGCCTGGTACAACTAAAGGTACATTTGTTTGGACAAATATAATGATAAGAACAAAAATAGCCCATAAAAGTTTAATTTAAGAGCTGATATCTAGCCATTTTCCATGGTTTTCTTGATAATAACCGTAATCATTATCAAGAAAACCATGGAAAATGTCTAGATATCAGCTCTAAAATTAAACTCCTATGAGCTTTTTTTGTTTTTATCATTATATTTGTCCAAACAATTGTACCTCTGGTTGTACCAGGTATTAAAATGAACAAGACATTAAGGAAAACAAGGGTGGTCTAAAAAATTTTTCCATGACTGTATTCTGAGATGCAGCTGTGGAAAATAGAAATTGTGCAAAGTTATGTGTTGATGATTTAAATCCACAGCCAGCTCCCCCCTTCCCAGAGCTTCTAGTCAAGCCGGTCAGTGGTTCTCCTAATCATGTGCCCATCTCAGTCTCGGGCGGCACTTGTGTCGTTAATACCTGCTGATACAAAGACCCAGCGGAGCGACATGGTGAGAGTGTCCCATATCCGGAGATGGCTGGATTAGACTGTTCCTGAACCACTTCCTCCTGAGCCCATGGGTCGCCAGGGATTATGTCAGTGAATTTAATCATTTGCACTTGTTAGCTTAACAGGCAAAGTACAATCATATTACAAGATTCTGCCAAAGTCCTTTCTTTTTTCCAGGGTATTGCACAGCAGCGAGTCCCAGACCTAATCTCACAGTATTATACCTTGTTTTTCATCTAAAAACAATATGTTTCTCTCTTATTTTGAAGGGTGACTTGCTGAAGACTCAAATTACAACTGAACTCCTCAATCATAATTAAGCCAAATGTACAATCAGTGAAAATTATTAGACCAGCCTTTTTTTCTTCAATTTCTTGTTCTTTTTAATGCCTGGTACAACTAAAGGTACATTTGTTTGAACAAATATAATGATAACAACAAAAATAGCTCGAGAGTTAAATTTAAAACTTGATATCTAGCCATTTTTAATGGTTTTCTTGATCATAAACAAAATCATTATCAAGAAAACTATGGAAAATGGCTAGATATAAGCTCTTAAATTAAACTATTATGAGCTTTGTTTTTATCATTATATTTGTCCAAACAAATGTACCTCTGGTTGTACCAGGCATTGAAATGAACAAGAAATTAAGGAAAACAAGGGTGGTCTAAAAAAATTTTCCATGACTGTATTCTGAGATGCAGCTGTGGAAAATAGAAATTGTGGAAAGTTATGTTGTTGTTATCATTATATTTATCCAAACAAATGTACCTTTAGTTAGAATGAACAAGAAATTGAGGAAAAAAGTGGTCTAATATGTATGTTTAAGTGGCGAGATCAGCTACTATTTTGTCATTATTTTGATAAAAAATGAAGTACAGTAGAGTGGAGGTTAATGGCACAACTTTACCCTCTCTTTACTCCTCCTCCAAAAAGGTGCATGGAGATTTGAAGTTTACATACAGGACTTTCACATTTAAAACAAAATTGAATCTTGTGTTCATACAAATCCCAGTAAACCCTCACAGCCAGGTCCCCTCTACAAAATCTCTTAGAAAATCCAGAAATGACCCTGAGAACAAACCATCAAAGCCCTGAGATGCGGCCGCCCGGAACACACTGAGCGCTATGAAAGCTTTAAATCTCTTCCTCTGCAGAATCCATTTAGCATGGCTCTGCCACACTCCACAAGGGGGGTGCTTGGGCTGGATACCAGGCGTGGCACCACAGGGATGAATTATGCATCCAGCATTTGTGTGTGTGTATCTTTGCTTGTGTTTTCTGTGTGTCTGTGTTGTGGATGTGGAGGATTTTCTTCTCTCTGGGACTCCACTCTGCAGGTCGTCTCCGTCCCTCATGAGCTAGCATAAGCCTGTTGGACACACATCGGAGGGCTGAAGGGGAGTCACTGGGAGCGAGCCAGGCTCCCAGGGTCTTACAGGCCCTTAGAAGGAGCAGGATGACCTTTAATCAGGGATCAGGAGCCTGGGCTACAGCTGGAGGCCCACAGGAACCCCGATTATGCATCAGCCCCCAGGTCACCCTCCCAGCTGGCCGTCCACCTTGAGCCAGGACACTGAGGCAGCCTTAGGCCGGATGAAGCACTCAGTGCAGGCATGAGGTGTACGTTTATGACGGAGTCTTAACATTAATCTGTAAGATCTTCATCTACACAATCCACAGACAAGTTTCGATCTGCCTGAGATCTGATTCAAGATTTTTTTTTTTAAATCAATGAATAAAATGCTCTGGCTATGATATGCTGAAAGACTTTTGGGCGAACTAGCTTTTATTCTTTTCATGACTGAGGCGGTGCCAAGGTGGTTGGATGCATTTGAGTGATGAGAGGTAAAAAATGAGGAGAATGAGATGCTGAAAGCTCCGCAGGTTCTTGGTCAAGATATTTGCCAGATGAATCAAAACTGAATTCACAAGCACATGGGGTGACTCTGGGAGCACTCTCAGATTTTGTTTTGCATATTACTTAAAAAGCAGAGCATGAACCAAATATTAATGATAAGACAACGTAGAAGACTATTAAATGCAGGACTCCATCCTCTCTTTACAACCTGTAGAATATACCATTAAATAAATACTAAATACTACTTCAGTTCACACTTCAGGTCAAAGAAAACCTGCACATTTTATCCCAGCTGCAAATCCAATTTTTCTGTTGAGGAAAAAAATATTTTTGGTTGAAAAGCTCAACATTTTTAAAAATTAAGTGCATGGGGAGAGGAACCAGTGGGAATAACGTGATCCTTCCACGCGATACGTCCTACCGGGGAAACTCCCCCTGTCAGGTGACAAGAAGCGGCCCGCTAACTGTCATGTGTCGGAGGAAGCATGAGCCCAGTTCAGGGCTCTTCCCAGGCTGACAGAGACGAGGTAGCGCCCAGAATCATGATATATATAGACAATTGGGTGAAAATTAAAAATGGGATAAAAAAAAGTGAACCAGAAAGAAACCACTTTTGTGTTAGTGGAAAGGGGGCAGCAGAGGATGCAAACGCCCTGTGCTGTTGCTTTTAATCATTGGTGCAATGTAACTAAGTAAATTTACCTTAGTACAATTTTGAGGTGCTTGTACTGTACTTGAGTATTTCCACATATATAACATTATACTTCTAATTCACTACATTTTAGAGGCAAATATTGTACTTTTTACTCCACTCCACTCCAGTTTCTTTTCAGGTCAAGATTTAACATAAAACATATGATCAATTTAAAATGATTTAACATGTTTACAAATTAAACCACATAACAGTATATTACGTAGTTAACATTAGCCATACTTGGACAACAGTAAATGTTGCTTAAATAATAGTCCAATAATATATTTGAAATAGATATATCAAACAATCTCAGTAGGGCTATTCTGCCTAGCGAGAACTTTTGCTTTTTAGATATTTTTTTGGCCATTTTTGGGCTCTATTGATAGAGACAGAGGGGAAGATATGCAGGAAAGGGCTCAGATTCGAACCCAGGCCGCCCGGGAATATGAGAACTTTTGCTTTTGATACTTTAAGTACATTTTGATGCTGATACTTATGTACTTTTACTTCAGTAAGTTTTGAATGCAGTACTTTTACTTGTCGTGGAGTAATTTTACAGTGTGGTATTCGTACTTTTACTGAAATAAGGGATCTGAATACTTTTTTCCATCACGGATCTTAATCTAATAACAGAACAGTTGTGTGTTCATTATTGATCCTGAACAAACTTTGTACATTACACTGTAATAAAAGATAAACAATAGCTACTCTGTACAATTGAGGCAACAGATTGCACGCAATATTATTAATTAAATCTAACTAAGTTACAAGTTCAGTTAATAACAACTTAACAGGAAGCACCTGTCAATTAAAAACAGATTAATTCTATTATGTTGAATTCATTCAAAATTCTCTTGATTTAGAATTACATACACATAAAGATTATATTTAATGTGATCAAAATAAGTAGATTATATCTCAAACATTTTTATATTAAAGTTACTTAAACAACTGCCTCAAAATCAAGGACGCATTTATATTAAATACATTTTATCAAATATATTACGTAAAATTAAATGACTACAGAATAATTTATTACAGTGTAGGAGAAGACTGTGAGTTGTGTCATCTCATTAATTTCTGTCTCGCTTACAGTCTTTGACAATAATTTTATCTCATGGCATGAAATAGCATGAAAATTGACAGCATCTCTTTCTGTGCCCATCAGCATTAATCAGGCCCTGCCCACCACACACAACCACAACCTTTCCCAATACACACTCCCACAGACACAACACACTCCTGCCATCTAGGGGAATGCAGCCCCCTCCCCTCGCCCTCTCTCCATCACCCACCCCAAGGATTAGCCCCCTACCCCCACCTCCCTGCGCACTACCATCCCCTCTTGCCCCTATTATCATATTTGATCCACAACTGCCCCCTCCTTTACTTATTTCACCCTCCCACATGCACCACCAGCAAGGCATGCCCCCTTTTCTTTGGTCACTCTCAGGGAGAAGAAGAGGAGGATGAAGAGGCAGGGGCTTTCATGGGGAACAATCTGCCAGGGAGATGAAGAATGAGCGGGCACTCAATTAAGGGCTGCCCATTGAGCCTGCGGAGTGAGCCTGAATGTGGGCCCCTCCAAAGGAATGGAGTCCCATGAATAGATTGTGGGCCTTCATGAAATATTAAAGAGCGGACGGATTTCCCACAATATTTGTACACCTCCCTTTGTGGGGATTTCTCCCTCCATTGAGCCTGAAACTGTTAACACATCCGCTCTGAAGCACGGCCCGCAGACTGTGCTAAAGAGCCCCGCGGTCCAAGCATCAAACGCTCCCCACCCTCACCTCTCCCTCTCCCTGTTGCCCTGTCTGTCTCTTTCCCTTTGTCTTTCCCTCCCTATCTCTCCCTCCTTCGCTTTCTCTCTCTGTCCTCTTGCCCATGAGCTATTCATGAAGGGGATTACAGCAGTTTTAATGACCACCTGTCCTTGCTCCGGCACTGTATTGTGCCATGCCAGGCCAAGCAGCAAGCATCCACGTGGTATTAAAGGGTCATATTGCTAACTGGTGACCCTTGTCTCCACCAACACAAGCCTGACGTCCACAGCCACCCAGACAGGTAACAACCACAATCACTGCAATCCTGTGTGTGACAAAAACAAAGGTTTAAGATGCAGAATAATGAAGAAAAAGAGACTTTAACCTTAATCAACCACACTTATTTGTTTAAAATACTGCAACATGCACTGTACCATTATTTTGAAAAGCAACCCTGTAAAAGTTAACAAGTGCTTCCTCCCTCATAACCAACTTGCCACTTTTTCTCTTTTCTCTCTCTCTCTCTCTCTCTCTCTCTCTCTCCTTCTCACACACACACACACACACACACACACACACACACACACAGATACACTGGGATCAGGTTGAGTGGAGCTGTATAGAGAGTGAGGGCTATGTGGTTAAGTAGGTGGTTAAAGCTGCCATTAGCATCAGAATGGACACATATTCCTGCCATGAGTCAACATTAGTTCATGTCAGAATTGAGGGGTTGAGGACAGGCCAAAAATTAAAGCTCTCCCTGCAACAGATAAGTGTTCTCGGTTCATAGTTGGACTTGTGAGGTCTTTGTACATGTGCAAAGTGTATATGAGAGAGTTACTGGAGCTCAGCTTAGGGCTCGGTCCTGTGGCCTCTCTGTGGTTGTCAGTCATGAAATTAATTTTCTCTTTAAAACAGATGTATTGACCTGTATG
Organism: Centropristis striata; assembly: GCF_030273125.1. Taxonomy (NCBI): domain Eukaryota; kingdom Metazoa; phylum Chordata; class Actinopteri; order Perciformes; family Serranidae; genus Centropristis; species Centropristis striata. The sequence goes on from NC_081521.1 coordinate 22,823,377, forward strand.
TATTTATTTTTGTTTGAAGGACAATGAGGAGGATTTGTCCGTTACAATTGTAAACACGACTCTTTTCATAATGTTGTTTTTTTGTAAATTGCACTGTTTACAGTTTTTCTCAATTGCTAAAACACACACACTATACCATCACCACAACATAGTTTTACCTGTTCTCAAAACCAAACAATGTTGTCAGATCTTGAACTAATTGGTCAAAATAGAAAAATTGCTGAGCAGTCATTACACACTACACCAAAAAAATTGAAAACACGGTGTTCAAGGCTTGTAGCTCATGGAGAATGTTTATTGGTCATATTACAGTATAGCACATGCATTTTGCATTTCAAAAGTAAAAAAAAAAAAAAAAGATTGCACAACTCAGTGGATTCAGCATTTACTCTGCATTGAAACATAGGTACTGTGAAAAAAAATCGACAAATACAAATGAAAGTGTACAGCCTACAATGTACTGTAAAAGGTGAAAAAAACTCAAACGACTTTACACAGTTGATCACTGAGCTTCACTGAGCATCGTCTTGTCTTTGGGCTGGGTCAGGATACAGCCCCTCATCCACATCGCATGCAATATTTACCCTTGCCAGGCTACGGGGGTAAAAATCCCTAGTGTGCCGTATCCAGCCCTGACACATGTCATCACAAGATAGCTCCATGGCTTCAAGAAGATTTACCCTGGTGTTGACATGAAGAGAAACAAGTGTGATCAATTTTTAATCGTTGTGTTCAATGGATGACACTTGTGTTTCATTTGTGTTCATGTTTTGTCACTTGTTGTTGCCATTATGTATCACAAGTACATCACAGTGACAACTGTGTCTTATTGCAGGAGAAATGTGTTTAGAGTTTTGCAAAAGGATTCGGGGAATGAGTTTAGACAATTGAGCAATTGATACACACAACAGGAATTTATTTTTTTAGCAATTGAGAAAAACTGTAAGCATATTGGGGCTACTGAGAACAGAAGTATATGTGGCAATTATAGTTGACTGTAAATCTTGATCTACTTAAGAAGACTTGACTTGAGACTTGAATTCACTTGCCTTGCACTTAAAACAGCTCTGATAGACTACATTTCCCTGTAGTGGAGCATAACATATTTGGTATCTTGGAACCACAATTTAAAATAAACTTCTTTAGATTTGACCACTTCTTGTACATACAGTCATGGAAAAATGATTAGACCATTGTTTTCTTCAATTTCTTGTTCATTTTAATGCCTGGTATAACTAAAGGTACATTTGTTTGGACAAATATAATGATAATAACAAAAATAAAAATAGGTCATAAGAGTTTAATTTAAGAGGTGAAATGTACCTTTAGTTACCAGGCATTTACAGTAAATGAACAAGAAATTGAAGAAAACAATGGTGGTCTAATATTTTTTTTCCATGACTGTATGTAGATACCTAAAATTAAATGCATTAACTGATTCAATTAATAAATAATTCTAATAATAAAAATAATAGGGATTGTTGTATGACATAACCTGCAAAATGTTAAATATAACACTTTATTTAAACTTGTGAGGCTTTCCCTCATTTACAGTGACGACAACTACATTTACATATAGTAAAGAAATATAAATTCAAAATACAATACATGGGGCGGCTGTGACTCCGTTGGTAGATTGGTCGCCTACTGATTGGAGTGTTGATGGTTCGATCCCTGTCCATGGCAGCCTACATGTCGAGGTATCCTTGAGCAAGATACTGAACCCCAAATTGCTCCCGATGCTGCGTTCATCGGTGTGTGAATGAATTCCCAATGGTGGCAGGTGGCACCGTTTAGGATAGCCTCTGCCACCAGTATGAATGTGTGTGAACGGGTGAATGAGCACGGTCTGTAGTGTAAAGCGCTTGGTCCATTTACCATTTACAAGATTAAAGTGACAAATCTATGAGAAAAAAAAAAGATTTTTTTCCCCCTCATAAATCTGCTACTTATTTCTCATAGATGTGCCACTTTTAATCTCGTAACTCTTGATTTGCCGCTTTAATCTTTTTTCTCGAAATATTACCCCTGGGACCTTTTTTTTTTTTCATACTTGGCCCTAATGCCGTCGTAATCACTAGAAATAATTGAGAAAATATTTCTCTCTTTTGACAATTTTGGTGAAGTGACCTACTAAGTCTGCCAATTCTCAGCCTGTCTATACCAATCAGGGAGTTAAACATGTGGGTGAAGAGAGCATGTGGCTGCATGAAGCTCTGCTGCCCACTCCAGCAGAGCCCCAGCTGTGGAGCACATTGGAGAGCAGGCCTCATGGTCTGGCCTCCATATGCTGGGGTCTGGGGTCCAGGCTGTCAGCGTAGCTCCAGCACATGGAGGGCAGTCGGGGGGCACATGGGGCGGGGGCTGCGGTGTGGTGGTGGTGGAAGGGGGCAGCCGCTCCACCAGCATTGTACCAGGAGGACAAGAGCTGAGCAGGACCCAGCAGGAGAGTGGGGGGCCTTTTCTAAAGAGCGATCAACTGGAGCTCCTTTTCTCACACCCTGCTCACTTTACCCTGCCCTGTATCTCCTCCTCTCCCTCCCTCTCTCCTCTGCACTCCCCTCCTTTACATGGCTGATTGATACACTGACTGAAATGTGATTTTCTTGTGTGTCTCCCTTATGAAACTGCATTCTCCCCCGTCCCACCCACTCATCCCACTAACCTATTCTCCACTGGAATTAAACCAAGCCACGCCGCTTTGTTTTTCAATCATCTTGTCCACATCAAAGTCAGTCATGAGAGGATGGTAAAAAGGAAGAAAGGGGCCAGGGACAAGACAAATCTCTTTGGCTTTTCCCTCACACAATGCTTCTCATTTGAATTTCCCCATATATTGCTGATCACCATTCTCAATGGTGCCCCTGATGAAGTGTTGTTTTTGTGGTTCCTTGCATGAATTCCAAAGACCCCGGGGATACATTTTCCTCTTTTTGTCTTTGACTTCAAAGTTATCTGGAACGGGACGTGTCGGAATGACGAGGGGTCACCAGGTCCAACGCTGTATGTTGTTTACCAACCTCCTCAAAGGGCATTAAAACCATGGAGTCACTATGGGGCAGAACAAAACATTTTTCAAGCACTGATGGGTTTTTAGGGCTGAATCCATGTAATGGGCAAAACATTCTTCCTACTTTTAGTTAAAAGAAGGCTGCTTTGTTCTCCTAATTCATGGGTTACACCCCACAGTGTATCGACCCGTAAAGGATCATCCAGCCTACATCCTTGTTTTTGTTTTTGATGTCTGAGGTCATGCTATGGGGTTGAGGAGGCATAAAGCTTTCTGCATAAACATGTGTTGAAAAGCATTCAGATCTGCCCTGTGTATACCGTGTCTGCTGTGCTCCAATCACATACAGTCATGGAAAAAAATATAAGACCATCCTTTTCTTCAATTTCTTGTTCATTTTAATGCCTGGTACAACTAAAGGTACATTAGTTTGGACAATTATAATGATAACCTTCTTGATAATCTTGATAATAATTTAAATCATTATCAAGAAAACCATGGAAAATGGCAAGATATCAAAATGAACAATAAAGTGAAGAAAACAAGGGTGGTCTAATATTTTTTTCATGACTGTATACCACTAAATAAACCAATCCTGTAATAACAGAATGCAATATGATGAGCATTATTGTGAGAATGTGTTTATGCTGTCTCTGATCATTTAATTTTTTTCCTTTATTTTCTGTGATAGTGTTCACTGTGGTTGAGAAGAAACTTCATGAATGAGACTACAACAGGTATTTTACACTATATTTTTAACACATGAAACATGTGGAGTAAGAACATCCTCACAGTCAGTACCAGTAGGTTCTAAAAAAAATGGAGCTTCAGTTGATCCTCCAGCTATGAAGAGTGTCAGTCTGCTGCCCTCTGCTGCCAGAATTTATTAATTCAACTGAAGCACAATTTTACTCCATGTGCATGTAAATGGCCAAACTCCAAAATTCAGTCCTAGTTTTCAGTTAACATTTTGTAACTTATTTAATATGTTTTCATACAAATATCTGATTTTACTTCACCCTAACCTTAAACTGTTTATCTGACTTCAATACCAATCATTTTTATTTCTTGAAGTTAATATATTTTCGTGTGATTTTTTTTTGTAATACATGAATATATATTTGACCTCAAGATGTATAGCCTAATAGATATAACAATAACTACTATAAAAACTATAAAACTATTTAAAAAAAATATATAAAAAAGTTGCTACTGATCACACAATGAACAATTTGTTTCATAATTAATTTGTCTGCAGTTTTTTCTGCATTAATAAATTAATTATTTAGTCTGTTCAGTTGAATATGACATAAAACAGAGAAAAGCAGGGACCTTTTATATTTATGAGGCTGAAAACAGCATTTTCTGCTATTTTTGCATAAAAAACAATTAACTGGTTATCAAAATAGGTTGTTTTTTTTGTTGATTGACTGTAGATGTTGCTACACTATTTAGAGTGCTCTTGTGTGGTTCTTATTAGTGCTCGGGGCAATCGCACCGAGCACTGGTCCCATACAGCAATAGCTGCAGGGACCAGTGCTCGGGGCGAAGCCAAATTCCACTCTACAGAAATAATTTATACATAGAAACGTAGGAAAATTTGTCTTCTCCCTCACAATCCTCTGGTAAAGCTGTCAGAGGTATAGTTTGGGCGTACGACGCACAGATGATCCACCAACACCACCAACAGCCTCATTGGCTCCCATATTAAAAACGCACAAAGATTTCTAAAAAAAGGAAGATGGAACAGTTTTTTTAATTCGCTTTAACAAAGCTATTTTTTCATTTTTCTTAAAAAAAACATATGTAGACGTTCAGGAAGAACTCAGGACGCTCAAAGTGAAGTCGGATCAATGATAGGTATTATGGTTTTGCCAAAAATGCTTTCTGTTCGAGGCCAGAAATTCCAGTCCGTCAGTCTCTGCTGTCACTATGCCAGAACAGGTGCCAGTTAATTCTGTTGATTGCTTTGATCTGATTGCCTTTGACCTTTGATGTGATTACAGTTACAGATACACACACACACATGCACGTAAGTGCGCACACTCCTCACACATGCAAACACATGCTTTAAACACACACGCGCACACACACACACACACACACACACACAGGTAACTTTATGTGATTTTAATTACACACACACACACACACACACACACACACACACACACATACACACACATACATTTTGAGATTAAAGGGCATAGTTTGAAATCTCTGAAGAATCTCATCATAGTGTACACACACCAGCAGTAGCCCCCGTGGCCCTTTCAGAATTTCCCCAGAGGAAATTTTCTAGTTGTTATTATTATGGTGTCTCATTTATTAATGTATCTATTTATCTGTTCTTTTCTACCTTTGTGCTGCTACAACACCCCAAACCCCCTTCTGTGAATCAACAAAGGCTTATTGACCAGATCTTATTGGTAAAGTTGAAATGTCATTTTTTTTATGATGCACATCTCTTGCACATCTCTGATCTTTGTTGCATGTTTCACTCATCACATGTAGTAGTAACTGTGTGATTGGGGTTGAGGGGTGTGGAGAGTGTGGCCTTTACCTCCACTGAATGATGATTGTGTTTTCCATTCACCTCCACAAGGTGGAACCAGAAAATAACAAGTGTTCAGGTACAGGCTTTCTGCACAGGAGGTGAAAACTGTGTACATCACCACCTATTATATACCGTCTATAATTACCACTCAGCTGGGTACAGAAAGTACTAAAGACATTTTGTCTTTTTTTTAAAAAATTGTTTGATTATGGGTGTTATCTTGTGTCATTTGATCTTTATATTGTAGGGAAGGGGCGCCAGCTGGGTGTCAAAGAGTACAGTTGCTAGATGCAAAGGTCTATGGTGCTGGGGTGATGATCGCCCATTGGAAAATTTGGTCCCCCTTTCCATGATCCATAAAAGCAGGCCTGATTGTAGGTGAAACTTTTTTTGATTGTCTATGTACTGCTTTTGATTCAGTTGATATTTGCCAGAAAAGGTTGGAAGAAATTTGGAAACTTAAAAATTTCTGTGCTTGAACAACCTCAGCCTTTCCTTTGAATACTCAAACTGCAACTGGGGAATTAAACAAGTAGGAGAAACTACAGTCATGGAAAAAGTGATTAGGCCACCCTTGTTTTCTCCTTGCTTTTTGATAATGATTTTGGTTATTATCAAGAAAACCATGAAAAAGATATCAGCTCGTAAATTGAACTTTAATCAGCTATTTTTGTTGTTATCATTATATTTTTCCAAACAAATGTACCTTTAGTTGTACCAGGCATTAAAATGAACAAGAAATTGAAGAAAACAATGGTCTGATATTTTTTTCCACAACTGAATATTCTAAATCCTAAACAACAGGAGTTTATTTTGATTACTATAGAAACAGTAACAAGAGGGAGCTATACAGAAAAAAATCCTTGTAGAAAATCAAGAAATATTTTCATGCAGGGACTTGTATAGTGTTTATTCAGGCAAGGCTGGTATTTGGCAGTGTCTTTATCAGATAAATGTGACCTGAACTGGCTCACATAACTCATGTTAACTGGGAGAGGCTGCGAGTTGTGAGCTCGATAGAAATCATTCGTCAGTGAGATGTCGCAAACCTCACTGCTGTCAGACATCAGGGCTCCCAGCAGTTATGTGGAAAGAGGTAAGAGCATAGCAACTGTAACAAAACTTGCATAAAAGCTTCAAATCAACACACACATGGCGACAGGTTGTTCTGGAGTGAGGGAAGGAGACAAAGAGGAACAGTTTGAATCTGTCCAGTGATAATTTGATAGGATTAATCAGCCAAGTATTTAAAATGTACAATCATATTGTGAGGCTATTAAAAGACACACAGCAGCTGTGGATTTTATCATTCCAGTGACAGAGACGCTGTCAGCCTTGAATCTATCACTGAGGAATCTTTGTTGACTTTATCTTGGCTGAGATCATATTTTTGGTAATTGTCAGCAGAGTGCAACATTGTTATTTTTACCTTTAACCTGAGACTGAGACGTTTGTCTCCAACACACACACACACACACACACACACACACACACACACACACACACACACACACACACACACTTACAGTAATCAAAAAAAGGGTTAGACCACCATTTCATTTTTAATACCTAGTACAACTAAAGGTACATTTGTTTGGACAAATATAATAATAACAACAAAAACAGCTCATAAGGGTTTAATTTAAGAGCTGATATCTAGCCATTTTTCATGTTTTTTTATATAATAACCAAAATCATTATCAAGAAAACCATGGAAAATGGCTAGATAACCTCAGTTAATGCATCTAATAAAGAACTGAAGGTTGCAGTTGGGAGTGTTTACCAGAGGTGCTTGCTGCAGGACCAGATTGGCACGGCGTTGGCTGACAGGTCGTCACGTATAACTCCTACAAAGGGATGCATTGTGGGAGGAGGCATGGGTCAATGGCATCATGAACTGAACAGGGAAGTAGAGCATCTCATCACCTCAGAGAAAGAGCCGCACCTAGCATGGGAATCCAGCCAACAAGCCCAGTCAGAAGACAGAAATAATCACATTCATCACCTGTGAAATGTCCATACATGCAACTATTTTTTTAAATTTCGGATCATATTCAGGATGCTGGGGGGGGCATACGAAATGTGGCAAACATTTATGCTGAAAAACATTTTACTCAGCCATTCTACTCTGATGTTGACTTTTGGTCCATGTGAGGGCCCATCACGTCAGATCAAGCGTGTTGTTTGTTCTGTCACTAACAGAGGGAAGTCAGGTTTCTTGTAATCTGTGGATCAGGGCGGTCTGGGAGTGGTGCCTTAAATGACTACTGTAAGTCGAGGAGTCGGCTGTGATCTGCCACATGCACTTGTGTTTAGACAGAAGCCGCAACACATACTGTCATTTCCTTTTATCACTGATCGCAGCTTTACAGGTGCCCTGTGAGTCAGATTACATACTTGCTCACCACACGGCAGCCAAACTACACATGTTTATATTCTGTTCATAGATGTTGTGCAGTAATCAGTTGCTGATTACATACAGTCATGGAAAAATTATTACCATTATTAAACCATTTCCATGGTTTTCTTGATAATATTTTTGGTTATTATCAAGAAAACCATTGAAAATGGCTAGATATCAGCTCTTAAATTCTCTTATTAGCTATTTTTGTTGTTATCATTAAATTGGTCCAAACAAGTGTACCTTTAGTTGTACCAGGCATTAAAATGAACAAGAATAATAATACTTTTTTCCACAACTGTATTTTGAAAGCTACTGAAGGAATCTTATGATAAATGTGTAAAGTTCTCAGGTTGTATAATGTGTTATTTCTACATGTTGATGGCATTGCTGTTGTTGTTTTGACACAAAATTGACTTGTAAAATTGTGTCATTGGTAATTAACAGGACCAAAGCGGTAATCCATGCAATGAGATCTTTAAGCGGCCTGAGGAGTGAACATTTTAAAGCCTGCAGCTGGACATCACTCATCATGCTACCTTGTCGCTTCAACCTCAACAACAGCACACACACCCTTCAACCTTTCTAACCATGTCAGCATGCAGGAAGACGAGAAGCAAAGGTGTTGAGCCACCTGATCTGTTACACTCTCTGTTCTGGACCAGTGCAGCTGTGAAGACACCATCTGTGCATAAAAGGTATTTGTGGTATGACTGCAGGGAATTTCCTGATCGTTGCAAGTCAAAAGTCAGTTTGTGTTTTTTCTTTCTTTTAAGTGCTCATCCTAACTGCCGGTAAGTCAAGCTATACTTGAATGTGAGAATACTCCATTACATGTTAAAGCACACATTATATACTTACTTTATTAACATATAAGCAACAAATGTAGCTCTAGAATACAGATTTAGTATGTACAAAGAAGAATATCCCCTCTAAATAAAATGTTGGTTCAGGTGATTCTGTTAGCTACTTTTTAAACTCATCATACTGTATGTTCTGTCAGACAAATGTACACAGTCGCCCATAAAGTTGGAATAAAAAATATTCCATGATTGATTGTGACAATGTGTATATCTTCTCATCAATCTCTTCCAAAAATATCACAATGAAAATGAAACCACAATTAACAGAGGAGTGTGTCTGAAAACATTATTCCAACTTTATGGGCGACCCTGTAATAGAAAAAGGAGTAGGATAGTAGTAAAAGTATCAATCAATCAATCAATCAATCAATCAAACTTTATTTCTTATAGCACTTTTCATACAAAATAAATGCAACACAAAGTGAGCCATCTCAACGTTGAGCAGTGAGGAAACACTGGAGGCAGGTTAGAAATTAATTAGATGAAATGAATGATTAAAAAGTAAAGCATGATAATATATATATATATATATATATATATATATATATATATATATATATATATACACATATATATATATATATATATATATATATATATACACTAATAAATAATAGCAAATAAATGAATAAAAGAGAATGTGTTGTAACACTGAGATGCATGAGATAAGATAAGTCTTAAGTTTGCTCTTAAAGTAAGAGCACAAAGAGTCACAAGATGAAATCATTCCATTAAAAAGAACTGTACTGAAGTAAATGTACTTAGTTACTTAATCAGCCAAGAAAGGCTGAGGAATGGAGAAGGTGTTGTTTATTTTCAAACACCAACAAAGAAAGAAAATTATCTCACATACATATTATATCACAACATTTTTTCACATTAAATAGAAGCGGCTTAGTACCTTTATAAATGTATTCCTGTTCACATGATGAGTCAATGTTACTGGGTTTCAGGACATTAAAGACAATTTCATGAAATCTTAAACAAGACCTTCAAACATATTCAGTTAATTCTCCTTCAACACAAAAGTTGTAATTCTTGTAGTCACAGTTTCGTTATGTATCAGTCTGTACATACCTGTCAACATTCCTGTCAGTGTAATAATATAAGCATAATCATTATGAGATTAACAGGAAATTTGTTTGATGTTATATTAATGCCATGTAACTTTTATTAATTGTTCATTTTATTGTCCTGGTGAGTTAATTGTAAGTTTGCAGTCATGGTCTTGTTGAGCAGACTTACAGTATGGCATTTTTTACAGCCTACAATGGCATTGTGATATGATCATGTCATATCTTAGTCTGATATTTTTATTTATGTTATATTTGTGCTATTTTTGATACTACCCCTGTTTATATGGATCCTTCTTTCTGCTATCCACTTGCTGCTGCAATGGTACAATTTCCACATTGTGGGACTAATAAAGGTTTATCTTATCTTATCTTATCTTATAAATGCACAACATCACCACATAGAGATATTTTTACAATAATAATAACACAGCATTAAAAAAGGCTGATTAGCTTTGTCAAGTTCTTATCAGTCTGAGTAGTTATATTCACATATTTCAAATTATTTGTTTGCTTGTTTGTTTGTTTGTTTGTTTGTTTGTTGAAACTGGTGCACATAATCAAGTTATGTTTTATTGATATTTTGGTCTTCCATCCTCCCAGGCAACAGCAACAGCATGGCTTGTTTCTCAATTGGAAAGAAATAACCAGAGAACATGCAGTAAAGGACAGACTTGTCCTTGGATTTTTTTTTCAGAGTGTCAATATAGACAAAAGGCGGGTTTATGATTCATAAAACTATTGCACTGTATTGAAAACAAAAAGAAAAACCTTTAAATATGTGACCCTTATTCCATCTTCAATCACTTTTAATGTGAATGCCGCATATCATTTGAACACATAACTAGTTTTTGGCCTTTGAACCATTTTCTTCTGTTCTGGGTCACACTTTAGAGCTGTTTGAGGGTTATTGAGAACTGTAACTCTTCGTTTTCTTCTGTTGTCTAAACCAAGCATTCATGAGCTTTGTTTTTGGCAGTTTTGCTGCATTCTTCTTTGGTCTCAAATAGCTTAAACTACACAGATTGTGTTTAGCCTGGCGCCTCGCTTCGCTCATATGACATCAGGAGGTAAATCTAGCTTTCTCTGTGAGAAATAGGACAGAGGGCTGTCCGGTTTCATTTTGTCATTTTCATTAGTTATTAACAAAAACAACAGAAATCAGAGAGGAGAACAGGAGAGACATATGAGTCTATCATGATTCATTCCTGATGCATATGTGAGCATAATCTGATTCTGCTACAGAGTCAGGAAAAGTGACTCCTTGACTCTCTCTGGCCATAAAGCCTGAAAAACATCCTGTGATTGACTCATTTAGTCTAAAGTACAGGGGGCTGAACATTTCTTTGTCTAGAGTACTTGTATTGACCTTTATAGTGATTCTTTAATAAACATTTATATAATTGTATTATTATTTAACGTGCACCAAGCAAACAAATATCTCCAGATGTCTTGCATTGTATGCATTTATTTATAAAGTCATGCTATAGTTCATGGTATTGTAAAACATGGAGTCATAAAATAAATGCCTTTCATAGGGTCTAAATCGGCAAACATCAACTGGCGGACCGCGGGCCCCATACGGCCCGCAGAATATTATTCATTGAGTTCAGAAAATGTGAGGAGGATAAAAATGTGTTCTGGTATTCAGCATATTTACAATGACTTTTCTGCAAACACAGTTTTTAACCATCACTCCTCAGTGAGCTGCCTTCTTGTAATAACAATCTAACAGCATTTTCTAGTTAAGTGTCTAGTTTAATTATGGATTTCCCATGTTTTTTAGGAGTCTGTGGACACCGATGTAGACAAATAAAAATAGCATAAATTTAGTAAGAAAGTGAAAATATCAAACAATTATAGGCAATATATAGATATGCAATATATGTACATTACATTTTCTTTATCTGAAAGTCCGGCACCCACTGTGTGTGCTTTATAAAAAATCTGGCCCTTGGACGACAGTAGTTGATGACCCTTGGTCTAAATAATGATACTCCATAAACTAATGTGATATAATGATGGACAGCTTGTAGGCAGGGCTGAATAGAGTCAAAGTCTCCTTAATATCGTATAGTACTGAACTTTTTAAAAGGAATGATAGTCAAGACATTATCTTTCATTCTGAATAACTGCCAATGTACTATTTACAACAGGTATTCAGTGTATCTCCAATTAATACCCTTACAGTGATAACAATGGCCAACCCCAAAATGTCCTCCAATCCTTGCCAAAGACGTAGTTGCCTTTTCACTTGTCGCTCACTTTTTGCGTTGTGTTTCCCTATCAGTTCAGGGGAGACAGACTGTCTGCTGAGAGCAGGTGATCATTATCTGCCATCCTCAGCGGACAGACAGGCCTGCTGTTCATGCCTCACTGTATGTGGGTGGTATGCTGGGCTCTGATACCTGCAGGGCTCAATACACCTCTGTAACATACTGAGTGATGGAGATACCCGACTATCATGTGCCTCTGAGTTGATACAATGTTTTAAAGCCGTTTTTTTTTTTTTAAATAGCACCTGTGTGCAATGGTTGAAAGTATTAAGTACATAATCATTTTAGTTATTGTCAAATATATATAATATATATAATATATATATATATATAATATAATATAAATACAAATACATGTAATATGTTGGATTGGTTAAGATAAGACTTGATGATCCTGGGGAGTAAATTCACAAGCTACCCAGCACCATTTTAACAGTAAATTGATGCCAATAATCATAATGCAGTAACATAACACTTTATTTAAACATGAAGGCGCTGAGGTTTCCCTCATTTACAGTGACGACAAGTACATTTACAAACAGTACAGAAATACAAATTCAAAATAAAGTTAACAAACAAGATTCATTAATAAGTAAAAATTCTAATATAACTTGATACATTATTTTAAATGTTTGCATTTGTTTAGGTAGGTTATTTTATGTAAAGTATTTCAATATTGAAAGCAGGAATTTTACTTCTAATATGAGTATTTTTAATGTGTAGTTTACAGGGTTCATAGCTACATTTCCTAAAGCTGCAAGTAGCCTACCTATTTATTTTTTATTTTTACACCTAAGGTACAAACCAGTGCTTGTGTGTGTGGGTGTGCAAGTGCTCAGCTCACCTAAACAATATGTCCGTGCATGCACACATATATTGGACAAGGTTTTTTGATTTCATATTATTTTTACGTAAGTTTTATGTTTATGGGACACGTGCTTCAACATACTACACCAAGCTGCACCTTAAAATAAATAGTTAAACTCCATAAATATAAATGCAAACGCGTTCTGAGACTTGAGATACATTACTGGTCACAAAAACATTCAAGACAAAACCACGCAGCCATGTGGATAAAATGCTGTCTCATTATTCAAAAGACTGCACTGCAAATGACTTGTGCAGACTCACACTGAACATTAAACGCAATGTATGTAAACTCGTGAGTCTTTGATCACCTACTTTCAAAGGGAGAATATGTAACTATAGTTTTGTGACCTCTGCTTCAACCTAAACAAGATGCACAGTAGTCCAAAACAGTGGCATAAACAGCGTGTGAAACCCGGCGAGATGAAAGAAGACGATAACTGCTGCTCTGTGTACCTGTGGGAGGAGTGTGTGCACCTGCGGACACAATTGAGCGCTGCCTTGCTAAGCGGCAGATTGCAGCTTTTTGTCCCAGCCAGTTGGACGCTTAAACGGATACCTAAGACATGGATGCAGAGGAGGAATCCCCCGCCGACCAGGGGCTGCAGCTCCTGGACATCAGCTCCAACTCGCCCCGGTCTGAGCCCAAAGGTGTGGAGGAGATCGGCAAGCAGGAGAAGCCGCCGTATTCCTACGTGGCTCTCATCGCCATGGCCATCAAGGACAGCCACGACAAGAGACAAACACTCAGCGGAATATACGACTACATCATCTCCAAGTTCTCCTACTATGAGAAGAATAAAAAAGGATGGCAGAATAGCATAAGACACAATTTGTCTCTCAATGAGTGCTTCGTCAAGATGCCCAGGGAGAATGGAGGGGACAGGAAAGGCAACTATTGGATGCTGGACCCCGCTTTTGAGGACATGTTTGACAAGGGGAACTACAGGCGGCGGAGGAGGGTGAGGAGACCCTACAGACCCCCGAGCGTGCCTTACCTGACCGGGACCCCGGTGGACTACCCCGAGCCGCTCTACCTGCAGCCTTTCGTGAGCAGCTCCTGGAGTCTGTCCCAGCCGACCGGCTACCCAACGCCACAGGTCCTCACTGGAAACCCCCGTAGTGCGTCCCCCAGCGGCCCGGTGAGTCCATACTGCCCGCCCCCCCACTTCCATCACTCTCCCTACAGCGCCTACCACCGACACCCGCCCGTGCTGGTTCCCCACAACGGGGGTCCCTACGGCGGAGTGACCCAGCCGATGAGCCCCGGCGGAGGCACCGTTTCGGTGTCGTGCAACTACCAGCAGCTCACCACCTATGCAAGACAAGCGGAGGCACCGCTGGTTTATTCATTTGACCTGTAGGGTTTAAAATAACAATTTACAGCCAGTTCACTAACTCAGTGTTTATCTGTTTCACCAGTTCAGTTGGACTGTAAATCGTTGAATCGCTTCATTAACTGTTAAATAAGTTGTATATTGCAGGAAGACAGTGGATTTACATGCCTTTTTTTTTTTTGGAGAATTATTTTTGCAACCCTGATAAACTTGTGTTTTTCATTATTGCTTTTTTATTTTATATTTTGATGTTTTCTCTTATTATCGAATAGGCATACACATTTGTAACTATGTTATTTATTTATTTTCTCTGGTTTTATCTCATTTTCCGAGCTGCTATGCAACAGTTGGTGACACTGAAGCACTAATTAGTTTCGTTATTCGATTGTGAATGTTTACTTGATGTAAAATACATCATGTTTGTTCAAATAAAACGTTATTTTTGCATCAGATACTGTCGTTGATTGACTTACTCCTCTATGGCTATACATTGATTCATTGTGACCATAGTATTAAAGCACAGCTATCACGTTTTTAGAGCTAGGCCTATTGTGTGGGCTTCAATGATGATTCTCTATTAACTGCTGAATAGAAACGTCACATGTTTTATCTTTCAAGAGCTTTGCTTAAATGGTTAAAAGAACTAAAAGTCCTCTACAACTGAGTAGGAAGTCAGGCTCTTGCTTACCCAGATCTACATACACTGTTAAAGGAAAGCATTATAAATTATAGGTTACTAAGTATCCTATTTGCATACAATTTACTGAAGGTAGCCTACTGAATGTAAAATAAATCACCATGCAGTATTGGCTATTTCAGAATACTTTATATTAGATAATTGTATTATAATTTAGTTTTTGACTAGACATTAGTTTGTTAATGTAGCAGCTGGTAACGGTGGATTTGTTTATGCATCTTATCAAAACCATACATAGATTATCTGTATTATTGTAGCCCTTCTATCAGTGTGCATCTGCAAAGTAACTCTTCGCGGAATACGTATAAAGTAGCAGAAAATGTATATACTCAAGTAAAGCAGGCCTACAATTACTTAAAAACTGTGAGTAAATTGGCCTCTTAGTTACTTTCCCACCACTGGCCATGACATTTTATTTTTGTTTTACAACATTTTATTTTTTATTATTATTATTTATTTTATTTTGTTTTATCATTATTATTATTGTCATCATTTTTTGTTATTATTAATAGTACAGTGGTAGTAGTAGTAGTAGTAGTAGTAATGTAGTAACATGAGAGGTAAAATAAGACCGAATTTGTCCCTTTCCACATTCCAACACTATCATACTCTCTATCTACTATACTA
This sequence comes from Centropristis striata, assembly GCF_030273125.1. Classification (NCBI taxonomy): domain Eukaryota; kingdom Metazoa; phylum Chordata; class Actinopteri; order Perciformes; family Serranidae; genus Centropristis; species Centropristis striata. The sequence continues at coordinate 22,839,085 of NC_081521.1, forward strand.
CACGGTGTTCAGATCAAATAAAATTGACTAAGCTACATTTTATTTTTTATTTTTATTTTTATCAACGCTACTACTTAAACATCCAATACACTTTGAAAACATTTACATCTGTGTATTATTTTAATAGTGGGATGTTTAATCATAGGTACAGTCGACAAGAAGGGCTGAATAAAAATATTGGAATGCGTCCAGCCAGTGACGCACGTTCCGTTTCCGTTACATGGGCGTGAACAAAAGAGGATCGCTTGCCGCGTGCACTCTGGCGCCGTGTTTTTCGGTACCGAAGACTACATTTCTCATGTTGTTTTCAGCTCACCTGTGCTGCTAATTTATGTGGGAATGGAGTCGTTTAACCAGCTGCTGTTGGACTATCCGGAATTGATGTACAGCGGAGTCGGAGCTACAGCTGTTGCTGCCGGCGGAGCGCTCATATACAAAATTGCCACCAGGTAACTTCACGGTTTAGCACCGCGATGCATGTTTCAAGCATCTGTAAATAAAAAGGTTTCATGCGCTAGATTCGCGTCAACGTTGGCGAACAGCGTTTAACATTTGCATTGGTTTTTTAAAATGTGACATTCACGAAGTAATGCTGCAAGCAAAAACGTCTAAAAATGTTTAATATAAATTTCCAAGTGTTGTCTGTTTATTTACGCTAGCCGGTGAGCTAACTTTGCTAGCAGTAGTGCTAACTAACTTAAGCTAACGTCAGATGGTGTTGTGACACTAACGTCAGGAAAAGTAGTGGTTTTTACTATTTCCATACACACATTTTATAGTTGATGATCTAACTGTTTGTATCATTATACAGATTATTGATTTAGCGTTATTGCTATGAGTCTATGCACAAACAAAATAACAGGTCTTTCCAAACTTTTCCAAATAGATCGACATGATCTTTGACCGTTTACTCAGTATACAAGCATGGGGGGAAAATATTAGACCACCTACTATTGCCTCATTTTTACCCTTTATTGTCTTGTAAAGTCATGGAAAAAATATTAGACCATTGTTTTCTTCAATTTCTTGTTCATTTTAATGCCTGGTACAACTAAAGGTACGTTTGTTTGGACAAATAGAATGATAACAACAAAACTCTCTCATAAGAGTTTAATTTTAGAGCTGATATCTAGCCATTTTTCATGTTTTTCTTGATAATTATCAAAATCATTATCAAGAAACACAAAAATGGCTAGATAGCAGCTCTTTAATTACATGACTGTATAAGACAAGTAGTGCCTCACTGATACAATAGTGATCACTAACTAACCACCTCAAACCCATGTAGTCTCTGGATCCTCCTGCGGGGAAACATTTGTAACTCAGAAATGCACAAGCAGGTTGGCTCAACAGTTGCATTATGTAAGACCTGCATCTCTTATCTGCAGAAAGAAGCCCAGCCATGCAAACGTAAATTGCTGGTTCTGCAACAAGAACACAGTGGTTCCTTATGGAAACAGAAACTGTTGGGACTGTCCTTACTGCGACCAGTATAATGGCTTCCAGGAGGTAAGTGTCAACACTTCATGACACCTGTGAATTGCTTTCTTAGGAGTAAACTGCAGTGAATTGTTTTGATAGTGCTGTGAGATGTATATGTCTTCACTTAATTCATGTAATTTTACCCATTACAGAATGGGGATTACAACAAACCAATACCAGCTCAGCACATGGAGCATCTAAACCATGGAGTGACTGGTACCCTGCCTTCAGAGCCACCAAAAACACTACAGTGGGTCAACTGCCAAATGCTCCTGTGCAGGAAATGCAACAACAACCAGACTGTGAAGATAAAACAGCTGGCCTCATTTATTCCAAGGGATGATGTATGCAGTTGTTCCTTTCTATTCACTACAACACTGTTTTTATTGTACTGTGTACCATGGCTGGCAACTGTCAACACTAAATTTATGTTTTTTTGTCTTCTTTTTTAGGAGAACTATGATGAGGAAATTGAAGCATACAAGCATCACCTGGAGCAGACTTATAAGTTATGTAGGCCATGTCAGACAGCAGTGGAGTATTACATCAAATATCAAAACCGCCAACTTCGAACCGTGCTCCTAAACCATAAGCTTCGACGCAGTGGAGAATCGGACAAGGGCTTCATAAAGGTCAGTGCAGTCCAAAGTCCAAAACTGTAGACACCTGGCAACCGTGTGAATTAATGAAACATTTACATGAAACACTGTATGGATAGATGGGTAGTTTTATACAAATGTTGTAGCTGCTAGTAAATAATGCACATGTTCCCAAATAGAAATGTAGTATATTGCTTACAATATTATCGTTTTTATATTACTTTATATCAATACCTTACAGTAACCGATAAGATAAAACTGTAACCACCTTCATCTTATCTCCATATTAAAAAGATTCCTTTGATCTGATCTGTTTATATTGCATGTGCTTGGTTTCTTTATGGGATCAACACAGCCAGGTTTTAGCCAGATTTGTAAGACCAGTTATACACCACCACTGATGTCAGGCTGATTTTGGTATTTCATGCTTTTATCAAAAAAGTGTATCATGCATGAATGTCAAACTGATCCATGAAAGGGCTGATTTGGATGTAGGTTTTCGTTCCAACCAAGCAGGAGCTCACCTGACTCGATAAATTAAATTTATTTGTTTTTTACGATGTGCTCTTGCTTTGTTTGGAACAGGAACCTGCAGCCACATTAGCCCCTTTCACCGATTAGTAGGACACCCTGATATATGTATGCAGTATATCTGAGTTTTGGTGCAAAAAGAACTGGCTGTGGCTCAGTTGGTAGAGTAGTTGCCCACTGATTGGAATGTTGCGGTTCGATCCCTGACCGTGGCAGCCTACATGTCGAAGTATCCTTGAGCAAGATACTGAACCCCAAATTGCTCCCGATGCTGCGTTCATCGGTGTGTGTATGAATTCCCAATGGTGGCAGGTGGCACCAGTGTGCCCTGGTAGCCCCGGCCACCAGTATGAATGTGTGTGTGAACGTGTGAATGAGCGCAGTGTGAAGCGCTTTGGATAAAATCGCTATATAAGTGCACTCCATTTACCATTTACCAAAAGAGGTGTATTGGTTGCTTTCATGTTATTGAGCTTTCACATACCTGTTTTAGTCCTCTTGTCAAAGTGACATCAATCATATGTTCGATAAAAATGTCAGGACTAACTTTGAAAACATTTTCTCTCTCCCACAGAGCTCCTATTCTGTGTCTTCTCCCGCAGGGGTCATACTGTTGCGGGCCCTCACCTTCCTGATGTGTGCTTTTCTAGTTGCTACATCATTGTTTGACTTGCCATACCAGTCTGCTTCGCTTAGTGGGACACCAACACTCAGTGGTGTCATTCCTCCAAAGCCTAAACCCCACAATGAATCCATCGCCAACAACGAAAGCAGTGTTGCTGTGCCTGTATGGCAGGGTCTGCTGGAGCTGCTCCCAGACCAGGCGGTGGAAAGTGCCAAGCTGATTTTGCAGCATGGAAAGGACAACCAGCTGGCTGTAGTATCGGTTGGCCTGTTGACTTGTCTTACTGCTATCTTCTTAGCAGGACCTGTGAGGTGAGTAGTCACCACATCTTTACTTGCCTTTATAAAAGTCATCCCAGACTAGTTTGATTTCAGCAAAAAATACACTCTGCAAGCTCATATGTTGCTTTATTTTCAGGTTGAGGAGAATTGATGCTGTGGCGTCTGTCCTGTGGTTCCTCATCTTGTGCCTCTACCTGGCTGAGAGCTACCTGAGTGATACTTTGGACTGGATGGACACAGCCAAGCTCACCACCGCCTCCCTCTGTTGCCTAGTCAGCTTTGCAGCTGCTGTGGCAACTCGCAAACCGCTGGGTTCAAGAAGAGCCAGATATCGAAGGTCAGAATCTGAGCAGTAATGTTCAAATTGTGTTTGAAGCATAGGGAGTTGAGTCCTCTTCCTATGAGACATTTGTGCTCATTAGAACCAAATGAGCACAAATCTCACAATCTATAACCGTTTCTTAACAGAACAAGGGACAAGCTGTTTTTAATTCACTTTTTCTGTAAAACAATGGTTTTTAATTACTGATGTGTGTGAATGACTGTGGGGTTATGATATGTGAATGGCAAAGTTAAAGCGTAGGATTGTGTGTGTGGCCCATAACGGTATCAAAAGAGCAGTGCTGCTTACCACATCAAAACCTCACCTTCAAGCACACATTTACATGGTCCACAGTTGTCTCTTGTGTAAAGAATTTTAAAAACATTTAATAGGAAGGGGTATTCTTGCACAAAAATAAGATGGTATGATGGGAAATGCACACAATTCTTAATCCCTCTGATTGGTAAAAAGGATTGTTGCATGACAACAAAGTTCTTATTTTTGGACTGTTTCAAGATAAACTGACTAGAGACTGATTTCTGAAATTAAGGAGTCATGTAATCATAAATTAGTCCAGAATTATTCTGAAATCAATCAAGACTTTACTACAGAAGGTATTTTTTGGGAAATTGTACTATACTTTCTCTTATTTTCTCTTAAGTATTTATCCTGTTTGTTAATCTATATGCTTAGATTTAGTTAATTCCTAATTAACTGTACCACACATGTGGTGGGTGGATATTATAACATTTCAGTACCAAACTGGCATTTAATAAAACTATGTATTCTACATTATGCTAGAAAATTTATAAGCATTTTGAATGTACTCATTTATTTATTAACACTTTGGTGTAGCTGTGGGTTTGAAATAATTTACTAACTACAGCTCATTGCATGAAATACTAATCTGTGAAGACACTGCAGGCCAATCTCAAAGATGTGGTTTTTGAATAATCACATCCATCCTATATTGCGCCAATCCATCTACATTTTCTGAGCAAAGAATGACCTTGGATAATTCAAAAAAGTATTCATCCTGAGTCCTGTGAAGCCACTACTGATCACTTCTGAAGGAAGAGCTGGAAGCGTCTCCCTGTGTGATTTCTTTGTAGTGACGTGGCTGCCATTCTGTGATTATTGATCAATAGTTGTAATTGTAGCTTCTTTTATTTTATTTTTTTACTGTTTTCCAATGAGAAAGTTAAAACACAGTCGTGTGAAGTAAATGCCAGAGTCTCTAGTTCTAGTTCTACTCTTCTCCTGCCTTCATTGTTCTGCTCTCATGCCACTGTGATTTCTATTTGGGTTCAGTTTTTTTCTCTGCCTTAAAAGTAAGCACAACCTCATTGCAAACCAATAATCCCTGCAAAACATTTTTGCTTTGTGTAGTGTATTTTAATAGTTTTTGTTATTCTCTTTTGTGCCCAAAGCTGATGCCTAAAAGTATTGCCAAACTATCAGTTACTTTGCTTGCCTTGGCCTTTATTTTGAGTTGATCATCTCTGCGTCCATATATGCATTCTATTTTACTATTTACTATACCAGAAATGGATATAGTATGTACAATGCACTTTGCAAATAATACCAGTCATGGTTTTCTGGCTTCTGACCCACAACCCCCTGTTTCACGGTCAAACGGTCAAAGTTCAAGGTGTTATGTTGTGAGTAAGTAGTATTTCCCTATTGTATGCATACTGCAACAGTACATGCTTGGTAAAGGCAGCTATACAGTACATGGTAAAAAGTAGTATGCCATGTAGAACGCACCTAAGCAGAAGCCTCTTGTGGCCTTGTATTAATTCTTGAACATATAAATATTATGGAGTGCTCAACTTTGCAACTGAATATGGCCATTGGTCGGAAATATTGCTCATGCAATTTAAGGCAGAACAAATTCGGTAGCATTGTAAGTACTACACGTGCATGGGTTGCTTGTCTAGGCAAGATTTCCGATTTTCAAGTAATATAAAATCAAGTGAGAAGCTGGACTGTCACCTTTTTCATGCTTTTTAACAAAGAAGGCACACCAGGTTTGTATTTTAAAAAATCTGCATTGCAATTTAATTATTTTATTTATTTATTTATATATATATATATATATATATATATATATTTAATTATTTCTGTGTGTTTAGCGCTCAATAACTGCTTCACTTCATCACCTTGCATGTTGTATTAAAACACTGTTGGACCTGCTAGTTGCATGCACTCACGTTTTGCCTCTCCCCAATTTATATCCATTAAACATTTTTTCTTTTACTTTGTTGAATGTATTAAGTGAAGAGGGATATTTATTTAAAGTAATGTGAAAAGGTGGTACTAACTAGAGCTTGGTATCTGTGTTCATACCTTTTTTTTTTTTAAATAAGGTATCGACCAAAATAACCCAGTACCCCTCCAGTCAAACGATACCTGCATTTGATCCTTTTTGTACCCAGAGCTAGAAAAAATAAGTTCTGTATGATTTTGCTCGCAGCAAATCACTGCAGTTTGGCAGCTTTCAGCAAGCCAGGATGCCACCAAAACATTGGACAATAAGACTATACAACAAGCCTGTGACGTCTGAAATCGAATGCTTTGATTCACATGATGGGTTACGATTGAAGTAAAAAAACCAAAAGGGTATCAAATGAATTGCTCTAGTATTGGTATCATCGTGAGGGTACTGGTGTTATAATTTTTTTAGTGATACCCAGCCCTGTTAAAAACTAGTGCTGTAGAAGGTTTTTATAGATTGTATTTGGTGGGTGGAGTCTGTAACTGTGAGCTTAAATTTCATGTTGTGCTGTCCTGTAGTTGGAGTGACGTTCTCAAACCAGCGCCTCCGATGCAGTAGTTGCAGAGCTTTAATTAAAAATTAAATACTTTGCAACGAAAGTGCTGCCAACTGTTAGATGTGAACATCCTGATTGTAGGAAAGTATTTCCTCTGGATAGTATTTTTACGACTGTATTTCCAAGCTATTAAGCTGTGATTTGACTTTTCTGTCTGAAAAATCCAATTGAATATTGGATTGCAATATTGCATTTGCAGATCATGATGTTTTGATAGTGACAGCTATTGATTCATCATGCCATAGCATCTATCAGTAATTACTACTTTTTGGTACTTTTTAACCTTTTTAATAGACTGCATCATGCGACAAACTGCATCTTAAACTTTTGACAAAGATAATATTTCATCAAAATTAAAACATGCCACACCACTCTTCTCCAGTGCACCATACTTTATTTTGCCTTTATCTACCCTGATGAAGGCGAAAAAAAGTGTTTGAATAATTATGGTGTACAGGGGAAACATTGTGTGACTAGTTTTTTAATTTGATGGACTTGGAATAAAGCTCGCACTGGTTTGCATCTGTGTGTGTTCTCAAAGTAAGAAAAAGACTATTTAGTTGTTTTAGTTGCATCTAAAACTGTATTCTCTTTGCCAAAGTTTTACATGCTGTGCTAGAAAATTTGTTTGGTATAAACGTCCATTGTGCATGTTTGTTATGCTGATATATGCATAATATCTAGCCTGAGTATTTTGGCTATTTGTGTGTGCGTTTTTTTGTTTTTGTTTTTTTTAGAGAATTCCTGACTACCTGATAAGCTGTATGATTGTTGTCCTTGACGTGTGTTAAACATTTAGCTTTAGAAGCACTACATTTAAACCTTTATGTTAATCGTAAGCTGCGAAATACAACTCTAGCATTATACCATTCCCACAAATGTATTTGTGGTGTGTTAACAGTGATCCCTCTCTAGAACTACCTTTTTTTTTTTTTTTAATCTACTAATGAAGTTGTGAATTTCAATGTTTTTACTGCACTGTTATTATGGATATCCAGTAAGTAGCTAAACATATTGTCTCATAGCTAAATGTTTAGCATTGTATATGCGTGTGCGTTTGTGTGTTGCAGAAACAACTTTAAAAAAACAAACTCAATATTTAAAAATGACATGTTATCATGCCAAATCTTGATACTTTATATACAATTAAAGCAATAAATTGTGGCCTATAGCCTAGATAAGCTAATTAACTATATCACAATTGTATGTGTTTTACATATGGTGCAGTAGCTTCTTAAATGGAGCTCCGTCCATACTCAAAGATTTCCTGCAACATGCATACTGTACCCAATGACACATTTTGGGTGCTTAAATGCTAAAATTGGGTGTCTTTTTTTTTTTTTGTAATGTAGTCTTTTTAAAGACTTTGTAGGAATGCTTCCTGTACATTGAATTTAATAAACAACTACTGAAAGGATATATCTTCTCTGTTTGTTTTTAACACAAAGCTATCATCTTGTCTACTAGTGTATGGTTCTCCAATTTTTTAAGTTCTCAAAAGAAAATAACAGCGTAATGTTGGACAGGACTCCTGTGATTTATTTTCGAGAAAGGCAAAGCTTAACTGCCACCGAACACTACCTTGATATGTAACATGTATGGGCCACTGACTGTCTTGTGGAAATGTGAGGGGATTGAGCGGTTTGCTGAGCAGCATTTCTCCTTGAGCTTTTGTTCTGTTGGAGCTTTCAGCTGCTGCGTGTTGTCTGACAGCTGCAGCAGCATTTCAGTGACAGCCGCCATCAATAAAGTGCTCCCATTAAATGGATATTAGAGCTGTTTGATACAGCGTTTGTGCACTGATTTGATTTGACCTTGCACTTCTTCTCTAAATCAGAGTTTATATTTTAATGCCATGCTGCATATTGACATTAATTAAGAAAAATACTCTTTACACAAGAAAAATTCATTGTCCTTTTTAAAACACTATTAGTAATGTTCATGTTGGAGGATTCCTCTGGAGCAGTAGACTATTATATAATGCTTTTTCTGTAGTATAAGAAACATTTTCACAGTTTTGCCATAATCTTGATTCCAGGTAGTAGACGGTTCCATTGCTCTTGTGTTGCAGATACCTTGCAGGCAGCTCTGCAGTCCTGCCCTTCAGCAGCCAGCCTCCTTTACTGTGTCCGGACCTGGCAGACTCCTTTGTCCTCACCCCACCACCCAACATCTCCAAGCTCATCAACCGCCAACAGAGTCCTCGTGAGCGCAAGGCTTCCCCCTCCTCTCTGCCCGGGCGCCTCAGCAGAGCCCTTTCTCTTGGCACCATCCCATCCCTCACCAGGACAGGTAATGCATTTCATTTGGTTTGGGAAAAAAAACAAACAGTTAATTATCTGATGCTGTAAGGTCTTGAAATGCCTTTTGGCATAATCTGAACACGACTTTTGATTAGATTTAGTGACATGTCATTCATTTGCTGTCTCACACCAAAAAAAACAACAACCTAAAGATCAATGGGTGACATGAGACTGGTTCCGAACACGGGAAAGACCCTACGTTTTATAGGAAAGCTGTCTGAAGGATTGGCGTTTCTCAGTAGAGATCAGTGTTATATCCACCGTATGCTGAGGCACTTTAAAAAAATTGGAAATGAGACATCAGGAGAAGCGCATGTATACATACATACATGTTATGTTATAGACTCATATTTTACAGTTTAAATGAAGCTTGTCGGATACGTCCATTTGGACGGGCTGATGGCTTTTGTAAAGCACTTTCAGTTGCATTTATATGTATGAAAAGCGTTATATAAATAAAGATTGATTGATTGATACGTCTGGAGGACAAATTCTGTAATGGAGACAATGTTTCTTACTAAACTCGGCCATGTCTATAGTGCAATTCCTTTAATTATGCACACACAGATGTATCTTCAATAATAATATATTGGCTTGTGTTCCACCCTGGTCAGTTTTCAGTGGAGCTCTGTTGATAAAATTGAAATAAAGATCAGATACAAGACATTAGCTTTAATTTGGAGTTGTGTTTCTGCAGGTTTAAGGAAAGCCCTGGTTCATGTTGTGATTGTATATTGTTTTTTAACTTTATTTTCAGATTCTGGTTACCTGTTTAGTGGAAGCAGACCAACTTCACAATACAAAGACTCCCCGCCTTCAGGTATTAAAACTCCAGGTGATTTTGTTATCTCCAGTCAACCCTCTATTCTGAACAATACTTAACCCTCTCAGTGCACTTTATTAACATTATTCACTATTTTTTTTTGGCACAGACTACTTTTCACTGATGTCTGGGAGCCGACCATCCTCCCCGGGCCCTTCTCCAGCGCCTTCAGTCGCCGGGTCTTTTACATCCAGCTCAGGTTCTGCCAGGCAGCGGCGCCCCCTCATCAGCCCCGCCCGCCTCAACATCAGTGGCCGCAAACTCCGGCTTTTCTCAAATGAGCCAGAGCCCTCACTCATGTCCCCATCCGTGTCTTCATCACATTTCCATGTAAAGTCGCCTTCTTCCATTTACAGCGGCCGCTTCTCACCTGACATATCGCCCTTCCAAAGCCAAAACGGTAAGTACAGCTGAGGTTAAACTGGCACAAGAGAAATCTTCATTTTATGGCAACATATATGTATGTGTGTTCTCAAAGTAAGAAAAAGACTCTATTTAGTTGTTTAGCTGCATCTAAAACTGTATTCTCTTTGCCAAAGTTTTACATGCTGTGCTAGAAAGTTTGTTTAGTATAAACGCTGAGTGTGCATGTTTGTTATGCTGATATATGCATAATATCTAGCCTGAGTATTTTGGCTATTTGTGTGTTCTTTTAGAGAACTGACTACATGATAAACTGTATGATTGTTATTGTTGTGACTTGATTTAGATAAAACAAAACCTAAGCCACAATGAGGGGCTGGTACCGGGAACGTAATTGACGCGTCGTCATGCGGCGGCTCCTTGTAGTCATTCAAACATCTGCGATCTTGCGCTTAAGACGTATTTATTTACATGTATCACTACAGCTTTGCTATACACACATTTACATAAGTAACTGGCATAAAACAAACAAAAGGGCTTAAAGGTTAGTCGGTAGTTAAAGGACGTTCAAAAACTGTGTGCTTCTCCCGGTAAGCAACACACCTGAGGAGTAATTACCTCTTCCTCTACTTATGCATTCACACATGCTGTTGTTCAATACGCCACCTATTGCGGCAATCGGGAAATGAGCCCAATACATATAAATGGCTCTAACACCCCGGCCCCTAATTGAATGGCCATGGACAATACAATTACCTTCATGTGTAAACAATTAGTGCCCATAACTTAAGTGACATGCATATAAAGTGAACCACACAACAACAAAAAACTCAACCATTTGTAAACATAACCCCTTTTTTTTTTTGTGGTCACTATATCTCATCCACAACTGCCAGTGGCTTCCTGCAACAAGCAAAGCTTACTGACAGGTCTTTCCAGGACGTTTGTCTTCGTCTGGAGACGCACAGAGCGTACTAATCCTTTTTTGTACGGGAAAGTTTCCAAAACCCTGCCCAGAAGCCACGATCCACGAGGGGCAGCAGAATCCATTACAACAACAATGTCTCCAGGAATGAAGTTTCTCCTTCTCTGATTCCATTTCCTGCGTTCTTGCAGCAGAGGGAGGTATTCCTGTACCCATCTTTTCCAAAATAGATCTGCAATATACTGAACTTGTCTCCATCTCCTTTTCACATATGCATCATCCTTGTTAAAAAGTCCAGGTGACATAACTGGTTTCCCTTTCATCAGAAGAATGTGGTTAGGAGTGAGAGGCTCGAGGTCATTAGGATCGTCGGAGAGCTTGGTGAGGGGACGACCATTCAATATAGACTCAATCTCACACAGGAAGACCGCCATCATCCAGAGTTTGTAAGTGCAGCACAGAAATGAGAACTTTCCTCACCATCCGGATAGCACGTTCCCAGACACCACCATGGTGTGATGCTGAAGGTGGGTTGAAGTTCCACTGGATGCCATCTTGTATGAGAACTCCCTGTATCCGGTTATGATTTAATGATGATATCGCTTTCCTCAGCTATTTCTCTGCTCCTACAAAATTGGTTCCATTATCTGAACGCATACTGAACACTTGTCCTCTTCGACTGATGAACCTTCGAATAGCATTAATACATGCATCATTGTCCAGGGATGGAGCTACTTCCAGATGAATGGCTCTGCTTGCAAGACGGGTAAAGATGACACCATAGCGTTTACAGAGACTTCGACCTCTCTTTACTTCCAAAGGCCCGAAGTAATCTACTCCGACATTTGTAAAGGGAGGGAGATCAGGAAAAAGCCTTTCCTTTGGTAGGTCTGCCATTTGTTGCTCGCCTACTCTTCCCTTATATCGCCTGCAGAAGCAGCATTGTGATATAATTTTTCTCACAGCTGCATTAGAATTTGTGATCCAAAGCTTGTTGCGCAGCTTTGACAGAGTGTGATTTCTTCCACTATGACCCACCTGTTGGTGAATATGCCTCAATATGAGCGTAGAGATGTGTTGATCTTTTGAGAGAATGAGTGGATGCTTAGTCTCTTCTGGCAAAGCAGCCTTACTCAATCGTCCTCCTACTCTCAAAAATCCATCCTGCAAACGTGGATCAAGCTTATACACAGAACTGTCCCTTGACTCAGATTGTCCAGCTGATAGGGCAGCAATTTCTTCCTTGAACCTCTTTTGTTGACTGTAGCGAATGATGGCCATTTCAGCATCCAAGAGATCCTCAGCTGACAACATCTGGCTTTCAATGGTTCTTTTGGCCCTCTCCATTTCCAGTGACACATTGAGAGATGATGCACCTGCCTCCTTTCTGTGGAGCTCAAGAGCATGTAAGTCCTTTCTCTTTTGTTTCAACTGCAGCAGAATTCTCTTCCATTTGAGGACCCATGCTACTGCCACTTTGAGTCTCCTCCAATCTGAAAAGTATGATAAGAGCTGATCTGTAGCAGTCGGAGAGCCCTGAGTAATGATGGTGTTTACTGTAGCTTCTCTTTTGACCTCCAAATCATCATCTGTAATTGTGACCTCTGTGATGTCTGCAGGCCAATCCTTTTCTGGGTCAAGAAGAAACTTTGGGCCCTCGATCCAGCTACCCCCATTCTGCAGATCTCCAACCTTCATACCTCTGGAGGCATAGTCTGCAGGGTCGTCTTTGGTATTATTATACCTCCACTGAGAGACTTCAGTTGCATCTCTAATAGTTGTTACCCTATTTGATACAAATGTATGAAAACGCTTATCCTCATTTTTTATGTACTTGAGCACTGCAATGCTGTCTGTCCAGAAAGTCGAATGACCCAGTGGCAGTTCCAATTCCGCTCTCAACATGCGATCCACCCGCACAGCCAGAACAGCAGCCGCAAGCTCCAGACGGGGAATGGTTATTGGTTTTAGCGGGGTAACTCTTGCCTTACCCAACAGGAAAGAAACATGGACCATAATACAGTTTTCAATCCTGAGGTAAGTAACAGTACCAAATCCACCCTGACTAGCATCAGAGAAGTTGTGCAGCTGTGCCTTAATGGGCTGTCCAAAGTCTTTGGGTTTAATGCATCTTTCAACTTTGAATGCTGCCAACCTTTTCAGGTCTTCCAGCCACCTTCTCAACTGATGGCTGATGTCTGCAGGTATGTTGTCGTCCCATCCACAACGTCTTCGACAGAGCTCTTGCAGCATGATTTTGGCTGGGAGGGTTACTGGGGCAAGAAAACCCAGAGGATCATAAACTGAGCTGATTATAGACAACATTCCTCACCTGCTCTGTGGTTGTTCTTTCATTGCCATTTTGCACTTAAATGTGTCCGACTCCACACATCATTGCAGCCCAAGAGCTCGTTTGACTGGAAGCTCATCTCTATCCAGATCCAGTTCTTTCAAGTCTTTCGCTCTGTGCTCCTCTTCAATGGTTTGCAATACTGCCCGGCTATTACTGATCCACTTTGTCAAAGTGAAGCCTCCCTTTTGGCAGATTTCGGTGAGAGCTTGAACCATGGCAACTGCCTCCTCGTCTGAGCGCAAGCTCTTCAAACAGTCATCGACATAAAAAAATTTTCAGACTGTTTCCACAACCTCTAGTGGGAAGTTAGCCTGATTGTCCTCTGCAGTTCTCCTGAGTGCGTAACTGGCACAACTTGGGGAAGAGACAGCCCAGAACAAATGAACTGCCATTCGAAGTTCTTCAATCTCTTGGTTCACATTGCCCTCAGGCCACCACAAAAAGCGTAGGAAGTCTTTGTCCTCTTCAGCCACCCTAACTTGGTAAAACATAGATTTAATGTCTCCCATAAATGCCACTGGCTCCTGTCTGAATCTGGTTAGAACACCCAACAGTGAACTAGTCAGGGTTGGGCCTTGTAGCAGCTGGCTGTTGAGTGAAGTTCCCTTAAACTCAGCTGAACAGTCAAACACAACACGCAATGTACCCTTTTTGGGATGGTATACACCATGATGGGGTATATACCAGAGCCTTCCTTTTCCACCTTCCAGCTGATGTTGAGGCACTTTCTCCGCATAGCCGTTCTTAATTACATCAGTAAAGAAGCTGGTATATTCCTTGTGGAATAGTTCATCTTTCCTGAACTTCCCCTTTAATCCCAGCAGCCTTTGCTTAACCATAGAAAGGTTGTTAGGAAGCGAGAACTGGTCCTTTCTGAAGGGCATTTTCAAACTGTAATGTCCATCCTGCAGCTGTGTTGACTCGTCCATCATCTTTAAGAACCTAATATCTTCTCTTGATGCTCCTTGTTCCTCTAAACTCCGCTCATTGAAGTCATGACTGTATTGGTTGCTCAGCATTTCCTCTAGTTTACAGACAGAAATCCTATTGACAGCAGCCACTGAAAATCCTGTTTTGGGCCTGCTGCTTTCTCCATCCTGAAGGGGACCGTTAACTACCCAGCCAAGAACAGTTCGTACTGCATATGGGCCATTCTCTTTGCTGTTGATGACCTCCCATGGTTCCAATACCTTAGGGGCGTTAGTGCCAATCAACAGTTCGACATGAGCATCAATAAAGGGGATCTGTACATCGGAGAGATCTGGCCATTTCTGCAATTCTTCCTGTGTGATAATGTTACTGGTGCTTACAGGCATTTTATTTTGTGTGAATACTTCTGGGAGACTGTAGAAGCTGTTACTGCCAAGACCAGCCACCTCCAACCCATTCAGGGTGCTAGTTGAAACAACCCTTTCCTGTCTCATAGTGCGCAAAAGGAAACTGGTTTTCCTACCAGTAATGTTCAGCCTTTGCATAAGATGCTCTGAACAGAAAGTAGCCGTACTCCCAGAATCCAGGAATGCATATGTTTGTATTATCTTGCTTCCTCTGATGGATTTAACCTGAACTGGCAAGATAGGCAAAATGCTATCCTCCTTTCCGGCCCCTGTATGTCCGCAAGTTTCTGATGTAGGTGGTTTAACATGTGCTGTGCCTTTAGTGTGTTCACTTCCTGTGCTGGCTCTTATCTTTCCAGAGATATGAAGCACCGTAGGATGGTTCTGACCACAATCTTCGCAAGTTAAGCGCCTGTCGCAATACTTGCTCCTGTGTCCACTACACAGGCACCCAAAACACAACCCCTTTTCCTTCAAAAAGTCAATTTTGTCCCGATGCTTCTTCCCTTTCAGTTTTGGACACTCTTCCAGTCTGTGAAACTGAGAGCAGCAGACACGTGCTTCTTGAATGCTTGCCTTTAAGTCCGGCCTTTCTGGGACTGAGCCTGAAGTTCCACATCCCTTGGTTGCACCACTAACAGTGACTGTGGCGAAGCTGTTACCTCTAACCTTGTTGAACTTTGAGAGTGACTTGAACTTATTAACACTCTTCAATGCAGGCACACCACATACCATGTCTTGGATGTCCCCAAAAAGTGGCTCAGAAATGATCTTAACTTGACGTTCGATAAATGAGACCATATCTTTAAAGCAAGCTCTACGATTATTCCTCTCCAGTATTTCATATGCCCGTATCCTCCATTTTTCTCTTGCACATATTGAAGTTCCTCCATGACATTGCAACAACTTCGCAGAATTAGAGAAAAGGCTTGCAGTGCTCCCACATCCTCTGCCTTCACTGCAGGCCACGTCAAAGCCTTCTCCATGTAGGCTGCACTAATCCTATATTGGTTTCCAAAATGTTCTTGGAGAAGCTCTTTAGCCAGTTGATAACCTCTGTCAGGAATCATGTGCTGACAGCTCCTCACCAATTCTCTGGGCTGCCCTCTTGTAAATTGCTCCAAAAAATAAAGGCAGTCAGCTTTGCTAGCCTTTGATTCCACACTATGTTCAAAAGCTCTTATGAAGGTTTTATACTGAAGAGGATCGCCGTCGAATGCTGGAATGTCTCGAGAAGGCAAGGACATTAAGCGCTGTTGTTGAACCAGAGCTTCTGTAATTTCATTTTGTCGGTGCATTATGGTGCACAGGTCTCCTTGTACTGGTACAGAATATAAATGCTGTTGCTCCACTGATGCAGACTGCACACAGAGGCTTTGGTGTGTATTTCCATACTGCATTGTTCCAAATGATTCTGTTTCCTTTTTCCGCTTTGTCTCATATTTTGATCCAAAGATCGGCTGTGTTTTTTCCTCAGAGTGTGCGTTAAGTGCACTTGGATCCTTTTGTGCCACTGTGAAGCTGCTTTGTGGCATTGCTCTCCACGTGTGTGGTTTAAATGAGTTTGCTGCAGGATTGAGTCCTTTGGAATTTAGGTTTTGTTTTTCATTCCTTTGCCAGTAAGAATTCATTCCATCAGAAGGTGCTTGTGAGTTACTGGAACATTCTACAGCAGCTTGAAAAACTGCTAACTTTGCAGTGGATGCAGCTATTTCAGCATCAATCTCGAGCTGCTCCCTTTTTCTTCTCAGCTGCTCTTCCTGGGCCTCTAGAGCATGTCTTCCCTTTAAAGCTGCAGCTCTAGCAAGAAGTGCAGCCTTTTCTGCTTCTGCTTTAAGGAGAGATGAAGCTGTGGTTTTGCCACTTTTATTACTGCTTTTACCACTTTTGTTACTTCCTTTACTACTACATATGCTTTTTCGGTGAGAATGTCTACTGGCAACATTTGATATGCTGTCATCAGGGTGAACATCATCAACTTCACCACCATCATCACCATGATCATGTACAAACCATTTTTCAACCTCAGAAATGAAACCATTTTCAACAATAATTTTTGCAGCAAACCAAGTGTCTTGTTTATCACTTTCTTCAGTGGACATTAAAGGCATCAGAGCCACATGAGCATCTTTGGCTTCCCCACACAAAAGCACTATTTTTTGCAGTGTATGCTTTACCTCTTTTGCATTACCACTCTGCATAAGCTCTTGAGTTACATTTCTTAGTTTTTTAGCCTTACTTAATTTGTCTTTTCTTACATCTTGTAACTTTTCTACCTTTGCAACAAGAGCTTTGTGTGTTAATATAATAGACCGTTTACTTTTTACAGGTTCTGTCTTAAAGCCACTGGCTCCGCAGCAGCCACGTCTGCTTTACCGTCCATAATGTCCTTTAATTCACACCGCAACACACATCCGAGATGAAAGCAACGAGATACAGTTCAGTTTATCAGTGTTATTTTAGCGACCAATGCATTGGATTTACAATCGCAAAGTTGTGTGCACACTTTTAATATGGCCATAACGTTGGTAGCGCTACTCTTTACCTCACAAGCGGTGGCCGCAGTGATGTCACAATCCGGATGAATGAATCAGCTGATGACCGGTGCGTCTCCATGGTAACGGTTGTAAACATCTTCCGAGCTGCCAAACACATGTAGGAAATCCAGCGTCGAGTCTTCCTCCGTGAACGATGGCCAACGAACTAACTGAAGCGCAGTTTTTGACTTAATGTTGTGACTTGATTTAGATAAAACAAAACCTAAGCCACAATGAGGGGCTGGTACCGGGAACGTAATTGACGCGTCGTCATGCGGCGGCTCCTTGTAGTCATTCAAACATCTGCGATCTTGCGCTTAAGACGTATTTATTTACATGTATCACTACAGCTTTGCTATACACACATTTACATAAGTAACTGGCATAAAACAAACAAAAGGGCTTAAAGGTTAGTCGGTAGTTAAAGGACGTTCAAAAACTGTGTGCTTCTCCCGGTAAGCAACACACCTGAGGAGTAATTACCTCTTCCTCTACTTATGCATTCACACATGCTGTTGTTCAATACGCCACCTATTGCGGCAATCGGGAAATGACCCCAATACATATAAATGGCTCTAACAGTTATCCTTGACGCTTGTTAAGCATTTAGCTTTAGAAGCACTACATTTAAACCTTTATGTTAATCGTAAGCTGCCAAATACAACTGTAGCATTATACCATTCCCACAACTGTATTTGTGGTGTGTTAACAGTGATCCCTCTCTAGAACTACCTTTTTTTAAATTTACTACAACTCATACTTTATGTATAACATGTATGGCTGTTTTCCATAGTGTCATTCATGGTATTACCACCAAGTGGCAGACTTTCTCATGTAGTGTCTATACAGAGAGAAAAGATTTCATGTTCATTAATGACTTCATGTGTAGATGCTTTCATCTATGGCTTCATGATTTATCTTCTATTGACTTGCAGATTTGAGTTCATTATTAAGGGACGGCAGTGTGATTGAAGAGGAAGAGAAGCAAGAAAACTCCTCAGAGTCGTCTGCATGCCTGGTTGGCACCACTACACAGGGACCTGAGAACACCCCTCCTCCCAAAGGTAAGCGGTCTGATTTAAACATGGCGGGCAAATGGACTCAGTGTCCACAATTGGTCAGAAATCACATTTTTACTATTTTGGTGTCATGTCTGCTGTCCAACTGGGTGACCTTTGACCGTCTTAATTAATATGACCTAGATCAGACCTGGGCAAATCATTTTCCTGAGGGGCCACATGAGATACTGTGACAGTTGTGGACGGCCGTACCAATACTCTCAACTTAATTCTGCTCAATATTCATTTCATTGCTTAAAATGCAGTAAATTATCTGGTTTTGAGCTGCTACTGCCAAGAATACATGTTATGATAAGACTGTGTTCATGTGGAGTTAGTCAAATATAGCAGTAAAAAATACTAAAAACTCCAATCACTATCTCACTTTTCCCTATTTTTTTTTTTAACACAACATACATTCAAACCACAAAACAATATAGAGCATGTATGTTGTGCAGTAAAACAGCAATTTATTAACTTTATGACATTATTATGGTCATATTCACATTATTTGACCATTTCTGAAGGAAATTTTATCATTTGACAATAATAACTGTGAAACGTTTGATGACTATAACAATGAAATTAATTTGCTTTCACTGTGATATCTCCAGGTTTCATTAGACGTCTTATTTGGCCCGGGCTTTTGTTGTTGAGCCTGACTTCCAACCTGTTGTTCGGCTGCTTCTACATGTACAACAACTGGAGATGAACTGTCGATGGGTTTGCTGCTGCTGTTCTCTTTCGACCTGCACAGGGTGAGTCGCCCTCTGGCCTCAGACAGCCCTGTCATATGTCTGCAGACCTGGAGGTTATTCAGTAGTTCCAGAAAACATCACATTTCTGGCCGCTACATATTGTCTGTTGGTGCTGAGTGGAAATACAGACTTTAAACACCGTACCTACTACTTGACTGGAGTTACGAGAGAAATGTGCGATGAAATTATGCCTTTGAATTTGGCTGCTTTTTTGTTTTCTTCTTTCTTTTTTTTAAAATCTGGCCTTGTTTTGTTTTTTGGTTTGACACTGCTCATCTCACATGTATGCAGGTGCATGTGTACTTGACTGAAAAGGCTAAATGATTGCACTAATGCTGTGAAATGTGCAATATACATGTACTGTTGAGTTGATGCTGCTCGGACACAGAGAGTCATGTCTTACCTACTTATTATACATATTGTGACGACTTTGTTACCTCTCCCAGATGTTCAACATTTCCGATTCTCTACAACAGCCAAAAATGTAATTTTAAGCAGCATGTTGCATTCGCGATGTATAGCTAAAGTTTTGCATTTTGAAAATTCGTACAAATCTTCACTTTGTAATGTCGTAATTTCACAGCACTTGGTGTTTGCCATTGTGTTTCTGTGTAGATTCATCTGGGAAAGAACATCAGTCAAACTCCATCTGGTTATGTTTTTTTTCTTCTCAATATTTAATATAATGGTCATTTATTTGTCATACAAAAGTGTCACACATCACAGTCATTCACTACAGAAAAGGGTTATTTCACTAAACCCTTTGTTTGCCTGTTATATCCTGTAGCCTAGATGTTCACAGGTTAGTTTGTTAGGAGCAAAACTCCTAAGGTCAAGTGCAATATATATATAGAAGAAAAAGAAATGTCAATAAATGTACGTGTTTCATAAAAATGGCACAGAGATTCAGATAGAAGTTTTTCTCCTAACTGAGCCATGAACTAATTTATACATAACTCTTCTTAAAACCTGTAGTCAAACATCTACATGTTACAGTAGAAAGAATGTGCACTTGTGGGGTTTTTTCTTCTGAATTGTGTGTCCCCTGTTTGTGTTTGCTTGTGGTGTATTTTGAATATGTGATTTGAAATTGTTCTATTAGAACTAAGGAGCACAGATGTTTGATTATTGTGTGTATGTTGAACATGAGTTACAAAAAAAGTTGTACATTTTTGGACATGTGTAAGATGTTTATACACAGGTTGTTTTGCTTCTCATGTAAAAAAAAATGTTTTGGGTGTTTCACATGAAAAGTATTGTATTGTTTAATGACCACACACTTGATATTTGAGAATCATTGTGTCCTCTTTGAGGAATTACTGGGTTATGAGGTTTTTCTCAGACACTTAATGTTCACACACGCTAATTTGAATTTTGAAAGTGCACTTTGTGCGCGTAATAAAAAAAATGTAAAAGTTTCTGAGAAAACTAAAAAAAAAATGCTACTGAAGAACTCAAATTGACTGACTGGGCTTTGTGTAATGATAGATTTCTTATCATTAGACGTTATAATGAATAATAGTTTTAAGGTTATTGTGACCTTTTCAACATACTGTATACAGACCTGTGCACTTGTATTTGATGTGTAACCTGGCGTATGTTTATTTCCTCTCATTCATTGAAGGATAACATACATGTTGGAATGTAAATGTTCTTTCAACCATGTTATTTGAATGAGACAAATTTCAGTTCTTTCAGTTAAAGATGAATTATTTAAGTTTATTTGTTTTTTTCGTTTTTTTAAATTATGTCAGTGTTGCGCTTTTTCTCTGGATTTCACATCAACATTACAGGTGCATCTCAATAAATTAGAATATCATGGAAAAGTCCATTTCCAGTAGTTCAAGTCAAATAGCCCCAACCAAGTATTGGGTGAATATAGAAAAAATTGAGAACCTGAATTTTAGGTCTTCATTAAATTTAAGCCATAATTAGAAGAAATTAAGTAAATTAAGACATGAAATGCTTCATTCTGTGTGTAATGGATCTATATAATGTGTTATTTCCACTTTTTGAATTGAATTACTACTTTTCTATGGTATTCTAATTTATTGAGATGCACCTGTATGTCAAAGCAAAGGTCAGACTCTTTAATAAGAAGAATGAGTTTATGTTCTCTCACTAACTGTGTGAAGGGTTCCACTGTGTTCTGTGATGCAAATGTTGACTGCAACATCGCTCTGGTCTGCGTGAATGTAAGGAACAACATTGGCTTGTTTCATCTGGACCCGTACTTTTATAAATAAAGTCTCTTTTTCCTAGTTCTATGTAATTTATTAAGTATCTTTTCTTGATGTTCCGCCTCTCTGCAACCACCAGAATCTTTTCCTGAACCATTTTTATTTGTCTTTGTTGCACATGTCAATCTGGTGGTGAACTGAAGGTTTGCATCCTTGAGCTTACATCGAAGCCTGAAGGCAAGCCAGACAGCTTAAACGTTGCCATAGAAATGAGTTGACAAGGGAGCAACTATAAGTGCATTGCTGATCAAACAGTCAAGGAGAATAAAAGGCTTCTGTGGATGTAGATAAATGAAGCGTACAAGTATTGAGTTTTAAAACAAAACTGTGGAGGTGCACTCTCTCATTTTGTCTCAGATTTGTGGCCACACCACCTCTGATGGATTTTCCAAACCTGACAATTTTTATTTAAGGCCTGTGAAATATTTGTATTTGGCTGCTATAAAATAACCATGTATGATGTATTCTTCACTAAACACTACATTTATTTTACGCTGCCAAGATGATTTCTAACCTATTAAATCAAAATACCAACTGGCCATTAACGACAGGCAAGAATTATTCGTTTTTTAGATGTTTTTTTTTTTATCTGCACAGGTCAGTTCTGTTAAATTCACCATTTCCTGAACACTACGCTGAGCCCTTCTTGTTTCATGCACTTGTTTTGTCATCACTTCCATGTTAAGTTACTTGTCAGTTACTTTAGCTACGCCCTCCTTTGCTTGTGCAAATAAAACCTCCACTTCTCTGTTACTTTCAGAGGAGCTTTTTGACATGTCATAGTAGGAAACACACAGGTATATTTAATACCATTAATGAGAGCTGTGTTCCACTCACAGAGGCCCTGGTTTTGTGCACACTGAGTTACTGGAATATCTTTCCAAAGCCAGTGTTAATATTATCAATGTCACCTGTTTTTCCTACTGGAGTGAAACTTGACTGCTCATAACCACGTTGTTTCTCTCAGGAGGAGAAATTTCAACACTTGGCTGAATGATAGCTGGTTTGAGGCGTTGAGCTAAATAAATATGCACCTGTGAGGTTGTACTAGGCACAGTGGTGCTTTGAGCTAAATGCTAACGTGTACTATGTTAAAATGCTGATGGTTAGTGTCATGTTATTCAGGTATTTGATCGTGAATCAAAGTGTTAGACAAATAAAGATTTTGACCTGGTGGTGATTAATGACAAATCAAGATAATTACGATTAATTCTCTGTAGAACACAAATACCTGCACAAACTTTCATGACAATTTTTCCTAAAGTTGTTGAGACATTTCTTACGTGCTGGACCTGAAAAATGTTATTGTCATGGAGCCAAACTGGTAACATGGCTGCAAAGCAACCTGACCTTTTCAAGAACTGTTTTTTTTTTTTTTTAAAAACAATCAAAGTTCTAGTTGTGTTTCGAGTCACAGTCATTTGATACATTCCAGTAAAGGTGGGAGTCAGCAGAGACCCCACAATACGATTTTATCCCGATACTTAAGTAACGACGCGATATTATTGCGATTTAAGCATTTTGCAATATGGTGAGTATTGCTATACAATATATTAGATTAGATTAATTACTTTATTAATCGCACAATGGGGAAATTCAACCTCTGCATTTAACCCATCCTTTTATACACACAAGTGAACACACCATGCAAGGAGCAGTGGGCAGCACATTACTGCGCCCGGGGAGCTGTGGAGGGGTGTTACATGCCTTGCTCAAACTTCAGTCCTTGACCTGTCAGTACCGGGATTCGAACCGGAAACTCTCCAGTTACAAGCCCGATTCCTAACCTCTACATATATTGAGATTTGACTGTTTAACTGCATTTTGTGTCCACAAAATTAAATTCAATCAATACTTGTTTTGTCAAATAGAAAAAAAATTCTCAGTTCTGAATTGGGAGGCAGCCATGTATATGTAAAGAGGAGACTTGTGGGAACCCAGAGAGCCTATTTTCATTGAAATAGCAAGACGTCAGAGGTCACATGACCGCTTTGAAAATCACCATGAAACATGAAAAATAACTTGACTTTGTAGCGTTATTTCGACAACTTCCTAACACGATATCCTGACATGGTGCCTATAGATTCATTAGATCTTCTAGTTTGATATGATACCAGTATCTCTCCTCACTTCTGTCTTTGACAGGATGGGCTGTGCTGATGACCACCTTTTTAAAATGTTGCATTAACGGCACAACATGGGACTGCTTTACCTGCAACCAGACAGACAGAATATTTGAGTCAGCGTGTGCAATTTGTTCATCCAGCCCCTCATCTCATCTACCCCTTGTGGGGTCCCTCAAGGATCCATGATAGGTCCCATGCTTTTCTATCTTTACAGTACACTTTTTGTCTGCATGAATTTCTTTGCACTCTTAATACCACAAGCACATTCTTATATCTCACTCTAATACTAAACCCAGTGTAATTTAAATTGTCTCAAAAATTGGATGGCCGAGAGTTAATCAGATAAAAATCCTGTCATTTTTAATTCTGCCCATTGCTTGCATGAACATGTTCAGTTAGCTGTCAAATTTTCCACAGTTGGATCATTTTCAGAGGAGCATGGATCAAGCCCTTTTATATCATGATCACAAGAAAGTTAGTCATTGCTCAAAGGAATAGTCAGAAATTTGCGGAAATAAGAAGCTTTCTTGTTGTGAGTCAGATAAGAAGATCAATTCCACTTTCGTATCTGTCGGTTCAATGCAAAGCTGAAACCAGTTAGCTTAGCTTAGCATAAAAAACGGGTAGCAAACCCCACCTACCAGCACCTCTTAAACTCGCTCACACTTCAGTAAAAGTACCAGTTTGTTTTGTTGATTTGGCATACTTAATTCTCTAGCATTGCCTTTCGAGTTAGGGTTTTTTAATAATCTTGCTAGGTTTTTAAAAAAAAAAATTCTTGACCTTTTTAACCCAGATTACTCATGAGATTAATGCCCTTTCTCGTGGGAATCTTCAAAACAACTGCACAGTTATATTGCACAATCCACCAAAAGAGCAAAGAGAGGAGTAATTTGGGGGTGGGGTGCATAAAAAAGAAGAAATGGCAATTTTTTTGAGGCCTTGGCTATTTTCTGTGTATTCGTACCAGAACAATAACTATCAAACACTGCAGGTAAACTCAAAGACAATAAATAGGTCTGAATATCACATGACCAACCCGATAATATGTTCTGTTATTTAGTTTGTGGTTATAATCCTGTGGTTTATTTAGAATGATCTGGACTCTGTGACCACAACACTGCATGTATGCAGGGTCACTGAGGTCATATTAACCCTTTTGTGAGACACAACTGACAAAAGGTCCAGCTCTTGTTTACTGACTGTGTTTTATAGTTTTAAATAGTTCACTGGTGGGAAGCTAGTTCATACTTTCAGTCTGCAGCTCGAGCCAAAAGTTTCTCTTCTGTACAATCAACTTCCTGTTTTCACCAGAGCTACTCGACCACCAAGACTCAGAGTGCACAGACAGAATTAACACCTGCAAAACCAAACAGCCAAATATTACGACTGTTTTCATCTGCTGTGATGTGTCTCGCTGCTGTAAGGTGCACTCTGGCATGGATATCAAAGGCCGGTGAACTGTATGCATCAAATAGCTGAGCGTAAACTGTTTGTAATGTCACACTGCTGTTGCTGTTGGTCCCTGCATTTCCCCTTTCTACGTTAGTATTACTGCGGTTCATGTTGCACTTCCATGGAAGTGGTGTCATTGCTCCGTATTTGTTGAAAAACTAAAATTGTCACTGTCTTAATGTGAATATGAAAAAGGAAGGAAGGAAGAGTTTCGGTTACAGATTCTCTTGGAAACTCCAGATGAATGAAAGCTGTCATCAGTTCACTGTGGTTCACTGTAAACATTATTAAGCATTTTTTTATTATTATTTCTACAGGCTTATATTGAGGCAACCTTTTTAATTTGCACTTAAAAAATAAATGCATATTATTAAATTCACATTAACGAGGTTGCACAATTTAACCTCCTGTTTATTGCTATAAAAAGATCAGCAGCATCTTGCAGGTTGCTTAGCTTTTTCTTCAGTGACACTGAAGTACCTGGAAATACACTTTACCTCTGTCTGACTTACAAGAATTCTGAAAACAAGGAGATGCTTCTGCTCTATTCTGGGTCACAGCGAGTTAGACTTGTGAAGCTCACAGCGGTGTCAGTGACAAATTCATTAGGCTTTCTCAGTGTAATGACGATGCACATCAGAACCTTAAAATAGAGATTGAAGTGACAACATGAGATCAGTGCTGTAGCAAACAATTCTTTCCATTGTTGATTAATCAGCTGCTTTTTTTTTCTTGATAAATCAATTGTTTTGTCTATAGTGAGAGTAAGTGAGAAATCATTCTAATTTCCCAAAGTAACATTCAAATAGCTTTTTTCTTTTATCCGACAAACAGACCAGATCCAGTGCAGGAATCAACAGAGTAAATTCACTTAATTACTTTTCTAAAATATATGAAGAAAAAAAAAACATTTTATGCCAGTATTCCTAATAAAATACTCACGCTTTTGTTACATTACATTTCAGGGGGAAGCATTTTATTTTTTTGCTTTTTTACATGCAAGAAATCTGATGAGCTCATACAATATTAATGCTCTGTTAGTGATAGCTATAAAATGTATTTGATATATTCACTCTGTTAAGACCAAATACAAATAAATACTGACATGAATGTGTCAGTAATAGTAATGCCAACAATGTATTATAGTGCAACACATCACAGGGACCATTTTAGTGCATTTGATTATATTTCTTTTGATACTTTAAGTATTTTTTTCTATAATACTGCTGTACTTTTACTTAAGGGTGTTTTCAAAACATGACTTTTGCTTATTACAGTTTTTTGTGGCAGTGGTGGAATGTAACTAAGTACATTTGCTCAACTACTGTACTTTAGTACAATTTTGAGGTTTTGGTACTTTTTTGAGTATTTCCATTTTATTTAACTTTATACTTCTACTCCATACGTTTTGAGGCAAATATTTTTACTCCACTACATTTAGCTGCCGGCTTTAGTTACTTTTCAGGTCGAAATTTAACATAAAAACATGATCAATTTAAAGTGATTAGTCATTATTTTAAAATGAAACCTCATAACAGTCTATGAAGTAGTTAAAATGAGCCCTATCTTATAATATTAAAACGCTGCTTACATAAATGCACCAATACAAATAATCTAATAATATATTTAGATTATATATTTTTAAATACTTTTACTTTTGATACTTTAAGTACATTTTGATGCTGATATTTTCATACTTTTACTTAAGTAAGTTTTAAATGCAGGACACGATCAAATGCATGCGTAATTCACTGTGTGTGTGCCCTCTCTCTCTGCTGACATGGATTAATCATTTAAGATGCTTTTGATACAATGATTTTGATCATATGTTAATATTGGTTTAGAAACTGTGAGTACTGTAAATACATATATTCCATCTGCTTAAACTGATAAAGATTCTATAATCATAAAACGATATATTGTATGCTTTGTATTTTATGTGCACATTGCAACATCTGTGTCTCCACTAATATCTCTGCAAGTCATAACAAGGCAGGAGGTTGGGTTGAATGTTTTAATAACAGGCCAGGTCAAGGACACAGTGTGCTGAGGAGAGGAGGCAACTATCTTCTCTATTTTGATTAAAACTGACGAATCAGGTAAATCAGGGAAGTGATGTTTGAACCCAGAGGTCTCTGTAACTGCACATTTCTTGACGTATTGTAATAAAATGTAAAAACTAAGAACTTGGACGTCTCCTGCTCATCATTGCCCATCAAACGATCTGCGTAGAGAAATAGATGAGAGGTTACTTTTGGAGTCAGATAATTTAATTTTAAAGGTTTCCTCAATGCATTTCTCCAACAACATTCAGATAAACGTCATAAAAAGAGCAAGTATTATGAGTCATTGTTTGCTTTTTAGAATAAAAAGTTAAATCAGCTCATTCTCACATTTGAAATGCTGGAAATGTCAAATATTTGACAGCAGAAGAAAAAAATGTTAAATCAGCTCATTCTCACATTTGAAATGCTGGAAATGTCAAATGCGCTGATTTAACTCTTTTTTTCTTTTAATCTCATCTTTTTCTCACAAAGGTCAACAAAGCAAGCAGTGGCTCATAATCCTTGCTCTTTTTATGACGTTTATCTGAATATCTTTGGGTAAAAATACGAATACCACACTGTAAAATGACTCCACTACAAGTAAAAGCCCTGCACGTAAAACTTACTTAAGTAAAAGTATGAAAGTATCAGCATCAAAATGTACTTAAAGTATCAAAAGTAAAAGTACTTAAAAGTATATAATCTAAATATATTATTAGATCATTTGTACTGATGCATTTATGTATGCAGCATTTTAATTTAGTAAAGATTGGACTAATTTGAACTTCTTTGTTAGGTTTAATTTTAAAATAATATCTAATCACTTTAAATATATCCTGTTTTTTTATTTTAAATCTCCACCTGAAAAGTAGCTAAAGCTGTCAGCTGTATAAATTTATAAACAGTTGACAATTTATTTCCTGTCAATTAATTACTTGACTAATTGGCTTGCAATTGTGTCTGCAAAAAGACACATTAACATATCGTCACAATGTTAAAACTGTTAAGTCATTTTTTGTCAAAATTTTTTTTTGGCCTAAATCATCTCCTCATGACGCCGGCCACCCATGGTAAAATCGCCTACATCCTCAGTTGATCAGATCATGTGATTTTACCCCTTTAAGAAAATGGCCTATGTCAAGTGTGTGACTTAAGCGGATTTATTATGCCTAGGTCAAAATAAAATGTGACTTAGGCAATTTTTTGAACATACCTTTGTGACTTAAGCAATATATGGTAACACT
The DNA here is from genome assembly GCF_030273125.1 of Centropristis striata. NCBI lineage: Eukaryota > Metazoa > Chordata > Actinopteri > Perciformes > Serranidae > Centropristis > Centropristis striata. The sequence continues at coordinate 22,867,326 of NC_081521.1, forward strand.
TTATTTTGAAGGTGTCTACATAAGAGTGACATGAGCGTCTCATAAACATGACATGGGATGTGTCATGAACATTAATGACACTTTGAAGTAACATTAATGCTCATGATCCTTGTCATGTCATGTTTCTGACAGGCTTGTGTGACTCTTATGTAGACACCTTCAAAATAAAGTGTTACCATATCTTGACGCATTTATATTTCATACATTTGATCAAATATATTAAGTAAAATGATATGACTACAGAGTAATTTATTACAGTGTACGTCACAAAGGCATGTTAAAAAAATTGCCAGAATCATTTATTTCTCTTAAGTTACATCATTTACACACAGTGTTATTACTATGCCAATAGCCATCCTTTGTTACATCATTTTTGAGTGAAATAATCAATAAATGTCACATGTTACACTTTTGGTGAAGTTTTTTGTGTTTCCTGCAAAACTTGGAAAAATGAGTAAGGCGATTATTTTAACAGGGTGACGATATAAGGGATGGGGGGCGGAAGTTGGAGAGAGAAAACAACATGTACTTTCACTTCGCGCGAACTAAAGTTTTGGTGGACGGTCCCTTGGCCCTGGGGAGCTGTAGAGGCAGCAGAGCGCAGCCGCTCGGTCCGGACAGTGTAACACCATCACTGCATGAATGACGGCGCACTTGACCGACGCAGGGGAAACACTTGGCCGCTTCACATGAGCCGTGTGCGAGCGTCTGGAGCTGGATTTACAACACTTCACCTCGCTGCAACTTCACGGCTACATCCGGAGCGAACAGCCGCCAGAGCGAGACATGTCACCGTGATGTTACAGCCTCCATCTTCGCTGGAATAAAAAAAAAACATGAAGAGATGACCGGCTTGTAGAGCTGACAGGCAAGTGTCTGCGCAAACAGGTTGGCAAGGCTTTCGCTATGATAGATTGTTTAAGTTTTTACTCAAACGGCTAAATATCACATTTTATTTCCGTCTCTTACTGTATGTTCACCTTGTGTTTTCTTTCCAATCGCACAATTTGAAGATATTTTTTTCTTTCATAGAATGTCGCAATATCCACGATATATTCAAATACATTTTTTATACACAGGCGGTATTCATCCTACATCTTGCATTAAGATGCCGACAATGCAGCTCACACAGCAGGGCAAGTTTCCTCTTACCAAAATCAATAGTGTAGGATTACTTTATGGCAAACTATTGAAGATTACTCTCAAAATACAATGTTCCCTGTCTGCAGTGTCAGGTGAATAGCAGGAAGCAGGACTTCACATTTCAAAATATTTTTTATAGTGTGTATAATTCAGTAGATTGACATTTCTTTGAAGTGTCTTCACCTCATTTGACCCCCGTGAACCTTTTCCTGACAGTACAGATGTGTTTAGGCGAGGATGACTTAAAATATATTCATTATTTAAACTCAAGATTATAAAATTAACAGCAGCACTCCAAAAACACATTGAAAATCCCACTACTATTGCCTCATTTTTACCATTTATTGTCTTGTAAAGTCATGGAAAAAAAATTAGACCGTTGTTTTCTTCAACAATTTTCCATGGTTTTGTTGATAATAACCAAAATCACTATCAAGAAAACCATGGAAAATGGCTAGATATCAGCTCTTAAGTTAAACTCTTATGAGCTATTTTTATTGTTATCATTACATTTGTCCACACAAATGTACCTTTAGTTGTACCAGGCATTAAAATGAACAAGAAATTGAAGAAAAAAAGGGTAGTCTAATAATTTTTTCCACAACTGTATGTATAATCTTGCCTTAAACGGCATTGAAGACTTGAAGGAAGGGATCAGGTGCAAACAAACAGTGGCATTCAGATGAAGAGCCTTCATCAGTCATTCAGTCATGTCCTACACACTCTGCATGTGCTTTCTGATTCCAATTGTGAAGATAAATCATCACAGGAGCAGACCCACTGCACAGTAAAACATGTTAATAGTGGACATATATTAACCCTGGCTGTTGTTTCCTCTGCGTGGACGTCCGGTGTGTGTTCCGGTGTGCAGCAGAGGAGCTGACGGTAAATGAGAGGCCGTCACCATGCCCCCGGGGAAGTATGGGATGCAGGAGGAGTGGGAGAAGGAGGGGGACCAGGAGATCGTGATGGATTTCCTGCTGCCTACTGGGATCTTACTCAAATTCCCTGTGTCTCCAAACGACACCATCAAAAGCATCAAGAAAGTAAGTCCCCTCAGATCGCCATTTAATTAAATATTAGAGATCAGAAAACCTTGATAAAATATGTCAAGCCACCATACATGATCTGTGATACTATCATACATTTTGTCTTATCAGAAGATGTGTTTCTGATAGATTAGCTGCAGCACAGCACTGCAGCTTTGATGACCACAGTTGCGAAACAATATTTACTCAATATGCTTTTAAGCAAATTGGTCGACTTAATATTTCCTGCAGACATTAAACTAATTAAAACATGACACAATCCTAACAATGCTTGCCTGTGCCTTTGATTCATCTTGAAGTTTTGATGCAACTATTAGAGAAGGAGCCACAGCTTTCCCTCCTTGGTATACACGGCCAGCTCTCTGCTCGAGCAGATCTGCTGTTAAATGTGAATGTGCCAGTTTCTATGCCAACAGTTCTGCCACTTCAGGCTGTTTGATTTAGCTGTGTTAAGTAATGATACTCTTGGAAGCCGTTAAGATGATTAAGAGATTAAATGTCTTTCCAGTCGGTGATTCACTAAGATTTTTAGAAAATGTTCACCTTTTTTTGCACAATTGGTTATCATCATAGCTCATTAAGTAAATTGGAGAAATCAGAGTGGTGGTAAATATGTTATTCCTCAACAGCAGCAGTAACAATGTAATTGATGTGTTTTGATAAAACTTGTTTTACATGACCCCTCAAGCATAAATTGAACAGGCCCAGAGAACAGGCTCTACGCTTCAGATAATAAACGCTGCGCTCCACACTCATGTATGGCTGGTGTCTCCTTTTTCAGATGGTTTGGAAAAATGCCAGAAGCGAGGCCCTGTTCAGTGCTCTGGGCGATCCCGACGCATACGTCTTCACCTGCATCAACCAGACGGCAGAGAGGGAGGAGCTGGAGGAGGAATCGAGGCGCATCAGCGACGTGCGGCCCTTCATGTGTGTCCTGAGGCTGGTGGCGAGGGAGGGCGACCGAGTGGAGAAGCTCACCAACACCCAGATCAGCCTGCTAATTGGCAAAGGTGACAGCAGCATCCTCCTCTGATAGAGCCGAGCTGTGACTGTTGTACAGCTGATAAATATTAGAAATGAAGCAGTGTTCTGTCACAATTAGACGATTAGAGTCCTCCAGAGTGATTCACATCTCTGTTTTTGTCAGTGATGCAAACAGAGTAACCGATTAATATATAAATTGCAATAATGAAGTGAAAAGTAATGGTAATTTCAGACTGAATTGCCATTTCGTTTCACATCGTTATCAATTCTGACATTACGTTCATGTTAGCATGTTTCTATCCATCCCAGTGACAGGTATGTCATCATGGTTTTCTATGTAATTAGGGCTGGGCGATATGGCCTATGGATAATTTCATATCTCAAAATAGAACCACTTGGGGACCTAGAACCACTAGACCTTCAATTCAGTCATTCAGAAAAGCTGCAAAAGCTGTTTTATGCTTCTTTGTATTACAAGTAATAAAAAACAAGGCCAGCTCTCAGGGAGAATCAGTAAATGTTTGTAGATATAAACTGTTCAAATCCTTTCTCTCGCTGCACAAGGATTCTGATCTTCTTGATTTTCAGACACTTTTTTATTGAAATTGTGCTCATTTTATACAAACAGAACAAAAAACATTTATAAGCTTTGAAAAAATATCCCTCCCAATAAAATCCTTGGCGAAAGAAAGAAAACAAAAAAAACATAAATATTGATACACATAGAGCTAAAAAGATAACAGTCAATACAGTCATGGAAAAAAAACACCCTTGTTTTCTTCAATTTATTGTTGATTTTAATGCCTGGTATAACTAAAGGTACATTTGTTTGGACAAATATAATGATAACAACAAAAACGGCTAGATATCAGCTCTTAAATAAAACTCGTATGAGCTATTTTTGTTGTTTTTCGTTATATTTGTCCAAACAAATGTACCTTAAGGTGTACCAGGCAATACATTTTAATATTTTTTTCCATGACTGTATATGTATATATACAATCAGCCAGCTGATATTAAATTATAAGTGATACATGGTCGATTTTCTGACACTTTCATTATGATTTTCAGGTCTCCATGAGTTTGAGGCCCAGAAGAACCACGAGGTGAACGAGTTTCGGACAAAGATGCGTACATTTTGCGAAGAGAAGGCTCAGGAGCGGCACATGTTGCCATGGCAGCGGTGGATGGAGTACAGTTTCCCATGTGACCTTGAGCCCTGTTGTTCTCCACCCGAGAGTGGAAACGCCAAGTCAAAAAGCACCAAGAAGATTTTTGTCAACGTCAAGTTTGAGGCGTGTGATGTGAGTTGATCTACAGTCATAGTTCGTATGAGTCATATTTGTAAAAATCAGATGTTTTAAGTAAATGTGAGCCCTTTTGGAAATCCCGCTCCCAAGCCACAAGCACCACCCTGAAAAGATCCTTCATAAATATCATCCACCGACATTAGAGCTTCACTTTGTGTGATTTTGCTGTAACGTACATTATCTGTATTAACATGTGTCTCACAGGAGAGCTTCATGCTGCAGCAGGACCCTCACGACCTCCCGGTGGCTCTGATGAGGAGCGCCCTGAAGAAGAAGGCCACCGTCTTTCGCTCGGTGCGGCAGGAGCCCGAGGACTACACCTTACAGATCAACGGGAGGTGGGAGTTCATCTACGGGAAACATCCCATGAGCCAGTTCAAAGTGAGTGACCGCAGCAGCAGCAGCATCTGTACAGCTGCCTTCTTCAAACTGTAACGCTTTGTTCATATTTTTGTAGTTCTTACTCAGACTGAAGCTGTTTTTTTCTTCCATGATATTTTTGTGTTTAAATCTGACCATCTACCCTCACAAACTTCAGTGTCTGCCGCAAAGAAGCACCCCCATAACATGATGTTTCTTAAGACCCAACAAGAAGTATTGCCTGATTTACGTAGGATTTAAGTAGGAAGCCCCGACAAGCGAGTAAATCTAGCCATTGGGCGAGTGGTAAAAAATAATCAAAGACGTACTTTTTTTTCAGAGCAGATGATGAAAGTAGCTGAGGAGGAGCCATCTCACTTCCTTCTGATCTCTGTTTTGAGAGTTGCAGATGTTCTACATGTATATACCACTTATTGGGAAGTCAAGAGAAAACGGCAGCATTTAATGTATCATGGAGTTCAGTTAGGTGGAGTTAAACAAAGAGGACGAAGAGAGCATAGGGCAAAAAACATTGTCGATTTTTTTTCACAGGTACCTCAAGTTCCTAAAATGTTGCTGTAGTGTGACAATAACAGCCTTGCTTAACTTTACTTACTTAACTTAATTAAAGATTTAAAATGACAGTTAATTTGTTGTTATTTCTAATAAATAAATAAAACAATTTGTTTAAGGGCATGAAAACATTTACACTGGGCAAGTAGATTTCTGACCTTTTTGGGGGTGAAAAAAGGACATTAATGTTGAACCCTGCTTCCTAGTGTTTTGAGTATGCCAAACAGCGATTAGTATGATGAGCAAAAAACTGAATTCTAGTCTCATCAGACCATAAAATCTTCCTCCACTGAGGCTCCCACATCCCTCCAGGCAAACATAAGTTAGGTTTCCTCCCTAACAATCACTTTTTTTACCCCAAAGCCATGAATTGCTAAACAATTGGACAACTTGATGATTTTTGAGGATACAACTGGACCATTTGTTGCAATTGTGACATAACTAGGGAATTTTAAGTGTTGACATTTTCTTGTGTCCTCCAGCCAGGTGGTATTTTTTAGGGTTGGGCAATCAGTCAAATGTATTTTCAATTATGAATTTGGCTTACAACAAGCCAATCAGGATAAAACATTGTTGTGTCACACTCATTTTTTACACTAATTTATTTTTGTAATCATGTTAAATGATTACGATCCCCATATTTTCCCCAAAAAAATCATGATCATGATTTATACCATAATCAAGCAGCCCTAGTATTATTAACAATCATTCTACAGATTTGTTTAAAATCTCCCTTTGTCTTCATTATGTAGTTTTTGCTTCTTTTTTTTAGGTTTGTCATAGTAAATGCAATTAAAAAGGATAATCTTGCTTGATTGAGATACATTTGTTGAGAAAGATTACATTTTTTTGGCACTACTACAGGTGTTATTTTCTCAGCGGTTGTGGCTGATCTTCTTTCCTGTGTTGTTTGTCTGCATTCCGGCTGTGAGTTGTGGTCCATAATAGCTGAAATGATTGTCAGATCAGGAGTGGGGTGAGTCAAGGTTTTGGTGGCAGGAGACTCCACTGTTGACTTTGAAACTCCAGCTACCTGCAGGGGTGACTCATATCTGTCTAGCAGCCCTGCAGAAAGGAACTGCATCCATCCACACATAATGAGATTTCGGTTGCATTAACCTACAGCAAATGAACAGCCTCCAGGAGTTAACCAGTGCTATCAGAACACTGGGAAATATCTGTGGGTGAGCTGACTGATGGCTGTACCAGTGAACAAAACAATCATCTGTCCCCTCCTGTTCTCTCTCTGTCTGTCTTCTTTTACAGTACATATTCTCATGTTTGAGAAATGGTGAAAACCCTCACCTAACCATGGTGCACCACACCACCATCAGCAAATATCAGGAGGAGCAGGGCAGAATGTGCAGCCAGGTGTACAAGAGTCGCTCCCTGTCCAGACCTCCTCCACTGCCCCTGAAGAAGGTGAGAGTCCAGAGGACAGCTGTCGTCTTTCATTAACAGAGAAGAAACTCTCTCTGTGTTTCCTCTGCGGACTTTGAAACATGCTGTGCAGCAAAGCGTTGATAATTTACGCTTCACACTTCTTTTTTTTGCATTTATTGTAGTTTAACATAGTGCACATACTTTGGAACAACACATTTATTGTGTGTTTTTAAGCTTTTATCTATGGAATCTAGAAATAAAACCAGTAAATAACCGTGCATTTAAAAAATTTTCAGACTTCATCAAATTACCTTTAGGGCTGTTTGTCAGTTTCTTCCACTTTCAGAGTTTGTTCCCCCTTTTTTTTACTCTTTTTTGTAAGTGTACGTTGCTGTGCATCTTTCTTTTGACGTGTTACCAAACAGGAAGCTGAAGCAACAGTTTCACGACTTCAGACTTTGGTGAATTCTATACAGCCATGAAAAAAAATATAAGACCACCCTTTTTCTGCAAAAATATTATTATTATTTTCGCTGTTATAATTGTATTTGTGCAAACAAATGTACATTTAGTTGTACCAGGCATTAAAATGAACAAGAGATTAAAGAAAACAAGGGTGGTCTAATATTATTTTCCATGACTGTATAAATGAAGCTTTAATACAAAGATTTGAGGATGAAAATTAAAATTGTGACTCCTTCCTACAGCAAAACACCTCCTCTCTGTGGTCCATCAATGAGCCGTTCTACATTCACCTTCTGCAGGGCAGCCGAGTCAATGCAGATGAAGGAATGAAGGTTGGTGTGGTTTTGCGTGGGTTTTGTTGCTCAATGAAATGTGGCATTCACTTGTTTACCAATATCTCAATTTCAGTTGTAGGAACAGCGGGTTTGACATGTAAATGACAGGGGGTCACATGGTCCAGACCACACGTTTCCCATAATTCATCAAGGCGGTTGGTTGAAACTTCAAAACAGGAAGTGGGGAGGGCCTATCTGCTTTTTACATCTCATTCGAGGCCTAGATTCTAAGAAAAAAGACAGACATGCATGCTGTCTCTCCCTCTCTCGCTTTGAGTGCACTTCTTTTTTTGAACTCCTCGCATGCATTTTGTTACTACTGCGGATAGGCCCTGACCTCAGCGCTAGTGTTTGTTAAAGAATGTGAATAAGCATGAAGAAATATCAACTCCAAGTTCGCTTTTTCTTTCGCGTTTTCTTTCTCTTTTTTTCAACCAATTTGACGAAAAAACTCTGTTAATGCGAATATGTTTGTTTGTGATTCAGTTTCATAACTAACTATGTTACTGTTTAGATGGGTTATTAAGTGTAAGTGCACTTCCGGCTGCTGCCTTGGAGCACATCATGACTCATGGCAAATTTGTCCTGTCACATAATTATCAGTCATGTCTGCAGTTGGCAGGCAGAGGTTTGAAAACACGCCCTGGGGGAGAATAGCCACTCATATATTTTGTAAATATAGATTTAGGCTATCTTGATTTGGCAAAAAGCAGGAGCTTAATGGCCGTACGCTATTGAATTTTGACTCTGGTGGCTGTTTATCATTTTGGACGGACTCTGCATAGCATTGAAAGGCGTCGCGACCTGCTTACGTTATGAATGTGTAAACCCTCTGACTCATAGCCTGAGTGACACAGGAAACTCTGAATCATCTCATGAAGTCTGTAAATCTTCCACAAACCATCTTCCTCACACAAACTCTTCAGCAAGCCACATGTCATGCCTTCATCTAATCACTACTGTGTGTGTGTGTGTGTGTGTGTGTGTGTGTGTGTGTGTTTCCCCTGCAGCTTGTGGTGCAGGCCGGTCTGTTCCATGGCAGCGAGCTCCTCTGTAAGGTGGTGACAACCTCGGAGGTGTCTGTGTCCTCCGAGCCGCTGTGGGATCAGAAGCTGGAGTTTGACATAAACGTGGCCGACCTGCCTCGCATGAGCCGCCTGTGCTTCGCGCTCTATGCTGTCATTGAGAAAGCCAAGAAGCCCCGTGGCACTAAAAAGAAGAATAAGAAAGCGGTGAGTTTGTCAGAAACTCACGCCAGTTTTTTTGGGGGGCCTTCAGTGTACAACTTGTGATGGAGGAGGAGGAGGAGGAGGAGGAGGAGGAGGAGGCGAATGTTTTGGGCTGGTGGGCGTGAATTTGTTAGCAAGCACAAACAGATCTGTTTCCTCTCTATTGTGTAGTGTGTGTAGTCAGTGTGTGCTGTGTGGGTGTGTTTTGCTGCTGCGTCTGGTTGTGCAAGTGTGTTCAGTGGCAAGGCTGCGGTTAACATTTCATCCGCTGCAGCTCTTTTATCTGTACATCACTCCAAGGAAGGAAGGAATTGACAAACATTTTCAAGGAATTCTAAATTAATCTTCTCCAGCCCATTGAGCAATTCACCTCACCACTCATCAATTAGACGATGGAAATGAAGATAATCAGCAATTATTTTGATCAAATCAAATAACTGTTTCAAGCAACAATGGTAGTAAAGGCCATTTCCACCTCTCAAATATGGAGATTTGCTGCTTTTCTCAGTTTTATATTATTAAACAGAATATTGTTGGGTTTTGGCACATTAACTGATAAAATAATCGTTAGTTTCAGCCTTAATGTACTTATTATCTTTAAGGCCTACACCGCGGGCAGGTTAGAGTCGAGGTCTTAAGACTGTGCACCTATTTTGATCATAAATTAATTGTAATTTTTCAAGAAAAAACGGCATAATTTGATTCGACAAAATATATGAATATGTCTCCTTGAGCTCTGAGAATTTTTCACAGTTTTCTGACATTCCATGGAAATTAATCCGCCGATTAATTATTATAAATGATAAAAATATATATATATATATATTTATAAAGCATCTTTGAGAAAAAGTTATGGAGTGCTTTAAAATAAATAAAAAATAAATTAAACATTAAAAAAAAATAATAGTAATAATAAAATAAATAAATAATAAAGAAAAAGAAAATAATAATAATAATAATAATAATAATAATGAATAAAAAATAAATAAGATTAGTATTAGTTGGCACCCTAATTGCATTCATATTTTTTTTTAAATAAATAAATATGCTACTTAATGTCACTGTTAGGGTTAATTTAATGATATGCCAATAGAAGCACACTGAGTTTTCTTGCAGTTTACTTATTCAACTTAAATCCTGTTTTAGTGGCAGTAGTAATACACTGAGAGACTGACTCCACCCACACACTCACTGTACACTGACAAGTACAGTGAACAACAACAAATTCCCCTTTTTTCTGCGTCTGTGGTCTCAGCTTCTCTTGTTTTGAAGCGTTGCAGCGGCTGTGAGCGACATGTTTTGAAGCTTGGCTCAAAAATGGTGCCCAGGTGTGTTTATAGGCATCAAGGCCACTTCTGCTTTCTCAGCAACTTCTCTCTTCTGTTGCCCGGAAGAGAAGTCCTGCAGACAGACAGAAGTGGAGCTATTTTAGACGTTTCTTGTACATGTGCATCGTCTCTTTTTTTTAGCCGGGTGCAGTCAGCCTCAATGTTTGTTTTGTTTCAGCACGTCGGATGGTCAAGTTATTATGTGTCTGCTGATAACTGCCTGGACCTTATTTCCATTTCTGCTGCTTTGCATCCGAACTTTAGACCTTATAAATGTACCATCACTGTGATGTACATTTTTTACATCGTTTGCTTCACATTTTATTATTTAACACAATAAAATATATATTTACGTTTTCTTAATGCTATTTGATTTTTAATTCAAATTAATGTTTTAAATTTAGCAGATGTTATACAAGAAATACTTAATAATTAAAAACCTTTCAGATTAATTGATGAAAACCATTTAAAGAATCTTAAAAATATAAGATAAGATAAGATAAGATAAGATAAGATAAAATAAGATAGAACTTTATTAATCCAGAAGGAAATTCTGGTTCCAGATTGCTCCAAACTTCCAAAACCATTTAAAAATCAATCACAATATAGGACATTATAAGAAAGACAATGAACAAAATATGTAACAATATATAATATAAATATAACAATATAACAATATAAAGATAGTGAGAAAAGTGCAGAAGACATGGCAGGATGTAATATACAGATATATTGCACATGATAATGTAAATTTTATAGTCTTTGTTGTTGAAATTTTTATTGCACATGATGTTAGTATTAGTCAGTCCAATATTCTTAAAAAATATCTGGATGATTAAAAAAACAATGCTGGCTGTTGCACTTTATTTTGTGTTTTTGGCAGGAAAATAGCAAATTAATGTAAAAAAAAACAAACTAAAAAAACCGACGACATGTATTTTGCTGAAAAAAATCATTTACACTTTCGTTTCTGTAATGTAACTTTGAAAATGAGAGTGCTCTCTCTCTGTCTCTCTTCTGTTTCCTTTTTTCATGATTTCACTGCTTGCAGATGGTCTTCAAAGCTAACCAACAAACCTAACCCTGCCTGTCCCTCTCCTCAGGATTGTCCGATAGCCTGGGTGAACACTATGGTGTTTGACTACAAGGACCAGCTGAAGACCGGGGAGTTCCTGCTGTCCACATGGCCATCTGTTCCTGGTACTTTTAGACCTTCCCTTATCTTACATTTCCTCCCTTTCAAAAACACCTCCCATGCTCACAGCCTCCTCCTCCACAGCGTCTGGCAGAACCAAACTGAACAACATGTGGTGCCATCAAAACCACATATTTATACATGCTGATGCACAAGATATACTTTTTAAGATGTGGAAATGACAGTTGTGTGTAAACTATGGCTTTCTCTGTGGTTATGAGCAATAATTTGACTGTCTCTGTCACTTTTAGAAATATGTGCGTGATTTGAATATGGAAATGTACTCAGTCAAGGTGATAAAAGCATCTACCAAATGACTCATTTCATGTGGGACATTTTTCTCACAGATGACAAAAGCGACCTGTTGAACCCGATGGGAACAGTCGAGAAGAACCCCAATGTGGACAGTGCTGCTGGGCTTCTCATCCGCTTCCCCAACATCCGGCCACATCCTCTCTATTACCCTCCACTGGACAAGGTGCTTATTCTCAAAAGGCTACATTTACCTTTAAATGTTTTGATTGGGTTTTCCAGTATCCCAACCACCTCACCCCTCTGGGAGAATGGCCAGTACACCAAGAGTGAAAAATAAATAAATATATAATATTTCAAAAAATATAATAATAATAATAATAATAATAATAATAGGAGATGATATATGTCGTAATAATAATAATAATAATTATTATTATTATTATTATTATTATTATAATAATAGGAGAGGATATATGTAGAAATTAAAAAGATATAATAATAATAATAATAATAATAATAATAAAAGTAATGCTTAAAAGTAAATACTATAAGTAGTAATATGCTTTATAATTAATATTATAAAGCACAGACATAAAAATAAATAAATGATAAATGATGATAATAAAAAATGCCTAAATTAAATAAATACAAAAATATAGTTACTACGGTGATTCTGAAGTTGTGATTATCAGTTACAAGCATGAGTGTATAAATTAAGTAATAATTAATTAATTACTAATAATTCATTATGATATCTTGTAGTGTAGAGACATTATTATAGCCGTCCAGGAATCACCGCCAAGCAAATTTGGAATTTATCAACCAACCCTGGAGTGGTATATATGTGAGGTTTTCCAACTATTTCCTCCTTAAAGTGGCTCTGCATAGGAGGTGAGCTCGATTTCTAATTATATAGACTGAGCGTCTTGCCAAAGGCAATGAGAAAGCAACAGCCTGGGCTTCAGAGAGATTCAGATCTCTGTGAGCGTTGCCAAAAACTGCCAGACTTGGCTCTGGCTCTAATGCCTTGTCATGCATGTTTGAGAGCGTTTTAAAGCCCAGAGCTCAACATGAATGAATAAGGGTTAAAAGTTTGAGAACATACTAAAAAAGTTATTTTGGAATCAATAAAAAACATTCTCTTCTGTTTTCAGGTGAGTGACATGGAGAAAAATGGCGACGCAGCCATTCCCACAAAAGAAGAGGTAAGAAATTCTCACATAGCTGAAAGTAAAAAATAAACAGTTGATGTTTCTTGCTGGCTTCATATTTTCATGAATCTGTTTTTTGGGGTAATTTTTTTCTCTGCAGTTCATGAAACTAAAAGAAATCATGGACAACAAAAACTACACAGAGTTTTTCGAGGACGAGAAGGAGCTCTTGTGGAAACTCCGCACAGAAGTCCGGGACCGTTATCATGAAAGTCTGTCCAAGCTGCTCCTCATCACCAAGTGGAATCGGCGTGAGGATGTAGTTCAGGTAAAAATGGAGAGTTTTGGAAGACAAATATACCCACTGTGATCGATTTTTTCGTTTCAGGTGTCTGTATACATGTCTAGAAACAAAATTTTAGATTCAAATCCTCACGGCGTTCAGAAATATAGTCTGTATTGTGTAAATTAGATAAATTACTTAACCTGCTTGCTTGTCAGTCATTTCAAACAATTTACATATAATATTTAATGTGCTATCGTTTCACTGAATAACCACTTTAACCACTATATCCTAACATTTCAGCCAGCAGGGCTGTAGCTAATTATGTTTTTCTATTGTAAGAAATAAGTTGACAGTTATTTATTCTGTAAAATGTAAAACAAGACCAAGAGTGTACAGTAAAGCTATTGCCGCGAGCTAAATACTCAAACGTTTCTCACAACCTATGTAGTCTTATTTAGCCACTTTTAGAACAAAACGTGAAATTCCTTAAGCTTGTTTGAACCTATGGTTTGAACCACTTTATTACAAGCATCTCAACAAACACTCACTCAAGAAACCAAACGACTTTGAGACAGGGGAACCAGAAGTGCAAAATGCAAAATGCAAACTCAGCTCCAGATTTTAGGAGTCGTTCCTGCAGCACTCCATGAAGAATTTGACTTGGTGATCCTCATTAGATTTAGATTAATTACTTTATTAATCCCACAATGGGGAAGTTCCACCTCTGCATTTAACCCATCCTTTTTTACACACCATGCAAGGAGCAGTGGATGTGGGGGGTTATGTGCCTTGCTCAAGGGCGCGTAATTTCTTGGCCTGTCAGTTTTGGGATTCGAACCTGCGATCCTGATTTAGGCCTGTCACAGTAATTACTATATCGACTTATCATTCGATATATAGAAATGGACACAATAGTTTTTTTCTGGACTCAATATATTTTCGTTTACATGCCTGACTTTTTGTGCTTTTTTTGTGTTGTGTTTAAAGTAATGCTGTAAATGTTTGACAGGCAGTACGAATTGCCCAAAAAAAAATTCCCAAGCAGCCATTCAAGCTGTTTATATGCTATTTTAATATTAAAATAATACAACACATAATGATTAATCCCATGCAATGTTTTGTTAACAGTCTGAAAGTCTATTTTATTTATTTTGGTTGTAATTTATTTATTTATTTATGTTTTATTTATCTAGGATATTTTAATATTTCTTTTCCAAATTTCAATTCCAATGTTTAATATTCTCGAGATTTAAAAAGCCATTGCTGTGGAAAAGGATGTACTTGTTATGCTCTAACATCATTATAAAACTAAAACAACATCGATCTTAAAAAATGTGTTATCGTGACAGGCCTGCCCTGATCCCAAGATGCTAGAGTAAAAGTTTAAGCACAATCAGAGACAGTAGTGCTTATCGTGTCTTTATCCACAAACCCAAAGATATTTGATTTGTCTTGATGGAAAAAGATGTTGATGTGTTCCTCTTCAGATTGTGAGTTTACTGAGGAGTTGGCCGGACCTCCCTGCCATCCATGCCTTGGAGCTCTTAGACTACAGTTTTCCCGACCCAGTGGTCCGTTCTTTCACAATCAGATGCCTCAGGAAGCTCAGGTACACGTGTGTTTATATATATTCATATGTTCAGGTTTTCGTCCATATCCATGATGCATATTAATTCATGGAACATTTTCCTCTGCACACAGTGATGATGAACTGCTACAGTACTTGATCCAGCTGGTCCAGGTCCTGAAGTACGAGTCCTACTTGGACTGTGACCTCACCACCTTCCTGCTAGAAAGGGCTCTGTCCAACTGGAGGATTGGACACTTTCTGTTTTGGCATCTGCGGTGAGACACTGTCCAGCAGTAAACACAAGACTGTGTGCATCTGTAGCTTTTTGTTTGACTTTGTGTTTATTGTAGGTCGGAGATTCACGTGGCGTCTGTGGGTCTGCGTTTCGGCCTGATTCTGGAGGCCTACTGCAGGGGAAACATCCACCACATCAAGCTGTTAACCAAACAGGTGAACTCATCTCTCTAAAACATGCAGACGTCCAGCTCAGAAATGTGTGTTTTTTGTTCTGTACTTAGTCCCAGACTATAACTTTCCCACACAGAACGAGGCTCTGGGCAAAATGAAGGCCCTGAGTGACTTTGTCAAGTCGGGCTCCCAGAAGATGACAGCGGATGTCCTGAAGCTGTGTATCAGGCAGGAGTCGTACCTGGAGGCCCTGTCAGACCTGCTGTCACCACTCAACCCCAGCATCATCCTTGCTGAGATCTGGTTAGTGCTAGACACACACACACACACATGCACGACAAATTACATTTTTTGACTCCTTAATTGGATTTTCAGGGGCAGTTTCGGTCCCTCTCTAGGTTTACTGAATTACAAAATAATACATTTACGTAGCAAATTGACAAATTTACCCTCAGTCGTTACAGGACCAGTGGACTATTTTGAATGGACATACAATACTGTGCAAAAGTCTTAGGCAGGTGTGAAAAAATGCCTAAAAGAATTGATGCTGGTTTGAAGGCAAAGGCTGGTCACACCAAATATACTTGATTTGATTTAGATTTTTCTTCTCTTCACTCACTTTGCATTTTATTTATTGATAAAAATAAACTAGTAGCATTTCTATTTATGAAAGCATTACTATTTTAGTCACCTGCCTAAAACACTTTTGCACAGTACTGTATATGCCATCTTACACTTATTTCTTACCGCTAAAACCTATTTTTTTAAAATATATATTATATGCTTTATTTTATTATATTTAATGTGACATACATTAAAAATTCAGACCTCATTTACAACCTGAGAAAAAAAGTATAAGTTATCAGAGTAATTCATAAAGTAAAGTAACAATAATTATAATATAATTACAAAATAGCAAATATTTAAATAAAAATTCATATAGATACTAGCATGGCAAATTATAATTAAATGCATCCTTAAATATGCCCAGCATAAGTATTATAAGGGGAAAAAATACAAGCATATTATGTAAAAATATCTGTCAATATGTCAAAATATACATTCATATAGACAACAGCCTGGCAAATTATGACTATATCTATCTATCTATCTATCTATATATATATATATATATATATATATATATATATATATATATATATATATAAATATATATATATATATATATATATATATATATATATATATATATATATATAATCAAGTTATATCAATATTATTAACATTAGTTCTCCTAAGTGCATGTTGTGTTCAGTCTGTGAACCTGGAATTGTTACAGTGATCATGTGTTTATATTTAGTGTGTTTGTTGTTGCTGCAGTGCAGACAAATGCAGGTTTATGGACTCCAAGATGAGGCCGCTCTGGCTGATGTATAAGAACCCAGCTCAAGGAGACATGGTGGGAATCATCTTCAAGAACGGAGATGGTGAGACTTAGGATCACAACACACGGCCACACACACACTGGGCACACATTAACATGGTACAGTAGCCACACAGTGTCAGGAAGTGTTGTGCAAGTCACAAGACCTCAAAATTCAATTCACATAGATTCAAATGAACTGGTTCACCTTCATCATTCACAGTGTGAAGTTCACAGTCTTTAAAAAGTGAATTCCTTCATGTTGCTTTCTTGTTTTGTTGTTGTTGTTTTAAATGCTTTAACTTGTGTTGGAGTACTGATTTGTTCAGAAAACTCCTTTGAGTATTCTTGCTTTACAGTACTGGAACAGGTGTTGTGTCAAAAACATAGATATGTGTTTCCCCCTGCCTAACCAAACCTAACCTCAGAGGGGGGGCTTATGGTAAACATCATTTAAACAGGAGGAAGGCTTCGACATAACACCAACATGCCGGGTGCTGTAAATCCTCGGCTGACATAAAACACGGTGCAGGAGCGAAACACTCACATTAAAGCTCATCAGTTCACCAATCTGAGCAGACTGGGGCTTTTTTTGAGGGGGCCTTAAGGAGAAAAGATGATACTAAACAGACAGAGGATGAATACAGGTATATTCAGACAGACAGTATGAGAAAAATAACATTTTTTTTAAACATTAAAGCGTGTAAACATGTTATAGTAGAAACCCAAAATACAAGTATGAACATAAAAAATTAGGATAATATGTCCCCTTTAAGGATTAGTTCCCTTTATTTTAGCACAAAAGTAAAAATGCAGGGTTGTGCATTGAAATTTTCCAGAAAGAAAAAAATTACCTGGCAGGTTTGGAAAGTGACATCCCCTGAATTTGGAAAAAAAAAAAAAAAAAGGAAGTTTAGAAGTCAAACAGCACCAGGGTGAAATTTCACCTGAAAGTGATATATATACAATCATGGAAAAAAAATATTAGACCACCCTTCTTTTCTTCAATTTCTTGTTCATTTTAATGCCTGGTACAACAAAAGGCATTTTCCATGGTTTTCTTGATAATGATTTTGGTGGGGGTTTTTTCAAGAAAACCATGGAAAATGGCTAGATATCAGCTCTAAAATTAAACTCTTATGATCTATTTTTGTTGTTATCATTATATTTGTTCAAACAAATGTACCTTTAGTTGTACCAGGCATTAAAATGAACAATGAATTCAAGGAAACAATGGTCTAATATTTTTTTCAATTAATGTATATTTTATATCATCTTTTTTCTCATCATCCTTAGATCTTCGACAAGACATGTTGACCCTCCAGATGATCCAGCTCATGGAGAATTTATGGAAGAAAGAAGGCCTGGACCTCAGGTACAATGGGAGCAGCTGTTTGTTTGCAGCAGCTGTTGATGTTTTTGTTACACAATGAGCTCCTGTAGACCAACCTGATACTGATCATTTCACCATACACCCACAGGATGATCCCATATGGCTGCTTGTCCACCGGGAACAAGATGGGGCTCATTGAGGTGGTGAAGTACTCCGACACCATCGCCAACATCCAGCGGAACAACAGCAACAGTGCCGCCACCGCTGCCTTCAACAAGGACGCCCTGCTCAACTGGCTCAAATCTAAGAATCCTGGGTGAGTATGATGACACCTCAAAATGCAAACTTCTACCATGTAGACACTGTGTTGATCTCTCTAGAAGTGATGACCCTCTTTACCCCCAGGAACCCAGTCCCAGGTTATTTTATAAGCAACTAATAGCATTCAGTTTATAGCCAGAAAGTGTTCACACCAGAGTTAAAACTTAGACTTAACAAACCTTTATTCTTGTAAAATTCTGATAAAATCAAAATATCATTTTAAACACTGAGCTGTTGTTACTGACATTCTTAGCATCAACATGGTCATTATTATTAATTATGTGACAGTAAGATAATACAGTCATGGAAAAAATGATTAGACCACCCTTCTTTTCTTCAATTTCTTGTTAATGGTACAACTTAAGGTACATTTGTTTGAACAAATATAATGATAACAACAAAAATAGCTCATAAGAGTTTAATTTAAGAGCTGATATCTAGACATTTCCATGGTTTTCTTGATCATGATTTTGTTTGTTTTTTTCAAAAAACAACAACATTATATTTGTTCAAACAAATGTACCTTTAGTTGTACTAGGCATTAGAATAAACAAGAAATTGAAGAAAACAAGGGTCTAATACAGCATTCACACAGCCTGTAATCAGTGGTGGAATGTAACTTATTACATTTACTCAAGAACTGTACTTTATTAAGGTAGTTGTTCTTAAGTTGAATATTTCCATTTTAAGTCACTCTATATACTTGTAATCTACTACATTTTAAAATTAAATAATGTACCTTATAATCCACTACATTTATCTGACAGCTTCAGTTACTTTCCCAGTTGAGATTTAACATGAAAAAAATGTATGAATGTATAATTATTGAAGATTCTTACATTAATCCAGGATAAAAACATTTTTTTGTTTTTATTTTATTTCAATTTCAGTATTTTTAATATTGATGGGGATAGATTAATTTAACTCTGTAACTTCTGTACCTTTGAGTTAAGTTCTCCACGTCAGCAGTCTTTGCATTACTGCTGGTAAATATGTTTAGATGTCTGGATCGATACAGATGTTCAAATATGCACTGGCTAATCCCACCACCCAATTGGCCTTTTACCCACTAAGTTTCCCCATCTCCTTGTGGGGGAATCCCCATCAGACCAGCTCTGACATAAGCTGCGTCCCAAATACATTTCTTATACCACTTTGAGTCATGTTTTGTTAGTATATCGTTGGCACAACACAAACAAATTGTGCACTTCCCGCTTGTGATTTTTTTTTTTTTTTTAATTTAACATCACAAAGCCGCATTTTCACTGACGTCTCTCAGTGCCCAACCTGTGTTATTTCCTGTTATTACAAACTGGTCTAGTAAAATGATTTCTTGTAAACATCACTGATAATGTGCCCACTGCAAGATGCATGAAAAAATGCACCAATAATACCACCTAAAGTATTTTTAAATGTTAAGGAATTGAAACAGTGATGTGTGAAATGGTTCACATCCGCTGGCTTGTTTTGGACATTATTAGCATTGTCGGTAACCCCCTTTTGTGTTATTTATAAACCGTATAAAAACAATTTGCAAAAAACACTTAATTAAAATATCGGTATAAGCAGATATAGGATCAGGTAAGATAGAACTTTATTAATCCTGAAGAAATTCTGGTTCCAGATTGCTCCAAAGTTACAAAAACAATCATAATAAAGGATAATATAAGGCAATGAACAAAAAGGAGGCTGGTGTATGAACAGATAATAACAAATGACAATATAATAAAACAAATTTTAATAATAAAATACATTTCTTCATAGGAGAGGTTATAGTTGTTTACAAATACTGCACATTACTAAACATTTAAAATATCCTTATATCTGCTTATAATGATGAATGAGATGCTTAACAAATATTATAAGTGCTGGCTCAAAATTCTAGTCAAAGCTGTATTAGGAGTTTTTTTGTTTGTTTTTTTCAGTTTTATTTTTGTTCTTATTTGTGTCAATACATTCGTCATTAAAGTATTTACTTAATTTACTATGCCCCATTCTATCTTGGTCTCCAAAAATCCAAAATACAGTGATGGAAAAAAAATATTAGACCATTGTTTTCTTCAATTTCTTGTTCATTTTAATGCCTGGAAGAACTTAAGGTATTGTTTTGACAAATATAACGATAACAACAAAATTAGCTCATAAGAGTTTAATTTAAGCGCTGATATCCGGACATTTTCCATGGTTTTCTTGCTAATAACCAAAATCACCCACAAGAAAACCATGGAAAATGTCTGGATATCAGCACTTAAATTAAACTCTTATGAGCTATTTTTGTTGTTATCATTATATTTGTCAAAACAAATGTACCTTTAGTTGTACAGGCATTAAAATGAACAAGGAATTGAAGAAAACAAGGGTGGTCTAATCATTTTTTCCATGACTGTATAAACTATATAATTATGATTGTTCAGAAAATGTATGCTGTATTCTGTCAAATTTAATCAGTTGTCCTTTAACATTTTTATAGGGTGCCATTTTTTTCAATTCAATGTAATGAAAATGTGCCTAGGTACAGTTTTGTCATTTCATTTCAGCATTAAATACTGTTGCTAGAGTATGGAGGTGATTTTTCTTGACAGTGTGGAGAAAAAAAATATTTTTCCATCTATGATGGGAGCATTTTCATTTGTATGTTTTGAGAATGCCCTCTGGATGTCTGTGAGTGTGTTCACTTCAAAGTATTTACTGCGTGCAGAATTTTAAACCGGTGACAGACAGACACAAAGTGCAGAGGCGAGTACAGGTTTAGCAATATTAAGTGAGAGTAGATTTTTATTTGGTGCCAGACAGTCTGAAGGTCTTGTCTTTTCTAAAAGCTCCTCGAAGAGAGAGAACCATTGAATGTAATGAATAAGCCTTTGTACGTCACGTTGGCAAGACAGGCCCAGCTGACTGCACGACAGAACAGAAAAGGTAATTAGCTTGAAATGCTTCAGAGCCCGCAACGGAGCTGAGAAAATTAGTAAAAGCTGAACACAGTGAACCTCCGTGCACGACTAGACTATGAAAGGACATGACAGTCAATCATTAATCGGCCCACAGGAACTCTCGCTGTGAATATTTCATAAAGCAGTGAGGAAATCCTGCCCCGTGACTGTGTGTTTAGTAGTTGTGCCAGTTATATGATGAAGTGTAAATGCACTGTAAGAACAGAACCTACTCATGCTTTGCTTCCTTTTTTTTTCTCTGATCTTTTTTTGTCACCAGGGACAAACTTGATCAAGCAATAGAAGAGTTCACAGTGTCCTGTGCTGGCTACTGTGTAGCTACCTACGTCCTGGGCATTGGAGATCGTCACAATGACAATATCATGATCAGGGAAACTGGACAGGTAGGGTTTACTGTACCACTGGGATTCATTCACATGAAAATCAACACTGAAATTCACCACAAGGGGGCAAATTGACATACAGTCATGGAAAAAATTATTAGACCACCCTTGTTTTCTTCAGTTTATTGTTTATTTTAATGCCTGGTACAACTAAAGGTCATTGTTTGGACAAATATAATGATAACAACAAAAATAGCTCATAAGAGTCATAAGTCGTTGATAATAATAATAGCCAAAATCAATATCAACGACTTATGACTCTTATGAGCTATTTTTGTTGTTATCATTATATGTGTCCAAACAAATTACCTTTAGTTGTACCAGGCATTAAAGTGAACAAGTAATTGAAGAAAACAATGGTCTAATAATTTTTTCCATGACTGTAAAATGAGAAATGTGTTGTGCTTCATAATGTTTGAAGCACAACAATACGAAATAAATAGTAACAGTAAAAATAAAGATGTACTTTTAAGATCGTCGCCTGAGTGTTGCCCGAGTGTTCTTACTGCTTTCTCTCATCAGATTTACTTTCGTATTGTAATTAGACATGAAAATCACCATGTACATAAATGAAATTTCACATGTAGATTGTTAAATGTGTATAAATAAATTATACCTACACTGGTGGTGGCGATCTTATTTGAAATGACTGTGAAAACACCAGAAAGATGTGTCCGATTTGGGATACAGTCTCTATATAGAAGTTGTAACTGCAGTATTTTCTAAGGTGTGGTTTATGAGTTTTTAATTATTTCAAACAACCTCAACAATACTTAGTTGTGACTTTTAATTGAACTTTTTCTTGTCCGATTATATGGTCACTTATATGGTCACTGCGATGAAATCCTTCAGGTCACTCAGCAGTTAGTGAGTCTTTAACAAGTGTGACCGTGCTCAGTGATTCAGAACCCAGAAGTCATTTTCACCTTTGCTCCTCAGCTGTTCCACATTGACTTTGGACATTTCCTGGGCAACTTCAAGCGGAAACTGGGGATCAACAGGGAGCGTGTGCCTTTCATCCTGACTTATGACTTTGTCCATGTGATCCAACAAGGAAGGACGAACAACAGCGAAAAGTTTGAGAGGTACAGTATTTTTCTGTATCAATCTGTTTACTGATTCTTGATGCTGGGATTCTGTTTGTTTATTCTACAACTGATTACTGATTCTTGCATCATGTTGTCAGGTTCAGGGAGTACTGCGAGCGGGCCTATAAGATCCTGTGTCGGAATGGAATGCTGTTCGTCAATCTCTTTGCTATGATGAAGGCAGCAGGACTGCCAGAGCTCACCTCCTTTAAAGACATCCAGTATCTAAAGGTATGCAACAATGCTGCTGCTGATAGATAGATAGATAGATAGATAGATAGATAGATAGATAGATGGATAGATAGATAGATAGATAGATAGATAGATAGATAGATAGATAGATAGATAGATAGATACTTTATTTATCCAGTAGTAGCATTCAAACATACATTGAATGCACAGAAATTGATTGGACATTACTGTGAAATTAAACATTTGCAGGAAATTAACTTAAATTATGTGCAGATAAATTAAACAATTGCAGAGATGACCTGGAAAATGATAATGATGATGATGATGGGGATGATGATGATGATGATGATGATGATGATGGTGGGGATGATGATGATGATGATGATGATGATGATGATGGTGGGGATGATGATGATGATGAAGATGATGATGATGATGATGATGGTGGGGATGATGAAGATGACGATGATGATGATGATGGTGGGGATGATGATGATGATGAAGATGATGATGATGATGGGGATGATGGTGGGGATGATGATGATGATGAAGATGACGATGATGATGATGATGGTGGGGATGATGATGATGATGATGATGATGATGGTGGGGATGATAATAATGCTGATAATGTTTTGTTTTTGAAAAAGGACTCTTTAGCTTTGGGCAAATCGGAGGAAGAAGCACTGAAGAATTTCAAAGTAAAGTTCAACGAAGCTCTGAGGGAAAGCTGGAAGACGAAGGTCAACTGGATGATGCACTCCTTGGCCAAAGATAATAGACCGTGAAGAGCACTGCACCAAGGAAACCTGAAGACACACCAAAAATTATGGATTTTAACTTATGGAGATAAAAGGGAAGAAAACACAAACAAATATTTTGCTTAGCAGATGGCAGTCAAAGACGCTCAGCATATGTTAACATCTGACGGGCCTGTTTGTGGTAAATAACGACTAAATGGAAGATGATACGACCATGGAGCATAATCTCAATACATGAAGACAATGAATCCATCCATCACACTCATCTTTCTCACCATCAAACATGAGAATGCCTTTGACTTGTGAACATGCCTTTTAATGTGTTAAAATAGCTACTTGAAAACTACCTGCTCTTGCAAAAATTTCCCGAAACAGACGCAAAGACTGAAAGTTCATCTCACCCGTGGCATCGCTCAGCAGGGAGCAAACTGCAACAACAAACTTTATTACTTCACATCTTTACACTCACACCAGTCAGAGTTCAATAACAGAGCGCCAGTTTCATTCCTCGTCTTTTGTACAGTTTACTGCGATCGATGGTTGTTTCATTTTCTCACATTTCAACTGCCTCTTTGCAATTTTGTCTTTTATTTTATTGTATTATTTTATTTAATTCGGTAGCACTGAAGTACTTGTACAAAGTCATGAAGGATATTTTAAAGATATGTTTTACTGCTGTATTGTTGTGTAATATTGCCATGAAGTGCAGTACGTTGCCTTTGGAGTGCCAGTAGACAGGAAGCATTGTAATATTTACACTTTATTGTAAGATGAGAAAATAACTTTAAATGGGACCTTTATTTTGATAACATCCCCAGTGTCAGTAACCCAGCAGAAACAGCTATTACACATTAAAATAAATAGTTTGGCATTTTGGTAAATACACTCATTTACTGTCTTGCTGAGCATAAGCTAGTTGTCTCCTGGCTCCAGCTTCATTTTTAGCAGATATGAGAGAGGTGTTGCTTGTACTTACAGTCATGGAAAAATTATTAGACCAACCTTTTTCTTCAATTTCTTGTTCATTTTAATGCCTAGTACAACTAAAGGTTCAATTGTTTGGACAAATATAATGATAACAACAAAAATAGCTCATAAGAGTTCATTTAAGAGTTGATATCTAGCAATTTTCCACGGTTTTCTTGATAATAACCAAAATCATTATCAAAAAAACATGTAAAATGGCTAGATATCAGCTCTTAAATTAAACGCTTATTAGCTATCTTTGTTGTTATCATTAAATTTGTCCAAACAAATGTACCTTTAGTTGTACCAGACATTAAAATGGAGAATAAACAAAAGAAACAAAGGTCTAAATGGTCTAATCATTTTTTCCATGACTGTATACTCTGATACTTTCCAAAATGGCTCAGAAAAACAATATTGAAAATGTGAGGCATTATGACCCAAATATGAATCTTGTATTAGCTATAGACTTGTGGTTGCTTTTCTGAAAATGTGCCCTTTTGAAAATGTAAGTCTTGACTATGTGTACTATCGCAAATGATGCAGTAAGTGCGTGTGTGTGTGTGTGTGTGTGAGTGTGTGTGTGTGTGTGTGTGTGTGTGTGTGTGTGTGTGTGTGTGTGTGTGTGTGTGTGTGTGTGTTCTGATATTTAAGTTAAGCACTGTGATTTCCATTGCATTTTTTGAACTGATGTGCCAGGTGCCATGAAACCAATTTTGTGCTCGTACTGTCAAACACCTCTATGCTCGTGTGTTGTATGATTTAATTTTAAGGTGCATTCAGGATACTTTACATGCTGTATATCTCGCTGTCAGTCATGCAAAGATGATGTGCTTTTGGGATCTCAACATTAATGACTTTTACAGAAGTAAATTATACAGCAAGAAGTTTGAATTCCTTAAACTACTGGAATATTCACTGTGGAACAGACTTTAAATATGGGTCATCATTGTCCCTCAGTATGAACTCAGCTAAACAATACTGCTTTAAGCCGGGAAGAGTAAGCCTATTGAATCCATGAGGTACTTTTGCTAATTGTGAAATATTGTTGGCTTTTAATTGATTGTATGTCATGAATTCTGTCAAATGGTACAAATATTTTAACATTCCGGCCTTATTTGCATTTGTGCAGGTATAAAGCTGATCCTGTCAGCATTGGTCCTTTATCTGCATCCTGTTTTTACATTTGCTTCACTTGCTGTTTGGAAGGAAACACACACACTCAATAAAACAGTTTGTAACAGCAGAGTTTTCTGAGGCTTTCTAGGATCCAAGCCATATGTTGGCTTAATTTAATGCAGTTTAAAAATGTCTGATCTTGGATGAAGGCCAAAGCCACTAGACTCACCTAGCTTTTCCATTTATTTTTCTGATTAAACCCCTGTGTTCTGTACAAGTCTGTTGAAGTTCACATTTTACTAAAATATTTCTTATTCTTTAATTGAAGTGTACACAGGATGGTTTTGGCAAATGTAATAAAGTCCATCTAGTTGGTGCAAAGTTGTTTATTGTTTTGGCAAAAACAAAAAAAAAAAAGTCTGCAGATATAATTCAATGGGAGAAACATCTTGGCATATTTTATGTACTGCAGTGTCAGGGTTTTCTTTATTGAACACAAAACCATATCATCTATATACAAGACATGTAATGAATACAAGCGAGCATACTGCAGCCTAAGAGAGGTACAGATAATTACAAGTGGATACACTGCTAAAAAAATCCCAAGCTGGGAAATTACAGTGTAGCAGCAGCATTACACACAGAGACAATAACAACACAATTAAATAGAAAGAACAACCTAGGCATACTTCAAGCAATAATATATAAAAATACAATAAAATACAATAAAATGTAATGTAAAAATAAAAATAAAGTGTCTAAAGAAGGAGTATGTATTAAGGAGTAAATTCCAGTGCAGAATAAATATGAATATGCAGTAGAAAAATCAAAATGTTGGTGCTATGAAACAAATAAGGTGCAATGAACAGTGTGCATAACGACAGTATGTAATGAACCAGGCTATTTGTTATTGTACAGTGTGTACATGTGGAAGGAAAGATTTTTTATATCTGTCCCTTTGACAGCGGAGCTGGAGCAGCCTGTGAGAGAAGGTGCTCCGCTGTCTTTCTACTGTGTGATGGAGAGGGTGCTGATCATTGTCCATGATGGCCAGCAGTTTGTTCTGTGTTCTCCTCTCCACCACAGTCCCAAAAGTCTCCAGCCTGTGCAAATGGAATAGACAAAGGGTGGAAATTATAGGCAATTAGCAAGACACCACCAATAAAGGAGTGGTTCTGCAGGTGGTGACCACAGACCACTTCTCAGTTCCTATGAGAGCTTTCTGGCTGATGTTTTGGTCACTTTTGAATGCTGGCGGTGCTTTCACTCTAGTGGTAGCATGAGACGGAGTCTACAACCCACACAAGTGGCTCAGGTAGTGCAGCTCATCCAGGATGGCACATCAATGCGAGCTGTTTCAAGAAGGTTTGCTGTGTCTGTCAGTGTAATGTCCAGAGCATGGAGGCGCTACCAGCAGACAAGCAGTACATCAGGAGACGTGGAGGAGGCCGTAGGAGGGCAACAACCCAGCAGCAGGACCGCTACCTCCGCCTTTGTGCAAGGAGGAACAGGAGGAGCACTGCCAGAGCCCTGCAAAATTACCTCCAGCAGGCCACAAATGTGTCTGCTCAAACGGTCAGAAACAGACTCCATGAGGGTGGTATGAGGGCCCGACGTCCACAGATGGGGGTTGTGCTTACAGCCCAACACCGTGCAGGACGTTTGGCATTTGCCAGAGAACACCAAGATTGGCAAAAATTTCCACTGGCGCCCTGTGCTCTTCACAGAGGAAAGCAGGTTCACAATGAGCACATGTGACAGACGTGACAGAGTCTGGAGACGCCGTGGAGAACGTTCTGCTGCCTGCAACATCCTCCAGCATGACCGGTTTGGCAGTGGGTCAGTAATGGTGTGGGGTGGCATTTCTTTGGGGGGCCGCACAGCCCTCCATGTGCTTGCCAGAGGTAGCCTGACTGTCATTAGGTACAGAACATGCAAACTCCACACAGAAGAGCCGCAGGCTCGAACAAGAATAATTCCGTTCCTTGATTATGATTGGTTGAGCCGCATTCCAAGCTGTTGTATAATTCATTATAAACACACACCTGGGGCCACTTACCTGTTCTAAAATCACTGTAACACATGGCCTCTTGTGGCTTATTGCCTAATTATTCTGGAAGTGCATTCTGCACAATGAGCACTTTTACTTTTGGTATATTTTAGATGCCAATAGGATACAGTCAGCATTAGAATGTACTTTACTTAAGTACAATTATGAGGTACTTGTACTTACTTTAGTATTTGCACATATGTAACTTTATACTTCTACTTCACTACATTTTAAGGGTAAATATTTCACTTTTTACACCACTACATTTAGTTGCCAGCTTTAGTTACTAGTTAGTTTTCAGGTCAACAACATGAAACAATATGATCAATTTAAAATGATAACACATTTATAAATTAAACCACATGAAAGTATATTAGGTTGAAGTTAAAAATTAGCCCGACCTGGACAACAGCAAAATGCTGCTTTCATAAATATATAAAAAATAATAAAACAAAAATATATTTGGAATATATAACAATGAACAGTTTACTTTAGTAAAGGATCTGAATACCTCTTCGACCACTGGATACAGTCTTAATCTAAGTAAAAGACAATGCAGGTAGCAGTGGTGGAAAAAGTATTCACATCCCTTACATAAGTAAAAGTATAATACCACACTGATACCACAAGTATCAAAAGTAAAAGTTATGCAGAATGGACCCACTCAGATTGTTAGGGCCACGGGGCAATCACACCGAGCACTATTGTTATACTGTGGATTTTTTCATCTTCCTCTTCCGGACACAATTTCGTGCCGCTACTAGTTATAGTTTATCAAAATTATATATCAAAACGTGTGGTTTGACCGGGATCGGTGTCCTATTATTTTTCTCTACGGAATATGAATTTTTCTCAACGTATGTCTTGGAACTGTGTTCATTTATATTTGCAGTTGCATTTTGAGCCAGTAGAGGGCGCAGTACTTTCATTTAGGTGTTTTTTGGCATCCATGTTTTGTGACAGGTCACTGGAAGTGATGTAGGTTACCCGGATGTTATTGTGTTTACCTTCTCCGTAGCAAGCTGGTAGCAAGAGATGCTATTCCTCCCGCATTTGTCTGTAGCCCTTTGTAGTGGCAATATGAGTAAGTAAATATTATTTACAGTTAATAGATTGCAAATTCTACCATAGTTTATTAGTGTGTAATTTGTTAATGAAACCAGCGAGGCGCTATCGTGGACTTTGACCATAGATCTGTGCTATTAGATCCACTACCTCTGTAGGAGGCTTCATATAAACTTGTAATATTTACTTGTAGTAATTCATTAGGGACCGAGCACTGAAGGTGCGAGGACCCTATTGTAATTGGTCCGTTTCTTCTTACTATTATTCATACCAAAAGTAAATTGCTAATTTGGAGCCTTTATCATATTCAAAAACTCACCATTTTGGGAATATACGTCAATCTCCCGTGAAATTTACATATTCTGGTATTCGCAGGAATGGACCTTGCAAAATGACTCACTAGCGCCCCATTGAAATATTCAAAAGAGCCTCACAATATAGGATTTTTTCACCTAGAGACACGACATTTGGTACATACATGTATCATGGGAAGACGCACCAAAAAGTCTAAAGAACCCATACCCGAAAACGAACAGGAAGTCAGCCATCTTGGATTGAATATCGCACTTTTCATTGTTTTTGGCCAATTCCATGCCGCATACTTTAACGAACTCCTCCTACAGATTTCACCCAGTTCTCTTCAAACTTGGTCAGTAGCATCACAAGGCCTTTGGGATCAAAAGCTATTGAAAGCTTTACTGCCGGTCACTGTGTTACGGTTACTGTGGGCGTGGCATGGCGGAAAAATATGGCGTCTCACCATAAAACAACAGATCTTTATAACTTTTACAGACTTTGTCCCATCTGCTCCAAACTTCTCATGCTTCATCAGAATCCAGGCCTTAACACTTCTAAATAACCATCTTTCATCAAGCCCCGCCCCTTACGCTTTATCCACGCCCCCTTTCATAAAATGACCACCTTGCATACTTTACATAACTCCTCCAACTGATTTAATCAATTTAAACCAAGATGGCACACTTCCTATTGGGTTTGAGGTATGGCTCCAAGAGGCTTTTTGGTGCGTCTCCACATGATTCATATGTGTACCAAATTTTGTGTCTCTACATGAAACCTACTGCTCGGGCTAGGCGTAAAACATGTGACTTCCTGTTGCCAGCGGGGGGCGTTATCACTGTTTGTCAATATTGACACGTGGATGTGTTCAAGGCTGGCTCCTCATCACATGTGAGAAATTTGGGACAGATTGGACAATGTATGGTGAAGTTATCCAGTCTGGTGATAGATGGCGAGACGCCATATTTTGCCGACATGCCACACCCACATATTGTGAAGGTCAGTAAAGGTGTTGATAAGTTGTGTTCTCCAAAGCCTTGTGATGGTACTGACCGAGTTTGAAGTCAATGGGATTAAATCTGTTGGAGAAGTTATGTAAAGTATGCAACGTGGTCATTTTATGAAAGGGGGCGTGGATAAAGCATAACGGGCGGGGCTTTATGAAAAAATTGTTATGTAGACGTGTTAAGGGCTGTACTCTGATGAAGCATGAGAAATTTGGAGCAGATGGGACAAAGAATGGAAAAGTTATAACGATCAAGTGTTTTATGGCGAGATGCCATATTTTGGCGCCATGCCACGCCCACATAGTGTGACTGTCGGTAAAGATTTGAATAACTTTTGATTCCAAAGGCCTTGTCATGGTACTGACCAACTTTGAAGTCAATCAGGTTAAATCTGTAGGAGGAGTTCATTAAAATATGAAATGTGGTCATTTAATGAAAGGGGGCGTGGATATAGCATAAGGGGCAGGGATTTATGAAATATTATGATTTAGAAATGTTAAGGGCTGGACTCTGATGAAGCATGAGAAGTTTGGAGCAGATCGGACAAAGAATGGAGAAGTTATAACGATCTTGTGTTTTATGGCGAGACGCCATATTTTGGCGACATGCCAGGCCCACATCGTGTGACTGTCGGTAAAGATTTGAATAACTTTTGATCCCAAAGGGATTGTGATGGTACTGACCAACTTTGAAGTCAATCAGGTTAAATCTGTAGGAGGAGTTCATTAAAAAATGAAATGTGGTCATTGAATGAAAGGGGGCGTGGATATAGCATAAGGGGCGGGGATTTATGAAATATTATGATTTAGAAATGTTAAGGGCTGGACTCTGATGAAGCATGAGAAGTTTGGAGCGGATCGGACAAAGAATGGAGAAGTTATAACGTTCTCGTGTTTTATGGCGAGACGCCATATTTTGGCGACATGCCACGCCCACATCGTGTGACTGTCGGTAAAGATTTGAATAACTTTTGATCCGAAAGGCCTTGTGATGGGACTGACCAAGTTTGAAGTAAACTAACCCTAGCCCTAGGGTTAGGGCTAACCCTAACCCTAACCCTAGGGCTAACCCTAATTAGGGTTAGGGTTAGGGCTAGGGCTAGGGTTAGTTTACTTCAGACTTGGCTAGCCCTAGTCCTAACCCTAACCCTAACCCTAACCCTAGGGCTAACCCTAATTAGGGTTAGGGTAAGGGTTAGGGCTAGGGTTAGGGTTAGCCCTAGGGTTAGGGTTAGGGTTAGGGCTAACCCTAACCCTAGGGCTAACCCTAGTCCTAACCCTAACCCTAGCCAAGAAAGAATTTAGGGCTGTTTTAATGAACTCCTCCTACAGATTTAACCTGATTGACTTCAAAGTTGGTCAGTACCATGACAAGGCCTTTGGGATCAAAAGTTATTCAAATCTTTACCGACAGTCACACTATGTGGGCGTGGCATGGCGCCAAAATATGGCGTCTCGCCTTAAAACATGAGATCGTTATAACTTTTCCATTCTTTGTCCCATCTGCTCCAAACTTCTCATGCTTCATCAGAGTACAGCCCTTAACACTTCTACATTACAATTTTTTCATAAAGCCCCGCCCCTTATGCTTTATCCACGCCCCCTTTCATAAAATGACCACGTTGCATACTTTACATAACTTCTCCAACAGATTTAATCCCATTGACTTCAAACTCGGTCAGTACCATCACAAGGCTTTGGGGAACACAACTTATCAACACCTTTACTGACCTTCACAATATGTGGGTGTGGCATGGCGGCAAAATATGGTGTCTCGCCATCTATCACCAGACTGGATAACTTCACCATACATTGTCCAATCTGTCCCAAATTTCTCACATGTGATGAGGGGCCAGCCCTGAACACACCCACATGTCAATATTGACACACAGTGATAACGCCCCCCGCTGGCAACAGGAAGTCACATGTTTTACGCCTAGCCCGAGCAGTAGGTTTCATGTAGAGACACAAAATTTGGTACACATATGAATCATGTGGAGACGCACCAAAAAGCCTCTTGGAGCCATACCTCAAACCCAATAGGAAGTGTGCCATCTTGGTTTAAATTGATTAAATCTGTTGGAGGAGTTATGTAAAGTATGCAAGGTGGTCATTTTATGAAAGGGGGCGTGGATAAAGCATAAGGGGCGGGGCTTGATGAAAGATGGTTATTTAGAAGTGTTAAGGCCTGGATTCTGATGAAGCATGAGAAGTTTGGAGCAGATGGGACAAAGTCTGTAAAAGTTATAAAGATCTGTTGTTTTATGGCGAGACGCCATATTTTGCCGCCATGCCACACCCACATAGTGTGACCAGCAGTAAAGCTTTCAATAGCTTTTGATCCCAAAGGCCTTGTGATGCTACCGACCAAGTTTGAAGAGAATTGGGTGAAATCTGTAGGAGGAGTTCGTTAAAGTATGCGGCATGGAATTGGCCAAAAACAATGAAAAGTGCGATATTCAATCCAAGATGGCCGACTTCCTGTTCTTTTTCGGGTATGGGTTCTTGAGACTTTTTGGTGCGTCTTCTCATGATACATGTATGTGCCAAATGTCGTGTCTCTAGGTGAAAAATTCCTTTATTGTGAGGCTCTTTTGAATATTTCAATGGGGCGCTAGTGAGTCACTTTGCAAGGTCCATTCCCGAGAATACCAGAATATGTAAATTTCACGGGAGATTGACATATATTCCCAAAATGGTGAGTTTTTGAATATGATAAAGGCTCCAAATTAGCGATTTACTTTTGGTATGAATAAGAAGAAGAAGAAACGGACCAATTACAATCGCACCTTCAGTGCTCAGTCCCTTCAAAGTCGGACTTCAAAGTTGGTCAGTACCATCACAAGGCCTTTGGGATCAAAAGTTATTCAAATCTTTACCGACAGTTACATTATGTGGGCGTGGCATGGCGCCAAAATATGGCCTCTCGCCATAAAACACGAGATCGTTATAACTTCTCCATTCTTTGTCCGATCTGCTCCAAACGTCTCATGCTTCATCAGAGTCCAGCCCTTAACACTTCTAAATCATAATATTTCATAAAGCCCCGCCCCTTATGCTATATCCACGCCCCCTTTCATTAAATGACCACATTTCATATTTTAATGAACTCCTCCTACAGATTTAACCTGATTGACTTCAAAGTTGGTCAGTACCATCACAAGGGCTTTGGGATCAAAAGTTATTCAACAACACACGAGACCGTATAACTTGACCATACATTCTCCAATCTGTCCCAACTTTCTCATACGTGATGAGGGTCCAGCCCTGAACACACCCACATGTCAATATTGACACTCAGTCACAGATCCCCCCACTGGCAACAGGTAGTCACATGTTTCATACTTAGCCCTAGCAGTAGGCTTCACTTAGAGACACGAAATTTGGTACACACATGAATCATGTGGAGACGCACCAAAAAGCCTCTTGGACCCATACCTCAAACCCAACTGGAAGTCTGCCATCCTGGTTTGAATATCGCACAAAATCGTTTTTTCCCATTTCCACCTCGCATACTTTAACAAACTCCTCCGACAGATTTCACCCCATGGACTTCAAACTTGGTCAGTATCACAAGGGCTTTGTACTTTGGGATCCAAAGTTATTGAAAGCTTTACCGACTGTCACACTATGTGGGCGTGGCATGGCGGCAAAATATGGCGTCTTGTCACAAAACTACGCTGGATACAGGAAGTAACATGTTTTCCACAAACACGCCATTTGGGACGCTTAGGGACTGAGCCCAGAGCGCCACGCCCAACGTGGCCTCCTCCGACGGCTCCACTCTGCTCGGTCCCGTTCAGTCCTGCTTGCAGGCCTAGTTGTTTCTGTATTTCTTGCAGTTTCACAATTTCTGCCATTAAACATGATCCAAATACAACTTTGCCTGTTCCTTGGATGGAAAATGACAGAGAGAGTTTAGCTGGCTGTGAATTTCAGTATACAACACTGGTTACACTGGATGAAGCAGTACAGTGAAATCATAGCACTCAGCGAGGGACGACGACAAACGGTTAGACACTGACTAGAGAGCCAGCATCAGACATATACCTACCTTCACCGGCCCTTCTCAGCCAAACATTATGGAGACATCGCCGGCTCAAAGTCAAGATTGTGAGGAGACCAGATCACTCTCCGCTCACTCCTTCAAGTCTTCAAAATCAGGAAGACTGACAGTTAGATCATCAGCAAGAGCTTCAAGCAGGTCATCTACATCGAGCAAAGCAAGTATGGCGGCAGCAAAGGCTCAAGCGGAAGCACAGGCTGCTAAAGCCAGGCTAGCCTACGCTGAAAAAGAAATGAACCTAAAGGTGGAAAAAGCTCGCTTGGAAGCAACTCTTGATGTAATTGAACTACAGAAAGAGGCTGATGCTGCCATGGCCAAAGCAGAGGTGATGGAGCTTGCTGTTGCTCAGCTCAGCGCTGCTGAGTGAAGTGGTGAGTTTGACTTCTTGCCCACCCAGGCAACCCCACAGCAAAAAGTTACTGATTACATAAATAGACACAATCACACCGAACTTCCTCAAAGTCAGAAAGACATTTTTATGCAGTATTGTGACACCACCTGTCATCAGAAAGAAGCGAAATCTTCGCCAACATTTACACCTTTTCAACAAGAATCAAATCGCCACCAATTCTCACCACCAGATGGCAGCAAACCAACACTACAAAGAGATGTAGTTCAACAAAGTCTTCCCCCCAGTGTGTTACAGCCACAGTATAGGTTTACTGCGAACCACACAGCTTCTGACAACACTGTCAGTGACCTTGCAAGATTCTTAGCAAAGAGTCAGCTTGTGACTGGAGGACTGACTAAGTTTGATGACCAACCAGAAACTTATCTGAGCTGGAAGACCACGTTTCAGAGTACCATTGCAGATCTTGGACTAACTGACACTGAAGAAATAAATCTGCTCATCAAGTGGCTGGGCCCTGAGTCCTCTGAACATGCTAAAAGGATGAAGGCAGTCAACATACGTCACCTATCTGCTGGTCTAAGTATGATCTGGACAAGACTTGAAGAGTGCTATGGCTCGTCCCTATGGCCCTGTTTTCCAGGATAGAAAACTTTCCAAAGCTCTCCAGCAAAGAGTCTCACAAGCTTCGTGAGCTCTCCGACCTGCTCTGTGAACTGGAAGCTGCAAAGCTAGACGGATACTTACCTGGTTTAAGTTACTTCGACACAGCCAGGGGAGTGAATCCAATTGTGGAGAAGCTACCATTCCACCTTCAGGAAAAGTGGACAGCAGTTGGGTCAAGGTTTAAAGAAGACTATAAAGTTGCCTTCCCACCTTTCTCTTTCTTTTCTGAGTTTGTGAGGAAAGAGGCTAAAGCAAGGAATGACCCAAGTTTCACCACAGCTCATCTCACCTCTGTCAGCTCCAAGAAAGGGAGGTTCCCAGGTAATTATAACACAAGGCCATCAGTCACAGTACACAAGACAGACGTGTCAACAGATGTAACCACAGCGGTTAAACATGCAGCTGAAGATATAAGCAGACAATGTCCTATACATCACAAACCACACCCACTGAAAAGATGCAGAGGTTTCTGAACTATGCTATTGGAAGACAGAAAGAAATTCATCAAAGAAAATAAAATCTGCTATCGTTGCCTTGCATCCACCAGTCATCAGGCAAAAGATTGTAATGTCACCATTAAGTGTGTGGAGTGTGACAGTGAGAGGCACCTGGCAGCTCTCCACCCTGGCCCACCAATGCAGACGCTAAAGCCCCTCTCCTCCTCTAAAGAGCATGGCGGGGAGAGTGTGAGCTCATCAAACCCAGATGTTACGGCCACCTGCACAGAGGTATGCGGAAATGGAATCGCAGGGAAATCCTGCTCCAAGATTTGCCTTGTACACGTCTTTCCAGAAGGTCAACGTCATAACATCAAGAGGATGTATGCAATCATAGACGATCAAAGTAATCTATCCCTTGCAAAGACTGAGTTTTTTGATATGTTTAACATCCAGGGCACAGTAGAACCATACACCCTGAAGACTTGTGCTGGCATAACAGAAACATCAGGCAGAAGAGCCTGTGGTTATACAGTGGAGTCAGCAGACGGGAAATTGAACTTTCCTCTCCCTGTACTCATTGAATGCAATGCTATCCCTAATAACAGGGAAGAAATACCTACCCCTGAAGCTGCACGTCACCACCATCATCTGAGGTCAATTGCTGCTGAGTTACCACCCCTCGACCCAGATGTTGACATCCTCCTGCTCATTGGACGAAACCTTCTGAGAGCTCACAAGGTGAGAAAACAGTTGAACAGCAGACACAATGACCCATACGCACAGAAGCTTGACCTGGGCTGGGTTATCATCGGCGATGTGTGCCTCGGCAGTGCTCACAAGCCAACTGAAGTGAGTGCTCTAAAAACACATGTGTTGGACAATGGACGCCCCAGCTTTCTCACCCCCTGTGACAACCGTTTCACTGTGAAGGAGAATTACAGCCTGATGGGTCACACAAAAGCGACTCCTCAACAGCCGCAACCATCAAACCCGCACTCCAAGCCCACTGCAGAGAATTTAGGAGAGACTGTCTTTTTCCGCACTGTTACTGACAACCAGCTCGCACCGTCTGTCGAAGACACAATCTTTCTGAAGAAGATGGAAGGGGTTTTCAAAGACAAAACTAACAGCTGGGTTGCACTGTTGCCATTTAGGAGCCCCAGGCGTCTGCTCCCAGATAACAGACCCTATTGTTACAAGCGGCTTATGTCTCTTCGACGCACACTTGACAAGAAGGAAGACATGAGAGCCCACTTTGTCGAGTTCATGCAGAAAATGTTTGATAATAAACATGCAGAGCTCGCACCACCATGCGATAAGGGTAAAGAGAGATGGTATCTTCCCACCTTTGGCGTCTACCACCCACAGAAGCCAGGGAAGATTCGAGTAGTCTTTGACTCGAGTGCACAGTTTGACGGAGTGTCTCTCAATGACGTGCTGCTTAAGGGGCCCGACATGAACAACACCCTTTTGGGTGTGCTCCTCCGGTTTCGAAAGGAACTGGTTGCCATAACAGCCGACATAGAACACATGTTTTACTGTTTTGTAGTTCATGAAGATCACAGAGATTTCCTTCGTTTTCTCTGGTATGAAGACAACGATCTCAGCAAGGACGTGGTAGACTACCGCATGAGAGTGAATGTCTTTGGAAATAGTCCCTCTCCAGCTGTGGCAATCTTCGGGCTGAGAATGGCAGCAAAGGAGGCAGAAGGGGTCTACGGCAGTGATGCACGACACTTCATAGAACATAGAACGTGACTTTTACGTCGATGATGCCCTGAAATCCTTTCCAACCGAAGCTGAGGCTGTCGACGTCGTGCAGAGAGCTCAAAAGATGCTCGCTCTCTCTAATCTGCGTCTCCACAAAATCGCCTCCAACAGAGTGGAAGTGATGAACGCCTTTTCCCCTGAAGACAGAGCCAAAGAAATCAAAGATCTGGACCTCTCCACAGATGAGCTTCCTGTCCAGCACAGCTTGGGGGTGAGTTGGAACATCACGTCTGATACATTCACTTTCCATGTTCCTCAGAGCCAGAAGCCCTTCACGCGCCGTGGAGTGCTTTCAGTTGTAAACAGCTTATTCGATCCCCTAGGCTTCCTTGCCCCTGTAACTATTAAAGGACGACTTTTTCTCAGACAGCTCTCCAACAGTGACCTTGAGTGGGATAGCCCCCTTCCCCCTGACATGTATGATGGCTGGAGAAGCTGGCAAGATTTGCTGCAGGATCTTCAGGCACTGCATATCCCTCGCACATATGTCTCCTTCTCCATTTCACAAGCTAAGTGTATTGAGCTTTGCATGTTCTCAGATGCTTCAGTCAGAGCTATATCCGCAGCAGCCTATCTGAAGGTCACACATGGAGATGGACACACTGAAGTTGGCTTCATCATGGGTAAGGCCAAGTTAGCTCCAGTACCAGAGCTTACCATCCCCAGACTGGAGCTCTGCGCTGCGGTGCTCGCTGTGGAGTTGTCAGAGCTCCTCACAGAAGAAATTGACATGAAAATAGACAAAACTACATTTTACACAGACAGTAAAGTGGTGCTAGGATACATAACCAACCAGCACAGAAGATTTCATGTATACGTAAACAATCGTGTACAGAGAATCAAGCAATCGACCCTACCAGACCAGTGGAGATATGTCTCAACAGAGCACAACCCAGCAGATCATGGCTCTAGGTCTGTAGCGGCAGGGAAGCTTGCCAGCACCACATGGTTATGTGGTCCAGCATTTCTTTTGCAGTCTGAGAGCACAACACCTGAGAAAGGCCCATTTGAACTCATTAACCTAGAGTCAGATGTTGAAATTCACTCTAATGTGACAGTGCTCGCCACCACAGTGTCAACAAATCGTTTGGGCTCAGCACGCTTTGAGCGCTTCTCTAAGTGGACATCCCTGATCAAAGCAGTAGCGCACCTTCGTCACATCTCTCACAGCTTCATCAAATCCAGAGAAGAAACCAGTTGTGCAGGCTGGCACCTCTGCAAGACAAGTCTCACGGATGAAGCTTTAAGTCAAGCTGAACACACAGTGATCAGATGTGT
Source organism: Centropristis striata (assembly GCF_030273125.1). Taxonomy (NCBI): domain Eukaryota; kingdom Metazoa; phylum Chordata; class Actinopteri; order Perciformes; family Serranidae; genus Centropristis; species Centropristis striata. The sequence continues at coordinate 22,905,835 of NC_081521.1, forward strand.
CCAACATGAAGTGTATTCAGAAGAAATCAAATGCATCATGGCAAAACGAGGTCTGTCCTCCAACAGTCCTCTTCACAAGCTTCATCCAGTGATTGATGAAAACGGCCTACTGCGGGTAGGAGGATGCCTTGCAGAGTCAAAGGTGTCAAGTCGTGAGGCAAACCCTCTTCTGATCCCAGGCAAGCATCACATCGCTACACTGCTCATCCGCTATCATCATGAGGCCGTAAAGCATCAAGGAAGGCACTTTACTGAAGGAGCAGTCAGAGCAAGTGGCCTGTGGATAGTAGGAGCCAAGAGATGTATTAGCAGCATTATCCATAGGTGTGTGACCTGCCGGAAACTACGTGGCAGAGAGGAACAGCAAATCATGGCAGATTTGCCAGCCGAACGTTTACAGACTGACCCCCTGTTTCCTTATGTTGGCCTTGATGTATTTGGACCATGGGAGGTCATTGCACGCCGCACTAAAGGAGGACAAGCCAACAGTAAGAGGTGGGCGGTTTTGTTTACATGCATGTCCACTCGAGCTGTTCACATCGAAGTGATTGAAACTATGAGCTCTTCCAGCTTCATCAATGCACTACGCAGATTCTTCGCGATCAGAGGTGGTGCTAAGCAGTTGAGGTCAGACTGTGGCACTAACTTTGTTGGTGCATCCAGGGAGCTGAAGCTGGATCCTCCAAAGCCTGGTGAGATGAGTGTAGACAACTACCTCCTCAATCAAAGATGTTCATGGGTGTTCAATCCGCCCCACTCATCCCACATGGGTGGCACGTGGGAGCGGATGATAGGAATTACACGCCGCATCCTGGATTCAATGCTCTTACAAGCGAGCCACTCCAAGCTGACTCATGAGGTACTGGTAACCCTGATGGCTGAAGTTACAGCTATTATTAATGCAAGACCTTTAGTGCCTGTCTCCACTGACCCAGAAGCTCCTCTGATCTTAACCCCCTCGACTCTGCTCACACAGAAGTTTGGTGTCCTTTCACCTCCCCCTGGAGACTTCACCAAAGCTGACATGTTTAAACATCAGTGGAAGAGGGTTCAAGTTCTTGCTGACAATTTCTGGGTTAGATGGCAGAAAGAATACCTCAACACGCTCCAGAGTCGTCAAAAATGGCAGCTCATCAGCCCAAACATGAAGGAAGGAGACATTGTTCTTCTAAAGGACAAGCAGCTGAAAAGAAATGAATGGCCAACAGGAGTCATAGTGAATGCGCTTCCAAGTAAAGATGGACTTGTCAGGAAAGTGGAGGTCAGGGTTACCCACAACAAGTCTAAAAAGACTTTCCTCAGACCCATTTCAGAGTGTATTCTTCTCTTATCTCCAGAAGTTTAGGTTATGTAAATTTGTTATTGTGGCATTTTTAGAATAATGCCAGACGGGGAGTGTCTTGGAACTGTGTTCATTTAGCCAGTAGAGGGCGCAGTACTTTCATTTAGGTGTTTTTTGGCATCCATGTTTTGTGACAGGTCACTGGAAGTGATGTAGGTTACCCGGATGTTATTGTGTTTACCTTCTCCGTAGCAAGCTGGTAGCAAGAGATGCTATTCCTCCCGCATTTGTCTGTAGCCCTTTGTAGTGGCAATATGAGTAAGTAAATATTATTTACAGTTAATAGATTGCAAATTCTACCATAGTTTATTAGTGTGTAATTTGTTAATGAAACCAGCGAGGCGCTATCATGGACTTTGACCATAGATCTGTGCTATTAGATCCGCTACCTCTGTAGGAGGCTTCATATAAACTTGTAATATTTACTTGTAGTAATTCATTGTTTCTGTATTTCTTGCAGTTTCACAATTTCTGCCATTAAACATGATCCAAATACAACTTTGCCTGTTCCTTGGATGGAAAATGACAGAGAGAGTTTAGCTGGCTGTGAATTTCAGTATACAACACTGGTTACACTGGATGAAGCAGTACAACGTAAATTACGAAAAACTGCGCAAAATTTTGCATTGAAGTGAATGGGATGGCCGAAAAAAATGCAGTTAATTCTGTTGATTGCACTGCCTTCGATCCTTTGATGTAATTACAGTTACAGATACACGCACGCATGCACACACACATGCACGCGTAAGCGTGCACAGTCCTCCAGTTACACATGCTTCACACAGGTAACTTTATGTGATTTTAGTTACACACACATGTGCGCATAAGCACGCACACTCCTCCAGATACACATGCTTCACACACACACACACACACACACACACATACACACACACACACACACAGGTAACTTTATTTGATTATAGTTACACACAAACACAAATGCGTGCGTAAGTGCGCACACTTCTCCAGATACACGTTTCACACACACACACACACACAACCACACACATTTTGAGGTTAAAGGGCATAGGTTGCTGTAACAATAAATACTTGAAAAGGAATGCTTGTTGTAGATGTGCTCCTTGTATATGATATAGTATCATAACATTACTAGTATTAATTGTTTGAAATCTCTAAAGAATCTCATCATAGTGTACACACACCGGCAGTAGCCCCCGTGGCCCTTTTAGAATTTCCACAGAGGATATTTTCTAGTTTTATATACATTCCAAATATATGGTTAGATTATTTGTATTGATGCATTTATGTAAGCAGCATTTTAATTTTCTAAAGATAGGGCTCATTTTAACTACTTAATACTTACTAGAGGTTTAATTTAAAAACTGTCTCATGACTTTAAATGTATCATGTTTTTATGTTAAATCTTGACTTGAAAAGTAACTAAAGCTGGCAGCTAAATGTAATGAAGTAAAAAGTATGTTTGCCTCAAAATGTAATGTAATAGAAGTATAAAGTTACACATGTAGACATACTCAAGTAAAGTATTCTAAAATGTAAATGTAAATATCAGCAAAAAATGCAGTTTAGACTCAATAATCCTGTTATTTTTAGGGTAAGTGTGGAATTCATTCACACATCATGGTATTTCTCCATAATCTTGCATGAAAATGTTATATTTTTTTACAGCAAAACTGTGTGTTTCTTCCAGTTTATGACAGAAAAAAGTAAACGTTTTGTGCTATTCTTTGATTTACAATTAAAAGTGTCTAATATGGTGCTATACAATTTTTAATTTTACGCCCTATTTCTGTTGTATTTGACAGTGTTGTACTGTTATTTCTACAAACATTTTTTACAGTGTGGTAAAAGCTAAATCAGATCATGACTCTACTCGAAATATTACAAATACAAAAAACAAGGATGAAAAAATATGAGAAGACCATCCTTGCTTGTTGTATGGAGGCCGCCGGAGGGGGCTTGAAAGTATATTTTAGATAGAAAAGGTGGGCCCAGTAGAAAAACTTTGGGAAACCACTGTAGTAAAAGACCCAAGTAGTTGTTCCGCTGTGGGTGCATAGTGGTGTCTGTGCCGGTGGCGGCCCCGGTGGTCGGTAGCGGTACTGCACATCCACCAGGACTCTCGCTGCTTGAGTCAGTTCGCCGGAGCTCTGCCGACTGGAGGGATGTGACCCCGGAACAGGACGCCCTCCTACAACAACACACCATTCAAACAGAGCATAGAAGAAAGAAAAGCTGGACCAGGAGGGGTAAGCTCATATGTCTCGTTTCCTTATCGGGGTGTACATTGTCAGGTTTTTTTTAAACGATACGTGTGTGTGATTCCCGGCGTCCACACTCCTTCACAGCAGCGATACCTGGATGGTGTTTGCACCCACAGGAACTTCATTCAGGCTTTTGTCTCCCCATGCTAGCGAGCTAGCCTGGAGGGTTAGCATTGGCTGCTTTGCCAAAGGTAACGCGGTTTAGAGGGAGGACAAATTAGATAATTGTGAGGATAAAATCAACGCGACTTAGACACTCATTGAGGCTACCGTCCATATGTATTTTCCACGACGGATATTGAGAAAGATTCATGTCGACAATGCGGTGGAGGCTTGCTGCTTGCTAGCATGAGCGCTGCTACACTTTGAACAGTCTGCGTCCCGCAACATGATAACAAGATCCCTTCACAGTCCTGATGGGTGAAGAAAATATCGTTATAATTTATCGTTCGGTTTGGCGTTCATGCTTGCTTGTTCGCCGTGTAATTTTTCGGTCAGAGCTTGAAGAAAACTACAAAAAACTAAAAAATCTCAGCTAACGTGAGCGTAGAACGGCTGGCATACGTTAATTTACTTTACCAGCGGTTATGGCGTTCAGAAATAACGACATTAAAACAGAGATTTAGCACACTTTATTGTACATCATCCACGCCCACATGTAGCGTTAAGTACAAATTCTAGACCAATTTGTCCCACTTATTAACACCTAACTACCAGTCATCCAAAAGTAATGCTAATCCAAAGGATTAGAGGACATTTAAATACTGCCACAGAGGCTACTGTACAATGGGGTTACTTTCTTTAAAATTATTGTTCAAGTGTTCATTTGGTGCAACACCTTCATGTTTTTTTCTATTTTTGGATCATGCCACCCATGGATGTATTGTGCCACGCTGCCTTTTACAGTGTCTGCTTTCCCCCACATGTCAGATAGCTGACAACCCTTTGAGTTGTGAAGCTGGCACCCTGCCGGCTGTGGGGCATTGATGAGTGCTTCAGCCAGTGGGTATCAGGGCCTGGCCACAGGCGAGCGCTCTGAATCCTCCTGGCAACTTGCAGACTTGGTCATGGACCACAGTATGTCAAGCCCGCCTTAGTTTGCACATTCCCCTAGCTGGATGGGTTTTGGAGAGCGATTAGGACCCCTGCCCTTGCTTCCCTCGCCTCCTCGTAGTAAGGGCAGGTGCTTTTCAGGCTCTGCTTCAGCCCCGAGGGGTCCTCATCAGCTGCCTGCAAGCAGAATTTGGGAGGGCCGGCCAGTTCATCGCGCAACCTCTTGCTCTGTGTTTGGCACACACTTGTCAGTCTGTCAACATTAGCTCAGTCCACATAGGGGCCTGTTGTGGTGTGAAACAAGGATACTGGAGCTTCTTGGATTCATTCGTGATTTTCATACCCAGTCCAGATCATAGAGGCCTCCAGATGACCACCAAGTCTTTTTGACTCTTTTAAATAATCAAACTCTTTGTTGTGCATGCTATGCCTTATATTTGCAATTCATTGTTTTGTTCCAGGCACATTGAGCATATAACTTTTAGAATTTTATTCCCTGCCTTGACGTTGACTCTTTTGAAATCTTGCAGTCGCAACCCCGAGGGACCAGCTTAAGGCAGCAGCTTCTGTTTCAATTCCTTTGAGGGACCCTGAGGACTGAGATCTTATGAGATCATAGACCAGATTTAATTATGTTCTATAGCATGGGCTGTGAAACTCTGTATAACATTTGGTATCATGGTAACATTGCAAGATCATGTTGAAATGTTCCTACATATTCTTAATTGAACAGTAGTAGCTTCACAAATGTACAAGATATTTTTGTAGCCTGGAAGAAGCAAAATGTGTGTGTGTGTGTGTGTGTGTGTATAATTTTTTTATTTACCATCGAGGACATGCAGTATACATGTGTCATGTGAAGCTGACTGTGACCCACTCTCTGTAGGTGCTAGTATCAACTTAATATGGTCCAGAAATAGTCAAAGGACAGTTAAGCACACCCAGAAACCCAGCTATGAACTAAGCCTGTACAGTTGAGCAGGATTGTTTGAGTTCATGCCTCACGTGGTGACAACAAGACATGACCTACTTATCAATCATGTTTTCACAATCCAGTTCATCACCATTGTCCCCAAATACTGTAGCCATTGTTGTGGGCACTGTACATGTGAGGCGATAGCTTCGCACAAAGGCAGCATGCAGACATCCAGCAAGTCCAAGCCAGAGCCTTTCTGCTCTGCAGTGTCTGCCCGTCTGTCTCTCGCTGTTTCAGGACCCCAGGTTGCCCCGACCCAGAGGGAGTCAATCTGCGGGGTGTATGGCTGGTCAGATGGTTTTCATTCTGTCAACTGCAAGTTTGGATGGGTAGAAGCTGTGTTTTGTTGGGTGATAGGACTGCCTTCATCTCTATCAAAATTGCCGTCAGGTTAATTTTGATGATCAACTAACTGTTCTTTCCTTATCAATTAATCAAAGATTATTTTTGGGAATAATGGTTTGGCCAATAAAATGTCAGAAAATAGTGAAAAATGTCATTCCAGTTCGTCAAAGTCCAAGGCGCTGTTTTTAAATGTCTTGTTTTGTCAGCCCAAAAGCCAAGGATATTCAGTTTAATATTAAATCAAACAGAGAAAAGCAGGAAATCTCCATATTGGATATTGGAGGGGGTGAAAAAAGCATTTTCGGCAATTTTTGCATAAATGTTTAATTTAACGATCAATTGATGAAAATAATTGCAATCTATTTTAAATCTTAGTTAACTAATCGTTTCAGTTCTTGACTTGGATGTTTTAAAGTAAATAATTGATTAAGAATGTTAATATGTGAAAGATTAATTGGTAATCTAAATAATTATTTGTTCCATCCCATTTTTTTCTTTACTATACAGTGTGACAAGTTTAGTTAAAGTCACAAGATAAACAATAAAATTGATGATTATTTTGCTGAACTGCAGTGTTGAATGAGAATATTGTTCGGTCCTAATTTCAGTAGTTGTTTTATTAGGTTCCGTGACGGGGTTAGCCATAAGTAGAGGAGAGCGTGTGTGTACCTGCAGTGACACAGCTGCTCTGCAGAACCAGGCCAGGTTGTTGGCAGCTCAGCTGGCAGTCACACCAGGCTTCTAGCCTACTGAAGTTTCTCACACATTTGCTTGGGATGTGGGAGCAGCTCATGATTGAATTCTTAGTTATTTTTCCTTCTCCGTTTTTGCTGTCTGTAGAGACTGGTGACCTCTCGGGGTGCTAAAGAGTTCAGGCAGCATTCGTGTAAAACTTAACTCAGTTTGTCAGTCAACTTAGCGGTTGGTTTCTTGTTTTTTTGCTCACTAGAGGAATTTGATGTCTTAAACAATCAGACATTGTGCGTCATGTGCACAGCTGATTCCTGAGCCAATAACAAGCTTGACAAGTGGACCCGGCCATGTGTGACTGGACCGGTGCACTCTGGCAGCCACTGGCCTTCATGACCCTCAGCAAATGTGAAGGCCTATCACATTGCATACTGTAATCTCTGGCAGCAGATCCACGCTGCACTGTGTGGCCCGGTCACAGTGTTGAAATGGTTGAGGGAAGTCATCTCCAAGTTTTTGTTTCTCAGAGACTCTAATGGACACTGATACACAAGTGTACATAAGAAATCTGGAATGCAGAGGCCATGCGATGAATAGGCTTCTCTCTATTTATTAAGTGGCATTACTGAATGTATCATTTGCAGTCATGTGCAGTCACTTTACGACATTTTGCAGTGCTTGGAGTAAACATGGAAGCTAACAGTTATTCTAAATCACAATATTATTTTTATACATTAGCTCTCTCTTAACAACACATTTGATGGCTATAATCCATTCATCTGTGCCCCAAATGAAAAACTTTTCTTTATTTTAGGTTAAACGTGTTTAATAATACAGCAGCAAGTCTGTTTGAAGCTTATTATGCAAACAATGGAACATCAATTAATTAATTTTCTCTGGTTTTGTATACTTTTATTTTAACATCTTTATTTGGAATAATACATTCATACTAATTGATAGTGATATTGATTACAACCTGCTACAGCAGCAGCAGATCTTCAGTCTCCTGCCGTATGCGTGGGGACTCCCATGATGACTAACTTGTGATAACATAGTATATCAACAAATGACCCTTGTTGACAGTGGTATTGCCACGCAGGTTACTCTAATATACGAGAGACTGCCAGACATCTGTCATAGAAAGTCAGAAATCAGTCATGCATATTTTCAGACTTCAATATACAGTGAATGATTTTATGCACAACTGAGAAACATTATTTATCAAAGAACATATATTACATCTATACCCTTCTTCTTCATCTTATATAGTGAATATACTTGAATGGTGTCATCTAAAGGTGAAAATACCATAACAGACACAAGGTTGAACTGCTATTGAGCAGAACTGTTAACATGGGCGCATTAATGATGCACCTAAGCCTCAGCATCACAACATATTCCATCCCACCACTCCCACGTGTTCAGATTGGTGATCTGAAGATGGCCATCTTGTTGCGTTTTTCTTTTAGATTTCTTGGTTCAGTATCAGCAATGCTGTTTAGCAGGGCTGCCTAGAGGGGCTCAATGTCTCAGCTCAACGCTGACAAGAGCCCAACATGGGCAGGGGGGTGGGGGGGGGATTAGACCTAGATCAGCATTAAAGAAAGCCTTTGATTACGTCTGGAATATTAGCCGCATGCGTCTGAGGCTGGCTGAGCATCCCTCGAGGGATTAGTGTTGAGCCAGCCCACCTCCAGAACCAAACATCAGACACACACAAAGGACTCTGACAGGATCCTTATTGTGTCCTTGAGATGATTTAAGACATGGTACAGAGAAGAGCATGCACATCAGAATAATGCTAGAATGACCCCAATAGTCTAAACATATGAAGATTTCTTTCCACAATAATATTTGTAGTTTTTTTTTTTTTTGCAGAGTTGTGTCTCTCTTTGTCACTGCATCCTGATCATATCAATTATTTTGTAAGAATTATTTTTCTGTCTTGTAAGCAGTCTTATTGAAAATGATTAAATGGATGTGTCAGATCATACTGATATGAAAGAAAAAAACAGCTCAGGCCTTAACTGTCAGCAGTGATCTCTATGGATTTGGTTGTTTGACAAAGTGACAAAAGTAATTTAGACATTGTTCTCTATAAATAGAAAACATTGTCTTCCCAGAAGAGTTCAATCAGAACACATCTCCAAGAAGTATTAAGACTTATTACACAAAAACATATCAGTCTCTTAGGATGACTATATTGGTCAGTCTGATAGGATGTAACAGAGTTCCTACGGGTGCTGGAAATCCTTGAAAACACTTGATTTTTAATGCAGTGTTTTTCAAGGATTGAAAAGAGCCTGAATTTTGAGTCAATGCTCAAAACTGCCAGAAATTGTATTTACATTACTTTCATAATCTATCTTACTGAATAATTCACTTATTTTGATAAAGAAATAAAATAAATCAGAGAGAGCTTAATTGCTTTTGCAAATGTGTTTCACATTATGTGTGTACCTAATAATGAATTGGCTACTTAATGTATGTGATGTATGTAATGTAATTTACCATAGCTGTGAGCTGCTGGAAAAGGTTGAAAATGCTTGAATCCATCTTTGGAAAAGGTCTAGGTACCATGTAACAAGCAAATTTTAGAAGACACCCTGCACTTTGGCAAGCTGAAAATCTTAAGGTTTTTGGCAAAGTGTATGTGTGTGTGTATATAAATGTGTGTTTGTATATATGTGTATATATATGTGTGTGTGTGTGTGTATATATATATATATATATATATATATATATATATATATAAATGAAGCAATTAAAAAAGCAATGTCAGATATTTAGACCATCGGCTCCAGCCCCCGCGACCCGAATGCGGATAAGCGGTTAATGGTAATGAATGACCTACGAAGGACATACAGTATGTGATTTATGGTTTTAAAATAATGTTGAACTGGACTTCATCTTGACCCAGTGTGTTTAAAATGTTGTAATCCAGCAGTGATACACAGGAAGCCATTATTTAGAGGTTAAGGCTGTGGCAGTGAGGCTTTGTACGCCAGGCAGCCGAGTACCATCTGGCGCATTGTTGGAATTATAAACATGGTTGGAAAGCTAGTTTGTTCAGCAGGATTGCACGGATGAAACTACCAGTTACATAATCATATGCACAATGTTAATCACTGTTGTATACATGTTGCCGTCCCGTTCACTGAGTACCAGAACTGTAATGATTCCAGTTCTGTAGCTGCTCTGCTGCCCAAAATAGTAATCTACAAATTAGTCTTTCTGCCCTTTCCAGCCCAAAGATGAAGTGGTGAAATACACAAAAGATTGCGATCTGACTTTTTTCTTTTTGCCCTTTTTTTTAAAAGTAACTCACAAGCATGACACAACAATGGAAGAACATCGCTGATCACCCTCATTTACATTTTGCACGTTGTACCTCCTGTAGAGATTCTCCCTATGGGATTTCGCACACTACGTTTGTTCTTATAGCAGATATCGCTGTGAAAGTGGGATAACATAAAATGTTTTTTTCTGGCTGGTAAAAATACAAATTGCAACCCTGAAAACAGTCATCAGCTTGGGCAGAGATGGTACTAAATATGGCCATTTTTCAAACTTCAAACGCAAACATCAGAGGACCAGAAATGCTTCAGTCATGAAAGCAGTAGGCCTATTTATACAGATGATGAATGTGAAATATATTGGCCTTTTGTGCAGCAGAAGACATGAAAATGGTTAAGTTGTCAAGTCTTAAAATATACCTGAATTTTAATGGATGTTTGTTGTAGCATCCACAAGACAAGACGAGAAGACCTTGGCGGTAAAAGTAATCCTGTTCTCTTCAGTCACTCTCTATCCACTCATCTTTTAATGTCTGTCTTGCTTTGAGACTTCAGTGGCTCTCCAATTAAACTATGCCTGATGCTCAGGTGGAAGTGAATACCTAATGTACTCTTCTTCAGTGTCCTGTGACCACTTTGTGTGGCTGAAAGCAGGCAAGAAGACAAAGTCAAGTGTTATTTGCTTGCAATAAACAGCCACCAAAGGTTGCTATAATTATAAGGACTATAGCCAGAAGCATGGTCTCCAGCTGCTCTGATCTGGATGAATCCACACGCTCACAGCGGCACCCAAACGCCAGCCAATGGCCAACGGTGCCCCATTCATCCTTCTCCCCCCTCCAGGCTCTGGGAAGTGGGGACGGCGAGCCAGCTCCTCAATTAAATATAACCCCACATCAAACAGCCTGTCAACATGCATTAGTGGTCCTTTGTATAGATAAGAGGCCAAAATAAATTGCCAGAACTATCATAGTCACTGAGGCTCCCGTAGGCTTTTATGAAAGATTCTAAGGGGAGAACAAATCCTGACTTGCATACTGATATTCTCTCCATTGAATCTTATATTTTTCAGAAGAGCTTTATCCTTTTAAAGATTTATGTTTTCTCTTTTCTGTGAATTATTCCTTCTTTTCAGCGATTTCAATTAGCAAATTTAGGCAGGAAATCAAGCTGCGCCGTATGCCTCATCTTGTTGGTGCGTTATAACAGAGATCCAATGCGACAACAGCCGACCTTGATGTGTGTGTGCTATCACAGCGGAACCTATCCCTTTTCTGTCATCCGCATTAGCTTTGGCAGCTCCTTTTATCGCCTTCTTTTCCCTCCCCCTTTCTCTCCCCCTTTGCCTATATTTTGCATCTCTGCAGACTGACAGAGAAAATAGGTCATTAGTTAGACTGAGAATATGAGATGGAAGGAGCAGGCAGGGGCGAGATCTGTGTGAAAACTGCCATGCAATATTAATGACAGCCATTCACGCTGTGAAGTGCCAAACCTGTACTGTGACTCCACTGAGACAAGACCCCTGACTTCTAATACCACCACTGTTGTATGGATGAAGTGCTTATCACCCAGACTGTGTTATTTGTCCTTATAATGGGACATCTCGTTCCAGCCTAGTGCTGCTGTACGTCTCAGAAGTCAGGTTTGAAAAATTTGATAATTAAAATGTAGTCACACTGTTATAATATTACTACTCCAGCGGGCGTCAGCACAACGCTGCTGACTCTAAGAGCCTTGAAGGGATAGTTCGGGTTTATTGAAGCTGGGTTGTACAAGGTACTTAGTCAGTCAGTGTATTACCTACAGTAGATGGCGGCCTACACGTCGGCCTACGCGCCCCCAGTTTGGAAAAACGGCAGGAGTACCGACATAGAAGCTAATGAGTCCACTACCGTTTCAATAATTTTCACCAATTTTTTTGTCTTGCCCATCAACCCTCCCTTTCTGGCAGGGAACTGAACCAGCTTATGCATCTACACTCTCTTCAAAGCCACTATACTCCTCTGGAATAAATAGGATTTTTGCCTTGCTGAGCACTTGCTGGTCTGCTGCTGCCTCAGTTTGCTTGTGTGACTTTCCCTTGACGTTCATGACGTTCCCTTTGTGAACTCAAACTAATCATTTGAAACACAGAAGTCACTTAATAAAGTACTTACTGATCCTGCCAAGTGATGTTATATTTTTTGTCAAAGGAGTCCATTGGCTTTGATGAGAATATAAAACTGCTTCAGTTCCCTGCTGCGTAAACGTAAACGAGGCTGTCTGACAACAAGGCAGAACTGTGAAAATATTCTAAATATAGCGTGCACTTAAACTGATGTAGATTTTTCTAGGTCGTTAAAATAAGTCGTGCTGCTGCCCCCGTCCACAGCAATACATTGGCTGGCTTTGATGCCAGTAGTCCTTGCTGCTTCTCCAAACTGTGGGTGTACCATACACTGACAGTGGATAAGTACCTCATAAAACCCCACTTCCAAAATATCCCTTGAACCTCATATCTGCACTGACTTAGTTTATAGGACTCATACACTGGTTATCAATGTTCTGTTAAAAAAACAAAACATTTTGTTTGAGTTATATTCAGTACAGACCACCCCACAGAAAAATACAAAAGAAAGAGAAAAAAAAAAACAAGTAAAAGTAGCTTAGATGACTAATTTAGCTCATTGATTTTCCAGCCTTCATGGTTCATTGTTCACAAACAAAAGATTTTTAATGGAGTATCACTCATTTATGGCCTGTCAGTTAGTGTGCCTCAAATGACCCAGTGTTTCAGTATTTTTAACTTCTAATAACACTGCGTGTTTGCATAGCTGTGATTTTTCACAGGTCTTGTGTAACATGGATTTGTTTGTGTGTCCAGAGCCACAGGAGCAGGGGGGATGAACCGTGAGGAGGCCCCGGGGAAGTCTCCTGAAGACATGTACATCCAACAGAAAGTGCGGGTCCTGCTCATGCTAAAGAAAATGGGATCAAATGTAAGTGCAGTGTGTCGACTTGTGAAAAATATGATCATATGGCATTTTAAATTTGAGTATTCACATTTTCACGGAGTTAAAATGATCTGCAAAAATAGAATTTTAGCATTGCCTGGTGTCCATCTGATTCACACAGTGAAAGTTTAATACAATTCACACATATCTTTAGACAATGTCAACCTGAAATATTCCCCTTTGAAACTTTTCTTCTACTTATCATTTTCATGTCAAAATGTTTGTGTCATTGGTAAGATGGAAGTAGAAAGAGAAGCTCTATAGACCTGCCATGAAAAAGAAGTATTGCTAAAAGAGCATAACATAAAGACATATTAAATATTTATGTTTAAGTGAAGATCAGTAATGCTCAATTTACAGCCCAGGGGCCAAATCTGGCCCTCATTGAGGTGCCAGGCAGCCCTCAGACTATTTTCTAATTTACAATGGAAATAATCAAATTAACGATAGGAATGTTTATTTTTTTACTTCGATAAGGTGCCAAACTACACAAAAAAGTTCAAACCCATCAAAGTAGAGTTTGTTTAATAAAGTTGTACACTTAATTAAAACAAACTGAGTGTATTCTTAGTTTTAATGGAGGCCACCTTAGTCGACTGAACATTCCCAGTTCGTCAATGTCTGGAAACATGCATCTCTGGAGAGGACACACTTGTTGTCAGATCTTACATCCCTCAGCAAATATATGCACCTGATTTTGTATGCCTGCACCAGGCAGAGCAGGGAGCAGCTCCAGGGACGTGTTTCAGCTCAGGTAGTGAATTCTTGTCTAAATGACAGTGTGAAGGAAATGAGCAGTAATGAGATCATTTGCAGCCTCTCAAGGACTAAAAACCTCAGCAATCTAAAGCTCTGAAGCAAGTGTATTATGTAAACCTGTCCTCCTTCAAACTTTTCCCTCCAAATGATGAGCCTATTTAGAGGTGAATGTTTATTTATGAAGGGTTGGTCTTTTGGTCTTTAGTCTTTTTGAACAGCAGAGGTACTCGGTCCACTGGTTCCACTATGCAGACGGCGCACAAACCAGACAACTGATTAGTTTAATTTTGTGATCTGGGCAACTCACAGTAATATTGTTAAATGGATGTATAGAAAATATTTGTCATTGCAGCAGACCTATAGTTGAAATGAGGTATCATTGACTGCCATTCGTAACAGAAGTATTTCTTTTATAGGTTTTCTGCTATAAATTAGATTTTTCTACAATTAGGCGTCGGTTTCTAGGCAACAGACTAGTGTTCCCCAAAGCTACCAACCACAGAGTTGCAACACTTGTTACTAAGAGACAACGTGATAAGATGCTCTACTTTCAGTGACTGAGAAACTGACTTTGTGTTTGTTGGCACTGCAGTAGAATAACATTTTCTCCAAAAACGGTTAATCTCTCTTCCTAAATGAGGAGAACAGTCTAATATTCATGTGGCCTTAAAATGATTGAAGACACAGTTGTGTACCCAAACAGAAAAGGAGAGCTGAAAAATACCTGGTAACTAATTCATGTTAAAACTGGGTCAACAACAACAACAACAGCTTTGTTTACATAGCACCTTTTAAAACCAGAGTTTCTAAAATTGACAGGCAAAGGCCGAAGCAGGGAGTAAGGCCAAACAAAAGCAAGACAAAATTAGTTTGAATGAATACAAATTAAACAATAAAAGCAATCAAGACAATGATAGCACAAAAAACACTATAAAAAGACAACAAAACATTAAAACAAGTCTAGAGAAATTGTTTTTAAAAACTGATTTATAAGAGTTGACGAATACTGTAAGCCTCATCTCCTCACATAGGTCGCTCCAAAGCCAAAGTTCTCTAACCGCAAAAGCGAGGTCACATTTAGATTGAAGCCTCAAATATGGAATGGCCAGAAAGGACAAACCTGAAAATCTTTTGAGTTCGCAGGGTCAATATTTCTGCTATATAGCTTGGGGTCAGACTTCCAGAGTTCTTCCTCTGGATAAAATTTAGCTCTTTCTTGTTCGATAACTTGAAATGTCACTTTGTTTACTGTTTTTCAGCTCACGCCCACTGAAGAGGCTTTTCTCCGGAATTACGCAGGTGTGGTCCACAGTCAGATGAGCCAGCTACCACAGCACAACATAGACCAGGGTAAGGCTGTGATTCACCCACACATACACGTATAAAGTGTGTAGTATATAAGTGCAGTAGTCCAAACCAAAAAAAATTGCACTATCAAGTGTGATTTACCTTTCTCTATGTAGTTCAATACTTGACATTTAGTTTTATATTTAGATGTTTGATGGTTTAAGTATAGAAGGCGTTTACGAAACACATCAGCTCACAAACACCACCTTCACATGTCACACAAGTGCTACTTTGCCCAAACTGAAAACAAAGGGAAAATCTCTCGACACAAACACACACACCGCTCCTCTTGAGTCCTTAACCCCACAGGCCTAACGGGTTCCCCGACTGTGCACTGAGGCTGACTCAGCGGCCCACCGGCACTGTGAGATTACTCACACAGCAAACAGTGTGGCTGACTGGAACCGAGTGACTCACCCGCAGCATGAGGGCACGGCCTCTTTCACCGCCGCTTCTCACAAGCAGCAGAGACAGAGTTCAAATATCGACGTGTTTATATCATCATGCAAATCACTGTTCATAATGGTTGTTACAAGAGGTTAACTGGGTAATTTGTGCTTCCATTTGATTGTCATGCTTTCCCAGTGCACCAGAGGGCGCTGTTGATCTTTCTTTTTCCCCTCCAAAGTTTCTACATTTTTCAAACCACATGAGGGTGCTAGATGAAACCAAACGGTGTGTGTGGCAAGGCATTACCTGAGAAAGCAGCATCAAATTGTTTCAGATGTTTTATTTTGGGTATTTTTATGTTTTCTGTAAGGAGACTTATCAGCAGCTTTACAGGCTCAGTCGTGATAGAAGCCCTGCTGTCCTCCTGTGGTAAACCTGCTGGGATCTAGGCCTCGCTTTGTCGCTTATTATATTGGTCCCTCAGGGGCGCTTTAAGTCAGGAAAATTGCCTGCGACACTTTACCTACGATAAGGACTTATGTCTCCTTGTCTGTGTCCTTTCTCTGCAAGGAAACAATCAGTGTATTTGAATTCAAAAATATGTGATTTTCTGTGTTGGACAAGGATTAGGTTTATGATTATAAAGGATATTAAGGAAGCAGGTAAAAGACGCAGTGACTTTTTGTCCTTCCTGTGTTTTTTTTATTATCTTTGCTTTAAACTGCAGGGTATTATAACTGCATTGTCACATTTTGTCCAAATCGAGCTTCATTCTGCAAAATGTGTTGCATCGTTAGAATTTTAATTTGGCTCATTGCATCATGGGCAGTGAAGATTACATTATTTCAGTGTGTTTCTTCATCAAGCTGCAGAACATTAAGCATTGCATCAGATAGAAAGGATGGTAACAAGCCTTAAAGCGCAGCACCACAAGTGCTATCTGAAGTCATTCATTTTAAGGCTGTAGCAAATAGTTTGAAGCTTCAAAGCTCCATTCATAAGAATGACATCTGTAGCAGTCAATAATCTAATAACTACTCTTTATGTGGTAAAGCCAATAATAGGATTTTTTCATGTACTGAAAGTCAATAATATAATTACGTAACAATAATGTATTGAAATTTCTAAAGCAATAACTTAATACCTTGTGCGCATTATTACGTTTTTTAAATATTTTCTGGTTATTACATTATAAGCTGTAAAAAAAAAAAAAAAAAAAATTGAGCTGAGCTGATAATTAATATACTTAAGTTTTATTTACTATCTAGTGTCAGATAACTGTTGCTAATATGAAATAGCTGCTCCCAATTATTAACTACATTATGTGCAAAAAGTTACTACGTTATTAGTAAGTTATTACATTGTTGACTACTGCAACATTCAAATTATAAATCATCATTCAAATACTGCACAGCTTTTTTTCCCTTCCCTTTTTTTGCATGCCTGTTTATTCTGTTTAAACCCTGTATTTCTGCACACCTGCAGATAAAGCTTTGGCTACATGAGTATTCATCGTTTTTTTTCGTAGAATTACATAGCTCTGGAGGCTGCGTAGGATTGTTGCTGACTTGCGTATGCCAAGCATTTCCAATAACGTCAGAGCGAGAGAGTGAATTCTAAAAAGTCCAAATTAATTGAAAAAAGATTAAAGGAATAATATCTTAAGTTCACAACATGATTTTCTCGAATGTGGTATATTCTGCCTAAACCACTTAATATAATATGCAAAAATATTTTATTGAGGATTTTGTTCAAGGATTTAAAATATATATTTTTTTCAGCATATTGATATTGAGACAAGCTTCATTTTAAAACATCAATAGAAGCTTTGAATGTTAAAAATAAGTGATATTCAGTACAGCGCTAGTTAATTTATGAAGGATGTTTTCTGTCTGTTTCAACATCGAGAGACTAGCTGTCAGTTTGTGCGACATACCCTCGGTCGTTGTCTCAGTGCCCTTTAGTAGATACGGGACTCCGTGTCTCTGTGCTGTCGATACTGCATGAAAGAGCCTCATTAATTATGGACGTCTATGACTGGTGAAAGTTGCTCCGAGTATGCATTATACATCACAAAAATAGACCCATTTAGTGTAATTTGGCAGCCTGCCACCTCCTTGGTGTGCCAGTAAATAATTTGTGGTCTGCGTCTTACCCAAAGTCTGTGATTAGGCATCATGCAGATAGCTCAGAGTTAATCACTTTTAAATATTCAACGCTGAAGGACAGCAGTTTGTAGGTATCAGCACATTCAGGCTCCTTTTGAGGTGGTTTGAAGAGGGAAGTCCACTATTTGATCTCATTTACACCTAGTAATAGGGGGAAAATGGATGAAAGGAAATGCTTTTATTGCCTAGCAACTTGCACAGTCATTGTGCATCTTAAATGGTAATTTTACAGAAGCATAGACTTCAAACAAAAAATTACCACTGTGAAATATTACAAAGGGAGATTTTATTTGTTCCAAATATAGGTAATTGTGTGATTTACAGTTAAACGTTCTGGAAAAAAGACATTCACGTTGATTGAATTACAATGTGTTCATTGTACTAGACATTAGTGTGGAGTTGAATCAGGCTGTACTCTCTGTGGTTCACTCTGTTCTTACTTCATTATAATGACAGCAGACCTTTTCCCTCATCCTTCTGTGTGCAGCAGTAGTACTGTCTGTCCCAGTTTACCATCACACAGTGCAGCAGCCAGACAGATCGCTGCTGTATACGGCCAGCAGATTTTCAGCCAAAGGTTGTTTGTCTGTGTGTGATCTCTTATCATTGATTAATCTGTTCCACCATTATGCCTCACACCAAGTAGTGTTAGTCAGTTTTCATTGCTTTCTGTACAAGTAGCAGAATTGAAGAATATTTTCCTAACAATTAACAGCCAAAACAATGGGCTACACAATATAGAAAAAGGTAAAATGCCTGAACAAAATACCTGTAACGAGCGACAAACGTTAGATTCAGGCATCTCAAAGGGTTGTTATTGCACCTTATGTCTTTTAGAGAGGAAGAGACGTTAGCTGTCTCCAAGCTAATATAAGCTATGCTAAGGTGCTTGCAAACATAATACTGCATAGCTTTCTGATTTATCCAAATCCATACTTTCAAAATGGCTTAGTTTAACTTACAGAAATATAGTCATTACATTACATTACATTACATGTCACTTAGCTGACATTTTTGTCCAAAGCAACTTACAATAAGTGCCTGTATCCACTTTAGTCTTATTTAAGACTTTTAAATTCAGCAGCTTATGAAAACATAGTTGTGGGTTCTTTACCCTGTTGGTGGCGTATCCCACCACACAGCAGCTTTAGGCATCTTTCTGTTGTTTACTAGCAGACAGAATTGACAGGGAGGCACCTTCACAAAATACAAAGTCAGTGGAGAGCGATGAATTGTTTTGTCCCACTGTGTTCTGAGAAAGCCAGTTTCAAAGAATAATGTCGTCCTGTTCCGGTTCTGAATAAAAACTTATTAAAAAATGTCTAGTTTAAGCTGTAACTACATAGCTTTTTTTTGTGCTTTTTTTTTCATCCCACGATTTTTGTAACCCATTTAATTTTCACCCAATTGCCTATATCATGATCCTGGGCACTACCTCGTCTCTGTCAGCCTGGGAAGAGCCCTGAACTGGGCTCATGCTTCATCCGATACATGACAGTTAGCGGGCCGCTTCTTGTCACCTGACAGGGGGAGTTTCCCCGGTAGGACGTAGCGTGTGGGAGGATCACGTTATTCCCACCGGTTCCTCTCCCTCCCATTAGGCGCCCCGACCGACCAGAGGGATCAGGACCAGGATCAATGCATGTTTTTGTGAGAGGTCCCTGTAAGGGGAACCTCAGGGGACAAGGGGAGAACGTACAAACTCCACACAGTAAAGCATGAGAGCACTACCAACTGCGCCACCGTTCCCCCTACTACATTGTGTTCAAAAGCCAACCTCCTTTCTTGCACATGCTTATCATAGAAATGGCATAATATTGGTTTTGTAACAAAAAGCACTGTTTCGCATCATTGCTGTTCAACGTGCTGTTTTGAGAATAGTAATTGAGAGTGGATGACTCACCCCTTTCAGCTTGTCAAACAGTACCGTTTAGTCTGCTACTTTAAAGCTTTATAGAATCTTTTAACACCCCTTTATACAATACAAATTGTTAAAATGGAAAAGCATTTTGGCTATTAGCACTGAATCCGCTACCGGAGGTCAGTTGGCTCCAACCAAAGAGATTTTTATCCAGTTGTGTGAAATGGAGCACAGTTTGTACATGCTGATGCAGGATGTTCAAGGAGTCTCAGCATGCAGCAATAGTGTCACATTTCATACATGGCCTCATCAATTGAATGGCGGCTTGCTTAGAGGGCGCCGAGGGCACTATGCTGCTGTGGAGACGCACTCAGATATTGATTACTCTCAGTCAAGGCCAGGTTGTAGCAGGACATGTTAAATAGAAATGTAGGTTTGACAGAAGCAAAAGCTAATGTGACAAACTGATAACATCATTGCTGTTGTCAGGTTTAGCATATTCTGATAAGAAAACAAATTTGTAGGTGTTGCAGCCTAATCCATTCAGAGATGTTGTCATCCTTCATCACATTTAATCGGACAGATTGGAGATGTTCCTCAAACCCTGAATCACTCCCTCCCACGCTCAGCCGTCAAAGATTATTCTGGTTCCTACTAAGAAACGAGAAAACCAACTCAGGGGTTGCCGCTCATATTTCTTTTAAGTCTATGGGTCACTGAATTTGCATTTCAGATAGTTTTAATTGGCTGATTACCATACATGCAAATACATAATTTTTGTTTTGCAATTTTAATCAGGCCAAAGAGGAATTCTCTGCCAAAGGCTGTGGAGCTTTTTTCCTCATTCAGCTCCTTGTTGAAATATATTGATGTAGCGGCGTTTTGGCGGTGCAGACAAACAGAACGGTGGGTGAGCAGGAGTTTGCATGCTATGTATAAACACTGTTATTGTGGTTGGAAATGAATTGTAAACTCATCAAATGAGGCCTGCTTTTGGGGCTCTGTTTCAGTACAAATTGCTCCATTTTGGGTAATACTAAAGAAAGAATACTGTCACTCTGTGGTGCAGAGTTTTACAGCATAATATGGGAAGTACAGAGGTTTTGTCTTTACAGTCATGCTGTTGTTCTTCAGCCGTTAACTTTCTCTTTGTGACTGACATCATGTCACTTTAAACAATACAGTTTCTCAGAGCCACACATAAATCCCCCTTTCTCAGGACTTGTTATCTTGTCTGATTTGACGCGTAAAGTTTACTCCTCCCCAGAAGGATGTCTGAAGGCCTCAACAAAAGACGGTAGACAAGGATGGGGTTGCCATAGCAACTTCAGTTGTCCCAGGAAAGCTACGGTTCCCTGTGGGCTTTGGTGTTGCTGCAACGTACTGCTGCATCGGTAGATTGGAGCAGGTGTCATTAGGGGGCCTGGAGGCAAGCTGGAGTGCTAATTACACAGCCAGAGTGTGATATTCCAATCTCTCTCTCCGTCAGCCTCATCCTCTTCTTACACAAATATGGCCTCTTTTTTAAATGGAACTGCAGCTGTGTACTGTCAATACACAATCTTCTGTCTTTCTTTCTTTTTTTGTGGAACAATCCTGGTATAACGCAATCCTTAAACTCACCTTTTCAAGTGAAAGAGGTGTGACACAGAGTAAGGCCTGCCTTTGGCGACTCGGGCCAGGCCAGAGTGGTATTGATTCTTACTTTATCCCGTTCGTCACTGCAGCATGAATCAGAGCCACAGACTCAGACTTATGAAGTGCCACGTAGATCTGACTCACTGAAACAAACAGGCTTGATTTTCTCTTCTTGCCCTGTTCATCTCTATCCCGATTATGTTACTAAGTCTGTGGTTGTATGGACAAATGTTAATCCTTTGAACCCCTTCTGTTACTATGGCCTTGTTTTTTGACTGCAATATATAAGATATGTACCTCTACAGAAACAATCATGACTAGAAGTAGGGAGAACTCAAACATGTCTTCTGTGCAGTATAACACAGTTATAGCACAATTACTCTACAAAACACAGAATTGAATTGATGATGTTGCCATCTTTTTTGTCACTTGTATTTATTGTCATATTATGATAAATATTGTGCTAAGTCTCATTACAACAGACAAATCCAGTTCACAGATTCTCTTTATTTTTAGTCTTTAATTACCCAGGAAGTCAATGGAAAAGCATTATTACTTGTGAAACAGCAACCTGGCCAAATTGGCAAAAAATACCATCAAAATATCAATCGAGCGGTAGTAGCAGTTATAGAGGTCAGAAATTACATGTCCCTCAAATACTCACAACCCAGAATAATTACATAGGAGAGAGTTGAAGACATTTATGAAGTGAAGGGACTTTATACTTGAATAATTTGTTAATTGTGTGCAGTTGTATTACTCTGTAATAGCAGATAATTCCTTAAACGCACTGTGTAAAAGCAGACCCGCTGTATTTGTTGACATGACCACACACACACACTTCCCTATTGTGTGTGTGTGTGTGTGTGTGTGTGTGTGTGAGTGAGAGTGAGAGTGAGAGTGAGAGTGAGAGTGAGTGAGTGATGCTTTTTAACCCAGCCCTGCTGTCGTTTTCATTGGGGAGGATCTTGTGTCTTTATCCTCTCAGCTGACCCCGCACAGATCGTGACCTCAGATGATGTTGCTGCTCCGACTTATAACTCGCACTCGAGTCATCATACAGCTTCTTTTCTGCTTATTCAGACTGCAGGGATGCAGTACGGTGCCTTTAACTTCAAACAAACTCCCTTTGGGTTCATTTCACAGCTTTCTTATCCATAGAGGTTTCACTGTAACTTTGTGTGTTTTTAGGTAATTTCAAGCTACCTCTTCTCAACCACATATTTGATTTATAGTCTCCCTGAAGGGTGAAGAAAGACTTTGTTTGCTTGTGAATTATTTTAGCTGCTTTTTGTTGCTTTTGGTTAGGTAACTCTAGAGCTGAAAATAAACATTATTCATGAATTCATTTTTTTTTTAATGATAAGTGATAAATAAACTATTATTAGAGTAATAAACATTATTTGTATAGCATCTTTCATAAAAGAAATGCAGTACAAAGTGTTGGACATAACATGGCATAAACAGAAAGGATGAACATAAAAAGGAGATGGAATAAATATTGTAAAATAAGATGAAAATAAGAACTCACTTGATGATAATAGTGAAAAATAAGCTACTCAGTTCTTTTCCTTTCTGCATCAGTGGTGAGATTTGGTAGTATTCCTCCTTGAGTGCACTGTTTACCAATCGACACCCAGGTCTCTGAGGCTATAAATAAACACATCAGACGACTTTTCCCGAAGGACACAGACTCACCACCGGCCTGAAATGTCAGTAACTATTCAGAAAGTGCCATTCAGAAAATATCCCAAGGTGTTTCAAATAGCTTGATGTTTTTTGTTTGTTGTTTTGACCAACAGAAACTCAATGATAACTTTTCAGACATTTCTGTGTGAGAAATAACTTAAACAACTGATCAGTCACCCAGATTTTCAGTTGCTCAACCTATAGAAAAATTATTATTATTACTGCTAGAAAAAACGCATTTTGATCGTGCATTCCCAACAGCAGAGGGAGGGGACAGAGAACAGCCGGAGACGGAGCTGCATCCTAACAAACTGGAAGCTGTTTGCTCATTGGCAGCAGAATGCCATCCACTGATGCAGTCCGATTTTTATCTGTCGCTAGGCAACAGCTTTGAGGGACCTGATGTCTCCATCATGTTGGCTGGAGCTTATTATTGTGCGAGTGTGTATTGTATGTGTATTTGTGGCAGGGCGAGGTCCACACATGACTCTGAGGCAAAGTAAAAACAGATATAGCCAGCCATCCACTTGGCTCTGTGGATGTATTTTGAGAGCATTTTCTGCTGGTCACTGAGCTCAAGTTGCACAGTGTCTGACATCAGCGTCCTTCCTCTGAACTGCCCGTTACACAAGGGTGAACCCCTTCACACAGCCACAGAATGATTCAGACTGGCATTTATTGTGATAAATGGGTGTTACTGCAACCAAACATCATCTTGAACAGCAGTGCTATTCAGCAGTAGTGTAGCTCAGACCTATTTCCTATTGTGTGGCATTACATAATTGTCTCTCTTGTTCAAGCATTATTATCCCTGCGTGCTGTCTCAAAGCAGATGAGATTTATATTATTAACTGAAGTCAAACAGCCTGTCTAGGGCAATATTTTTTTAATTTCTCTCTCTCTCTCTAGTTTCTTCTTTGCCATAACCTTATTTTGTAGGCCAATGAAAATGTACCCTCCCCCAAAAGTCTCGATCTTATTAAGCTTGTGACGACCTGAATGCAGCATAGAAACATGCATATTTTGTTCCCCGAAGATCTAGCCAAACCAAACTCAAAATTCAGTGTTTGGAGGGTCTGTGCTGTCTGATGATGAGGGTCCGCCCTTTGTGCCAAATACATGTGGAGGTTCACACAGTCCCTGGCCTACTTTCATATCTCCACAATAATTAAATCTAACAAGCACTTGAGGGTGGTGGTGAAGAGGTTTTTTTTATTTTTTTTATAGCAGGCTCGCATGAGGTGCTGTATGAAATCCTCTCAGCTGTCTGCAAAAGTGTGGAACTCGGTGTTAATCATATTTATGTGATCGTAGCTTGTCAAATGTTTTTATTTTCAACGCATAATCATGCTTACTGAAGGCTATGGCACCTAGTTGTCAATTGCCCCCCTCGTCTTTTAGGAGAAGTGTTTTTGATTAAGGGTTCAAGGAGTCTAGGAATGTTGCTGTACGTACTTTATGGTCAATTTACTTCCATTTCCGAGAAGCAAATGCATTTCACCAGGCTGCCAAGCATGACGGTGCAAGAGGGATTTTAATGCTTTCCTACTTGATCCAGCAGAAGCGTTTTAGCTCTCTCTCCCTTCATTTTCATTCCTTAAATCGAAACTTGTCCATGCCAAAAAATGAGGCCTATTTGAAAGAACAGTTAGATATATGAGGCACTGAAAGAGCTTTGTGTGTTTTATGTAATCTTACTCAAATCGAATGGGAAGATGTATAGTCATTTATGAGAGAAGAACTGTCTCAGCAGGTGTGGGCAGGCCCAAATGACTTGATGAAACGTTGGCAACAGACTGAGTGATTTCTAGTTGAACAAAAGCCAGCTGACAAAGTCTTATTGTGTAGCTGTGAGGACCCATTAGTTGACTCAACCCATACGAGGGAGTAATTATCGGTTTGTCCTCATTAACTTGGTAAAAGTGAAAGCGGCACAAAAGGAAAAGAAAGAAATCAGACCTTGTGTGCTATAGATCAGTTCAGTCTCTTTTCTGTGGGCCCATTGATTCTTCTTCCACAGCTTAGCGAGGTTAATGTAATCAGCTGGAATCTAGGATTGTTTACTCACAGGCAGTCTTGTGCCTCACAGCCTGAGTTGCAGCAGCGGAGGAGATTGAGTGGCACTGAGGCGTCAGATCTAGGTGTTATCATGGCAGAGCAGGATGTTGCTGTCAGCAGGCCACTCAATGTGTTACAGTATCTACCGTCAGGCCGCTGTGATGGCAGGCAGTAGTTTCTCACAACAGGTTAACATGGCAATAGAAGATATTACCTGCATGCACCAAAAAAGGATTTTCATGGCGGAATATTTCCTCTAAGCTTTATAGTCCCATCTGACAGGATTTACAGGATACTGAGAGGATCCAATGACCTATAGAAAAATTCATATTCTCCCATAAAATCCATTTGGGTGATCCGATTGCAGGTCAAAACATGTTAAAAAGTTACTGGGATCTCAAGAGTTTAATTTAAGAGCTGATATCGAGCCATTTTCCATGGTTTTCTTGTTAATGATTTTGGTTTTTATCAAGAAAACCATGGAAAATGGCTAGATATCAGCTCTTAAATTATACTCTTATGAACTATTTTTGTTGTTATCATTATATTTGTCAAAACAAATGTCCCGTTAGTTGTACCAGGTATTAAAATGAACAAGAAATTGAAGAAAACAATGGTCTAATAATTTTTTCCATGACTGTAGATGATCACACTGAATGGCATTAGTTGAGGTTGTTGCAGCGCAACAAACGCCCCAAACACTTTTGGATGAGGCTGCTGTGCCCTTTTCTAAGTGACTCACTCCATACCAAAAACAAAGCCCTTGCCACGCTAAATCTGATTCCAGTGTATTACTTGAGAAGTATTTTAGCACCTGATGTCAGACTTCTATGGATATTTCTGAGCACTAGTCTCTTTTTGTGTGTTTTTATCACTGTAATAATTTGGTTCATTTATCTTTCGTTCGCTCATTTGGACCAGCTGTTTTGGAACTTTGAGCATTTCACTCCCAGTTTTGGTTTATTTAGGCATACAGTCAGGAAAAACATTTTTAGACCACCATTGTTTCCTTCAATTTCTTTTGGTCACAGCTAGTATTGACGAGATGAGACATTTCTAGTTGATCATAAAGGTTAAATAAATAAAAAAACATTTTCTCCGAGACATTAACACCTCATTTGTCAAAATCCCAAACTGATAAACTCAGCAGACACAATTAGTGAATCAACTGGAAATAAATAATGTCTTCAGTCGATATGAACGCACATATTCAACATTTCTGGATGTTTGGTTTATATTATGAATTGATGATTTTGGCATCCATAGTAAATGGACAACAACATAAAATTAAATAAAAAAATAAATATATAAATTAGATTGTCCTTGTTTCCAAGTCTGCCCATTCATGTTGTTATTGTTGCATTGTTGATGTTGCAGAAGAAAATGTTGGGGCGATATTTCTGTGTTCTAACCTGTCATTCTGCTGTCGGTTCCCAGGTGCAGAGGACGTGGTGATGGCGTTCTCACGGTCAGAGACGGAGGATCGGCGACAGTGACCCTGGGCCCCCCCATTCCGCCCCACTGCATCCCTCCCAGCCCCCATCCCGCCCCGCACGTGATCCACAACAACCCAAACTCCACAAACACGACACTGATGAGCTCAGGAGAGGAGGGGCACCCGGGAGGGACAGAAGAGGAGGGGAAGAGACGCCAAGAGGTGGCTGCCTCGATCTCTCCCCCCCAGCCTCCTCCATCCCCGACTCCTCCTCATACAAGCTGGCACACCGTAACCTGAGATGCACTCAAGTGCTTCACTGTGGGTTGAAGCCTCTGCAACAAGGCAGTCAGTGAAAACACTCACAGATTGTGTGGATGAATATCAAATGTATTTTTTTGTGGGTGGGTTGGTTTTGTTTTGTATTATGTTGTTTGTGTTGAGACTTTAGGCAGTGTTACATGTTATATCTGCTGTGGTCACCGGAGGAAGTGACCGGTCAGCAACTGATTGAAGCAAAGAGAAATATAGTTTTGGTCAAGCAGCGAGTTTGAGGACTGGTCGTGTTAGGGGAGAGATTTTTAATTATTTCTGCTTACCCTAATGGGGTTCAAATTGTTTTTGATTTAGCTATTGTGTTTTAAAGGCTTTTGTATTCTGTCACACAAAGCGGCCTCATTTATAAACATTTTGTGTGAAAAATGGGAACGCCATCTCCAACGCAGCTGTTTCTTACGAATCTACTGGAACCTGCAATGTATGAAAGGCACACTATGCAGGTCATCCTTTAAAAAAATCAACTAGACTAGACTCAAACAAAAAAATCATTTCAATTATCACTAGAAGTGCGTGGCGGTGTCTGTATCTGCAGAGACTCTGCCCTCTATCTCTATTTTCTCTTTTTTTTTTCATTAAGCTGTGTTCAGGACATTTCTGGGTGTAACCCTTTGGTCATGAGGCTACAATTATAGCAAACAAGGCGCCATAAAATCTCAAATATAGCCAGTAGACAAAGCATGTTCCAAAATGAAGATGAAGCTGAAGTTTTACTTTCACTTTTGTTGAGTCTGGAAGGAGGGGCAGAGTTTAATGTTGTGCTTACAAACAGATAGCAACAATTCCTGCATAGTATGCCTTTAATTACTCTTCTCAGACAATTAATTTAACTTTAATTAGCTTGCGGCAGTAAGTCAGTTGTGGAACCCAGACACTCATCAAGTGCAGTGACCTCTGGCTCTTTTTCTTTACCAACTTGCAGCTACAACATAGTTATTTGGAATCAAGCTTTATATTAAAAAAAAAAATACAAAAAGAATCATTTGAGTTTTCGATCACGCTGCGTGTCTCTTGTAAAGAATCCTGCTAATTGTCTATCAGTAAACACACAAAACTGTGTGGTTTTTAGTTCGGTTACTCTGGCTCATTTTCCCCTTGGTGCAGTTCGTTTGAGCAGGTGTGAACAAAGTAATAACACTCAGGTGCAGACATAAACAACCGCATCTGATCTTGGTCCAGTCCAAACAAACTTAGTTTGTGGTGGGAAAGTGATCAAACCTCAGTCTGACCCACTACCAGCTGTACTTTGCAAGTTTGAGCTAAATGGCTCCTCTATCCATGTGTGCTTAGCATTCTGGGGAACCCAGTCAGCTTAAGTAGGAGCCGTAGTAGGTTGACGAAGAATGAACCAAGCACGTCTTTCTTGCAAATTTTGAAGCAGTATAGTATTTCAAAACATTTTCTCAAAGTGCGTTCTGCATTCTTCTGGTATGTTTTGCATGGCCAAGATTACAAACTCATCACTGATTCAGCCCAGAGCAAATGAACTGTTGGTGCGAAAATGTCCGAACGGACGCATAAGCCAAATCCTCTTTGGTGATTTGCAGTCTGACCTTTTGTCCACGTACAAATATTAGAATGACATGCTGATTGATGTGCATATTAACACTCTCAACATGCCTGTCGTTAATCATTCATGTTTAATTACCGGAGTTAACAGGGCAGAATGACGAGGCCAGTGACGTGATCGATGTGTAAATGAAAAACTGCATTAAGGTGAGGCGACATTTTCTGCTCAATGAATGAAATGCACACACTTTCATAAATGAGGCCCCTTTTGTTCTTCTGCTGCTTTATTTTGAACCATAGGCTGTTGAGAGTGCAACAATGCTTTTCTCCTAAAGGGAAAGCAAAAGAATTAAAGACACTAGCAGACATAATCACATGAAACACAGATGTACACATCCTCCCCAAACAAACACTGGTTTTGGGTTATTGTGAACCTTTTTTTTATTGTACAGATAGTTGGAAAAATACAATAATGAATTGATTGTGCCAATTGTATTTTTTGTTGTTTTTTTATCTGTAAGATAAAATTAACATAATGATTTAAGAAAATTGATAAGAGACGAGCTGTTGTTGTAATTTATTGTTTATTGAATTGACTTCCTCGAACACATTGTTAAAGATGGAGAACCAGTAGATAGTTTACTGTCATCAGCAGAGCCTCTTTGTTCACACTAAAATCACACAAACTCTAATTTTTAACTACCTGTAGCTAAACACGTGAAGCCAAACATAAGAGCTGTGTGCTATTTCTGACTGTACTGTATCTCTTGCACTATTATCAATGGGATATTTGCAAAAAATACATTTTGATATTTAGGGCAGAGATTCTATGTTTGGTTCAGCGGATAAAAAAAAAACTTTGTAATCATGTTTTTATTCCTTCAAAAAAAAATCTGTGTTAATTGACTCAACTGGAATAGCTCAACGGAATATTTGTTAACAATCGACATGTTTTTCTAGTGACATGCTCAATATTTAATGTGTTTTAAGTACAGTTTGTTAACTTGTATAACTTAAAAATAATTGTAACGTAATGTTTTGAAGCCAAGCATGTCTTCCTCGTGGTTTATAATGTTCATTCAAGTGGAGCCGAGGATCTTTGAAGCCTTGGCACGTTGACCATTGTTTGTACATTCTTGACGTTTGTGGAAGCTACTAGCTCTTTTAAAATGTTTCAGAAAAAAAAAAAATCTTTTTTTTTGTATGGGTAAAGTGTTATCCATTTTTTGTTGTTGGCAATAACTTCTATTTGAATGTCCTCAGCAATCATCAGATCTATCATGCTGTCGCCTATGACAAAGACATTTGTCTTTTTATGTTTACTTTTGTTTTAAAACATTCTTTATTTGTCTATGCATTGTTTTTTTCTCTCTCTCTAAAAGGCGTCTTACTGTACATTTTACCTATCAGGTTGTTCTGCAGCCTTTGTTCAAGGTGTGTGTGTGTGTGTGTGTGTGTGTGTGTGTGTGTGTGTGTGTGTGTGTGTGTGTGTGTGTGTGTGTGTGTGTGTGTGTGTGTGTGTGTGTGTGTGTGTGTGTGTGTGTGTGTGTGTGTGTGTGTGTGTGTGTGTGTGTGTGTGTGTGTGTGTGTGTGTGTGTGTGTGTGTGTGTGTGTGTGTGTGTGTGTGTGTGTGTGTGTGTGTGTGTGTGTGTGTGTGTGTGTGTGTGTGTGTGTGTGTGTGTGTGTGTGTGTGTGTGTGTGTGTGTGTGTTTCAGCATGCTGTTGAGTTTGACTAGGATCGATGTATCTTTTTACTGTGATGACATGATGTTGCCTAATTGTTCTTTTTTTTTTTTTTTGCTTTTATATTTTATTTTCCTTTCAGTCGACATTGATTAGTTGGTTTTATTGTATGGCTGCTGACCATGTCTTGACTTAATGCTTCCAAATCCTATACCAACTGAACCATTAAAGATATTTTAAACAGTGGAACGTTAATTTGCCTTTTTTCTCCGTAATTTAGTTTAACTCAAACAGGTCAAAGATGAGAAAGTGCTTCCTGCAGTCCTTAATTTCTTCAGATAAGGCCTTATGCTGGTGGAGAAAGACTTCATCAAAGTCAAATAAGGGTAAGACAGTGCCTTTTTGTTCCTCTTAATGTCTATCTACAGAGGAAAATACTACTTTTGTTCAGTCTTTTAAGTGAAAAATGTTTGTATACAAATACATGTCGGCATATTTGATCATACCTGAAAATCTTAAGTCCTGGGCAGCTGCAGACGGCAAAACAATCTCCACAAGTTTACTTGCTTGTTCCACGACCTTCAAACATATTTCTATCTTATTTTTTCAGTTGTCATTTACCTGTGAAATATCCAACTTTCTATTATTCTGCACCTCAAGGCCCACATATTCATGTGTCCTTAGCTGACTCACCAGATACAGACTGTTGAAATAAGCCTATCGTTGGTGGCAAGGGCACCATCACTGAATCCTGGGCTTTGCACTGCCCGACACAACTGAGACTGGTTTAAAGAAATGCAAACAAGTCGTAGCACTATGGAGATACAGTAATTGAAAAAATTAATAGACCACCCTTGTTTTCTTCAATTTATTGTTTATTTCAATGCCTGTTACAACTTAAGGTACATTTGTTTGGACAAATATAGCAAAAATAGATCATAAGAGTTTAATTTAAGACCTGATATCTAGCCATTTTCCATGGTTTTCTTGATGATAACCAAAATAATTCTCAACAAATCAGTTAATTAACCAAGTCAAAAAAAAAGGTACTGTACAGGTTATAAAACATAGGTCACATAATAATCCAGCCTACCAACTGCTTTTTAAAAAAAAAAAGAAGTCGGTCCATTAGACATCCATCAGGTTCTCCAGAATCTTGAGTGAAGTCTCCGTGACGATGATGAAGATGAAGGTGTACCAGGCATAAAAATGAACAAACAAATTGAAGAAAACAAGGGTGGTCTAATAATTTCTTCCATGACTGTAGGTTTGGACATTAGAGACTAGTTTTGAGAGAACAAATACATCACACAGTCTTCATCGGTTGTTATGAATTCTAAGAGTTTTCATTATCCTCTCCAGTTTGTGCTTTTAAAACAGCATTTTGACTGTGTTTAAAAAATAAGTTCAATCATTTTTCGGCAGTGTGATTATCATATTCACATGTAAGTTCTCATGCACATTATATTACTTTACATTCAGAAACCAAGAGATACATCCTTGACCTTTCAGCTGCACAAACAATGAGCAGAGACACCTAATGTTAAAGGACTGACTGATATCTGTCATATAAAACAACCCGTTTACCCTGTTAACTAACAGTAACCACCCACAGCCTCATATTTTTCTGTCAGGTGTTGAGGCAGATGTTTTAATCGGGTTCTGTCTGGTCATCAAGTTGGGACACGGGGATCTGTGTTTCTCCTGTGCTAATGATGAACATCTGTTCACTGTTCCCATGCCTTCTTTCACAGATGCAAAAAAAAATCCTGCAATTTAAAGGCGGCAAGCTCTGGGAATAACACGCCAGCTGTTGGCACATGTTTCAATATTCATGCACCACTTTACACTGTAGCTGTCATTTGCTGACATTAAAACTTCTGTATCTCACCAGAACAAGTAGCTGCTGAGTAGAAAACGCTAACCCTAGTTAACCGTTTATTGGGCGAAGAACTATATTTGGTAACTTCAGTGGATATCAAAATGGGTTCCCCATGTCTCTCTGTGAGGTCGTAGAACCACATGGATTTCTTCCAGCTAATCAGCAAAGATCAGGCTACGTCACAGACGGGGACACCATTACATCTGACCAATCAGTATGATAATAATTTAATAATATTCACTTTTTCTTGTAGACTTTTTTTCTTGTAGATTTGCCACTTTAATCTCCTAAACTTTTTCCTCAAAATATTACCCCCCTCCCCCGGGTCCGTATGTTTTTTTTACACATTCTGGCAGTATGTAATATCCTCCAATATTCTCTTGGGTTGAAATTTGGAATTTGCAAGTATTTCAACGAGTGCCCTATTAAGGGTTAATGAATCCTGGTAGCTTCACTTGTTAACAGCACAGTTGTGTTAAGACCTGCTGAGCTTGTTAACATTATAAATATTTTGTTTAACACAAACCTCCAAGACACACAGGAGCACTGGTGTCCAGCTGTTATTACATTGTTTTCCATTGGCTGAAATGCAATGACTGAGTGCAGCATGTGAGAGCAGCACATCTCATAAGCTCCCTCTCTCACTGTACACGTGAGCTGCGACGCTGTGTTTATCCGGTGTCAGACAGATCAGACCCAGAGCTCGGCACACAGCACCAGCCAGCTGATAACTGCCACCAGCACTATCACATCATGTTATGCAACAGTGTGTGTGTGTGCCTGGACAGCATGCTGTCACTGCACCATGCTGCACACACTGACTGATGACAGCTGCTTAAGTAGTGTGACACCATCACTCTCAGTAATATTTGCTGTTTATTAACATGTACTTAGTATGAATGAAACTTAAAGTGGTTCTTCATCCAAGCTTTTAGCATCAAACACTCACTTCCTGTACGCTGGAGAAGCTTGAAATCATGTCAGTAACAATTGATTCTGATGCTTCCCCCACGGAAAATGTTTATCAAAATGTCGATAAAAACTTCCCAAACCGCTCCTGCTGCATAATCTACTTCCACTCTAGCCATTCATTTGCTCAGGATTTATCAGACTGCTGTAATTTTATCAAATATAGCTAAATATGCTACTTTCTGACTGAGGGTGTTTTTAGACATTTTTGAATATACATTCATGGAAAAACTTATTAGACCACCCTTCTTTAATTTCTTGTTCATTTTAATGCCTGGTACAACTGAAGGTAGCCAATACCCAGACATTTTCCATGGTTAAAAGCCTCTTTTCAAATCGTGTTAATTAAATACAGTGATTTTTGAAATACTGAGACCGGCAGTTCAAACCCCAATTGTACCAGAAAGATACTAGATACAGAGTCTTGCAATGTTTTAATTATTTGGATTATATATTTTAATGCCTGGTACAACTGAAGGGAGCTGATATCTAGCCATTTTCCGTGGTTTTCTTGATAATAATTTTGGTTATTGTCAAGAAAACCATAGAAAATGGCTACATATCAGCTCTTAAATTAAACTCGTATGAGCATTTTTTGTTGTTCATTATATTTGTCCAAACAAATGTACCATTAGTTGTACCAGGCATTAAAATGAACAAGAAATTGAAGAAAACCATGGTCTAATAATTTTTTCCATGATTGTATAGGACTGTGCATATGAATGAATAGCAGAGAGGTGGTTAACAGTTTGCATCAAGGCCTGTGTAAGCATTATAAGCCCTTGTAGATGCTTATTCACATTAAATTGTGTTGATAAGACTAAAAAAAATGTTACACTCTGAAAATGTGTTAGTAATGCTGCTATAAACAATTATAAGAAACTGATTTTTATTCTTGTTCTGAAAACTGTTAAGTTGATTTTAAGTGCTTCTTACTTAGTTAAAGTGTTAATTATGCCATTATTCACATGTCTTATTAGCACATAATAATAACAATAAGCATATTTTAAGGGCTTATCACCTATTAACTAACTCTAATTGCAAGGACCTTATTATAAACATTAAAAAGAAGAGATTATTTGGATTGTTCTGAGTGGTTTAAGAGTATTGTGATAATATTTTAGCTATAAAATGAATTTATGTATTGCTTTTACCCATTCTAAATTCAGGCTCATGTGGGACCAAATCTAAATACAAGCAGTTTATAGTCTCCAATCCTCTTGACTTAAATAGTGATTAAAAGAAACCCAAACAGACAAAAAGGATATTATACAAATGAAGACCAGAGCTGAGCGATGTGACATTTGTGCACATAAAGTGGATGTAAGCCTGCTGTTAATCCATCCAAAACAATTCACATTTACAACCTGACAGGAAGAACAAGAGCAGCACATTGCACAGCAGTTAGAAAACAAACATTACAGTAAGTACTCACTGATCTCTGATGTCTCAGTGAGGGAATAGCCAAGGTAAACCAGCCAATCCCTCCACAGATGGGTGTGCAAGGTGCCAGGAGTAATTAGTTTCATTCCTCATTAAAATATAGCATGCATCTTCTGGTTAATACATATAACACCCCCACCTCCACCACAAGATAAAGCATTACATGTACTATTTTATGCTTTCAAAAAGCATGTTTGTGTGCAAAATCTTAAATAAATTGTACATGAAATATGTTAATAGAATGAAAAGAAAATTCTACAAGCTGAGAGTTTACCCTGATTACTGTGTTTTATCATCTCCCAGGCTTTTATGTAGATGTTTTGTATGTGAATAGCCAAATCAGTCTTTGTCCGTCATCCAATTATTTAAGAAATCTTAAGTTAGGTTTTTCCGCTTATTCAGGTTTTTCCCAATTATTTGTAAAAGCCTCCAGGTAGTCTCTCCGGGACTTCAGCGTGCATGCAGAACTTACTTAAACATTATTGGAAGGACATTTTTGGCTGCCAAAAAAAAAAGACAGTTTAGATTAGATAAGATTAGTTTAGATTAGATTACACTTTATCAATCCCACAATGGGAAAATTAAATAGTCACAGCAACAAAAAAACAGAAGCAAAAGGTGTGAATATAAATAACGGGGGTAAAAAAAAGTAGTAGTTCTAATGAAAAATATTAATACAGATGAATATTATATAAAAGCTATGGTGAGTAGTGTAATGATAAGTGCTAACAAAGTTGTGGTGGTGATTGAAACAGAAACTACAACATGATCATAGTATCAATATAAGTTTATATTTACAGTCATGGAAAAAAATATTAGACCACCCTTTTTCTTCAGTTTATTGTTCATTTTAATGCCTGGTACAACTAAAGGTACATTTGTTTTGACAAATATAATAATAACAACAAAAATAGCTCATAAGAGTTTAATTTAAGAGCAGATATCTACACATTTTCCATGGTTTTCTTGATAATAACCAAAATCATTATCGAGAAAACCATGGAAAATGGCTAGATATCAGCTACCTTCAGTTGTACCAGGCATTAAAATATATAATCCAAATAATTAAAACATTGCAAGACTCTGTATCTTTCTGGTATAATTGGGGTTTGAACTGTTGGCCTCAGTATTTCAAAAATCACTGCATTTAATTAACACGATTTGAAAGGAGGCTTTTATTTTGGACAGAAAGTTTGAAGCCACATGACTCTCCTGACCCGGGCGCTAAAATAACTCCACCCCATAAATTTTGGAGGAAGGATATAACTTTACAGACCAAATTAATGTGATCAGCTCCACCTTTCATCTTCAAAGCCAAAAAAAAAAAAAAAACGAGCGTGTGTCAGCTCCAGAAGTGAGGGAGGTGACTCTCCCTCCTACCTTATGACTCAACATTATTAAAGCAAAAGCCAGGAGGGATCCAGAAAAGAGGAGGGCACATGCTGTGGAGTAATGCAGCACTGCACAATCACTCACAGCCCCACACAAAGCTCTGCAGATACACTCTGGTCCACCCTAAACCTCATGACTAATAGATGAGATTTGCTCTCAGTTGCTTGAACTTGCAGCATCTAAAACTATCTTCACTGAGAGAAAACATCTCACTCAGACTTTTCTGTTTGTTTGTTTGTTTGTTTGTTTCACTCTCTGATCTGTAATCCTACCGACACGACCGTGATCTGATTTTTGATTCTGCACTGTTTGATATCTAAACAGAGGAATGTATATATTTATTAATAAAATACAGGAGTGTATTGATAGATGAGAGACAGGCGACTGAGCCAGACTCTGTTTGGTTTAACTCAGTCTCAGCATAGCTTATTAGCAGCTAGTTAGAAGCTTGGCTTAAATGTCTTAAATGTAAATATACAGTATAATAAACTACTTTCAACTGTTTTATTTGGCCCACTATTCTGGTTTATGACCAGAATACCCCACTTGGGGCATTTCAAAAACATCTGGACACGCCACTGAAGAAGTATACAGCATTCCACACTCAACCTTTTGATCGTTATGAGTGCTGCTCTTCACATCTAAGTCCACCTTTTTATTTCCCCTGAGAGAGAAAAACAGAAAAATAATATTTTTCCACACTATCAGACTCTTTCATGCATATTCTGTATCAACTTATTGACACAGTAAATGTTGTTTGTTTGTTTCTTTTTCTTTGGCTGTCCCATTCCATTAAGTTGAAATTTAGACTTATTCTAGATGTTATTTTAAACATGTTCCTCAAAACTCATATTTTCTCTCTTAAGGACAGTGGTGGAAAAAGTATTCAGGTCCTTTACTTAAGTAAAAGTATTAAAAGTAGAAGTACTCACTTAGCAAAATGCACCCTCTCAGATTGTTATAGATATCCTAAATATGTTATTGGATTGTAAAAAAAAATACAATATCTGCCTCAAAATGTTGTGGGGTAGAAGTATAAAGTTACATAAAATGAAAATAAGTAAAGTACAAGTACCTCAAAATGGTACTTAAGTACAGTACTTGAGTAAACGTACTTATAGTTACATTCAACCACTGCTTAAGGCCCTTTAGGATCTCTCCTAGAATTTAAATTGAAGTTGTGGGCAATGTTTGGCTACACAGCATGAGTTTGTAGAGGTTGACCCAGTGGAGTTTAAGTGGTCAACAAGAAGAAATGGCATTCTCACTGTATTTTTAGTGGGTTTGGGTGCAGGTGACTCCTTAGTACAGGGATGGGCAACTGGAGGCCTGGGGGCCGCATACAGCCCGTGCCCTCACGTGAAGTGGCCCTCAGTACAACTACATGCATTTGAGCATGAAATCTTAAAAGTGCAGTTTAAAAATGCAAAAAATTACTTCTTGCAATTAATGTTGGTTTGCTGTTTTGGCACTGATAAAAAATAAATCACAGTAAGTGGTTATTTTTTATTTGCTTCAGACCTTTTGTATTCCTATTTATACGGTTTTACATGCATTTGAGCATGAAATATGTTAAGTTACTGCACTGTAAACATATTTAAAATTGCAGCTTCATCATATCTGGTGAAGTGCACGTTCCTATATGTGGCCCTGATAGTGTTGATGAAAAATTGTGGTCCCCTCCAGCATTTAGGTTGCCCATCCCTGCCTTAGTAGGTGTGACAGTAGAGGGAAGAATTCTCACCATAACCTGCTGTAAACACAACCCCGTTTTGGCAATGCAGTGTGGTTTGAAATGTCTTTTGATGCATCTCACTGTAAGCATTTTAAGCCCACAGTGTGCTTTTTAATTTAGTTAGATCAAAACTTTGATAAAGATTTGGTCCATGTTGACATTAAACCTTCTAAGTTATGAGAAGCACTTTTTGAATTCTGCACCAGATTCCTGCTGCACCTGGTCGCTCCTAATCTGGGCCATATGTTGGTTTAGCTGCTGGGGGGTTGGGGGGAGAGTAAGCTCCTGTGGACCACCTGTGTTACATCTCATTTTGTGATTAGAAAAGCATCTTGTTTCAAACCCATCAACCACTGGCCGTGAGAGACCAGATTTGTTGCATCAAAGATTTCTGCAGGTCCCACTCTGTTTCCTCCTGAGCGTTATGGCACGCTGCTCCCCTGAAGGCGTACTGACTCCAGCCATCTGCTCAAGCTCTTTCCCAGCTCTGATATTTCTTTGACAGAAGCTTATATCCACAATACACTCTCAGGAACATCATACCTGTCCACCTCCAGGATTCCCACTGAGTGAGATTTACTTCCTCTACATGATCCAGTGTGTAGGAGAGAGATGTATGGAGATGTCATCTCTGGTTTTTGAATATGCCACATGTGAAGAGGAGAGCATTGTGGGAAGAATTCAAAAGTTTTTGTTGTTTTAAATGTGTACAACTTTTGTCTGCCATAATAACAATAAATCTCAAATTTATTTGGAAATATATTCTAGTACATATTCATACAGAAAATGATGTAAAATGTATAATTTTCCATCTTTCAGCTTCTGTGAATTGAAGAATTCATAATTTGACAGATGTTGAAAACGCAAATCTTTCGACCTCATAAATTTGCTTTTATGCAAATACAAGTGCACCAACTGATATAAATCTAATTGCTATTTATGAATTTATGCACACGTTTCCAATCTTGCTTAAAAATAGCAAGACAGGCCTGTAACTGGCTGTCATAACAAACAGACTCTGGCTGTGCCATCAGGCCTGAAGTATGCATCATGTTGACTGAAATAAGCATGAGTGACTGCTGTTGCTGCAGGAGCAGAATATACTTAGACTGTGTTTAGAGAAGATCCAAATACAACAATAACACAAGTGCCGCAGCCAACTGCAGTGGTGTCTGAAACATGAAAGCTCAATAAGAGTTCAGTATCTAATGTGTCATTTGGGTAAAGTTTTGTCTTTTTCAACCCTGAAAGTTTTATTTTCTAGCTTTATTTTCCTCTAGACTGAGCTGAGATTAAAGCCACCTGATAAAAATTCTCCAAACCTGTGCTCTCATTTGACTTCACCTGGTTCGGGAGGAATCTCAAGAAGCTTAAAGTTATAAAATTCCTCCCTTGAGGAGGTTAGGGAGGCGCAAGAAAGATGCACAGCCAGCAGCGCCCCTGACATTGATTAATGAAAGAGACTCTGAGCTCTAAAGTTCAAAGCTGTATTTATTACTGTGTTTTCCTTTCAGCAGATGATGAAGTCTGTAAACTGAAAACATAAACTCTTCAATACATTTGAAGAGGCAGATAAATCTTAGTGTATTTGTATGACTGGATTTCTGTTGGGACAATCTGCCGATTTAAGAGCCTCACACACGGTGAATGCAGGATACTGACTCACTGGCAGCGGAGCTATTTGTGGACTTTGACCCCAGATAAATAATTGGAGCGATGAAGCTGGTGCAGCATCCAGCTGAACGCTGGGAATGCGTAGAATGACTCAGCGTT
Source organism: Centropristis striata (assembly GCF_030273125.1). Classification (NCBI taxonomy): domain Eukaryota; kingdom Metazoa; phylum Chordata; class Actinopteri; order Perciformes; family Serranidae; genus Centropristis; species Centropristis striata. Next base: position 22,944,846 of record NC_081521.1, read on the forward strand.
CTTGGCAGGAGTTGGCAGAGTGGACATCCATCACACCACTACTACGGTCTGGTGGTAGCCTATAAGAGCCCAACGCCTGCACTTACATTGTGACTATTGGCTCTCTGTGCAGGGCCGAGTAGACTCTGCTGACTGCTGAGGAAATATTGCTTACCTTGTTCAGCCCAGAGCTCAAACCAATCTCAAGTGAGTCCTGGAGGAAGGAGTAATTAGTGGAATTAGGCAGAATGTAAACCATGATTATGTCTGAAGTTACAGTGAATGTCTCGATGGATTTTTACTCCAGCCTCATTACAGGGGCCACAACAACATGGTGTCTGCACCACCAACAAACCTATTAAAGGAAAAAATCCACCTTCAAGGGAGCGTTTTGATTTTTTGAAGTGGAGTTATATGATAGTCCATAGTCAGTGTATATCCTATAGGCAGGAGTACACAATGTAAGCTAAGCATTGAACTGCTGTGGATAGCATCATACTTTTAGCCACCAGAAAAAAACCAAGAAAGTGTATGAAACTAAAGCTGGGAAAAAACAAGACTTATCTTTTTAATTTGGCTTTTACTTGAACCATTATTAAATATTTTTTTCTGCTCATGCATTGTAGTGTTACATCTTCTCTTTTATTTATTTATTTATTTGCTATATTTATTAGTCTATTTTATGTATATATTTTTATCAAGCTTTACTTTCTTATTATTTATTTATTATTTTCATCTTTTTTTTTAGCTTTATTAATTATTATTATTATTCACTTTTGTTTTAATTTTTATCTTACCTTACTCTTATTTATTTATTTTATCTACTTAATTTCTAACCTGCCTCCGGTGTTTCCTCACTGTTGAGATGGCGCTTCCTCAGTTTGTGCTTTGTTTATAACGGTATGGGTTGGATGGAGGATCAGGGGTGGAGAATTGGGGTTGGGCTGTGTTTGTTTGTTTCTATGTTTTATTATTATTTATTGGTTTATTATTTCATTTTTTTTAATATGTGAAGCACTTTGTGTTACATTTCTCTTGTATGAAAAAGTGTTATACAAATAAATTCTGATTGATTGATTGACATGCTATATTTAGAATATTTCCATCGCTTTACCTTAACATCAGACAGCCTTGTTTAAGTTAACGCAGGGGGAAACCAAAGCCGTTATCTGTGTGCTCGTCCAAAGCCACAAGACTCCATTGACAAAAAATATAATTTTACCTTGCAGAACACAGGAGTTGCTGGTCAACTACTGCCTCAATCGGTTAGTTTGCTTGTGGGACTTTGGTGTTGTAAAGGGTTAATTAGGAAGTCAGAAAATAACAGAAGCAAACTAAATGATGGAGGTAATACACCAACTATGGATAAGTACGTCCCATGGTCAGGCTAACAAAAAATGGGTCCTATAGGTCTTTTTACGTGACCTTTTTCCAGTCAGTCATGCTTGACTTACCTCGCAAATATGTCAGCTTACTCTAAAAAACAAAACAAAGCAATAGGTAGGTATACAGGTAGTGTGCATGTTTTGTAATGGTGTTCTCATGGCTATGATTTGTGTATTTTTTCAGAAAAATGTGCTAATTTGAAGCCTTTGGTGCTATAGTTTAACATTTCCCATCTGTCATTGCTGTAATGATGCAACATCATACATTTGATTGCACTACATTTTACAGGTGTTTTAACAACTTCTGTTGTGTGTCACACAATTCCACCAATTTAGAAACAACTACATGTGAAAATTAAGATTAAAATCTATTCTTGATCCAGCAGATGTTGTCATACTTTTTCTCCAAATATATGTATCTGCTGTTTTTAGAAAGTAATTATGCAGTTGTGAAATTATTAGAGGTGATGTATTAAACTATTTGATTATTTGGGGGGAAAAACAACTAAATTCTGACATCTGCTTCTACTCTGGACATAAACACAGATTTTATTTTTGAGCTCTTGCTGATATCATCATCCCTCTCCATTTGCCCTCCTTCACAGACTCCAGAGGTCGGGGTCACCTACAGATCAGCATCCCGCAGTTTCTTGTTTAAACACCCTTGAGCATGCTGTCTGACACAGGGCCACAGGGACTGCACAGCAGCCTCTGGAGCTGCTCGTTGTGACGCCTTCTCTGACCTCCACGAAAGAATTTGCAAATGCATATGCCAATACCAATCCCCGAAAGCTTTATTGGCATGAATGGGGGAGCGCCAAACACTGCCAAAGCATTTCAGCACATCAATAGGCAGATGCTGATGCACAATAACGAACCAACTGGATCTTATGCAACAGTGTGATTGATGGCTGATGCAGCAGCACCTGTTATCACATGATGATGCAGATAATAGTGACTGATGACTATTTAACCAGCAGATTATCTGCAGGATTGACTCAAACAACCAACACACGGACACATTTACCAACATACTGTACAAACTATTTTCCCATTTGATGATCACCTCACACAAACACCCTTCAATCATGCTGTCACGACACACAGGAGGCTGCTCCGAGGTGTCACCGCGCGTGCTTTCATCTGTCTGCAGGTGTTGTTGCCACGGCAACAATGGATGAAATTCTCGCCGTGAATAACGAGTTCACTGTCAGTTCATACGCCGTGAGATCAGGTCCTGACCTCTTCAGGAGGCCTCCCTTGAGAATGCAGTTTCAGAGCAGCCAGTGAAATTAGATTCTGCCGTGCACATGCAACACACTGCTTCTTATTTTTACAAACTTTAACATCCACTGGTTCTCAGCGCGCTCTGTGACACCCGTATCCTCGGGCCCTACACTTAAAATTAGAGAGCAGCTGTCTCTGGATTATCTTATCCTGAGACAGATTCCTAGAATACCCAGGACAGAATTATCCTGAGGGCGATGCAGAGAGGAGGAATGGAGCTGGGAGCCATTTTTGGGTGGGTGGGAGTATGTAAATGCCTATTTTGAACGTGTGTTATCCTGGCAGTGGCTGGGCATGATCACTGTTTGTTTGTATTCACCCTCATCTCTCAACAGCTCTTGTTTAGGGTTTAAGGTGCTGTATACAACATTACAGCAGTCAGTTAATGTTTAGTATGTAAATATACAGTTGAGTAATGTGCTGTAATCTGAATTTCTCTGTTCTTTGTTGTGGTAGCCGGTCCAGTCACATGTGCATGTTAGTGCATGTGAGTACCCAGTTTGAGAAAAAGGTAACGCCAACTGTAGATAGATAGATAGATAGATAGATAGATAGATAGATAGATAGATAGATAGATAGATAGATAGATAGATAGATAGATAGATAGATAGATAGATAGATAGATAGATAGATAGATAGATAGATAGATAGATAGATAGATAAGCAGTTACATCAAACTGCAGAATGCTTTCAACCATCCCTTGTAAGCCATCTCAAGAATTTGTTGGCTTACACCAAAGCTTCTCAGCTTCCTGATTAAAAACAGTCACTGGTTGGCTTCCTTTAAAATACTCACAGAATTCTCATGAAAACGTAGAGTTTGATCTAAAATCGTGCCCAGGTACTTAAAATGCTCCACTATTTCCACAGGCTGGTTGTTAAGTACAACCAGCCATGTTGCTGACACCCCTTGATTTAGTTTGTACAATTAGCTCTTTGGTTTTCACCACATTCATTTCCAAATTACTGGTCTGACACCAGTCCTGCAGAAGAGTGATCTGGCTGAAGTAAGCTTCTTCATGTGTGGCATTTCTTTCTGTGAGCCATGTGGAGGCCATCCCTGCTCAGACATGTACAGCACCTGAAATTATTTCTCCTACTTTTTGTATGATTTGCACAGTTATAGTTCTCCTTACACTCGCACAGAACACAATAAACAAAGTTAAAGATCAGTTTAGTTTTTTTCCCTATAGATATCACTATAACATCATTAGCATGACTTATTTTGGCCACAATCACCCTGTAGTTTAAATCTGCTATTGTGACAGCCCTAGTTAGAATGCGAGTAAGGCTTGAATCGGGGATTAGAGGTTAAGGAATAGAAGTTGTCTGGTTATGTTTTTCCTTTTGTGCATTTACATGTGTGCATGTTTCCACTGAATTGATAAAAACCTTATAACTCAAAATGTTGTGTTTTTAATTACAGTTGCAAGCCCCTTTGGGGTTGAAAACCAATTACAGATTTGGGGGATTATAAAAACATTTTCCATTCATGAAAAAAAAATAGCCAGAAAGCCAAAATCTAGTTTATTTCTTTTGGCCCCTGAAGAGGTTGTGGATGCCTGCATTTATATGTGTGTTTGTGCACTTGTCACTGGGAGTGCAGCTGTATTTTTCTGTGTGTGTGTCTGTGTGTGTGTGTGTGTGTGTGTGTGTGTGTGTGTGTGTGTGTGTGTGTGTCTGTGTGTCTGTGTGTCTGTGTGTCTGTGTGTGTGTGTGTGTGTGTGTGTGTGTGTGTGTGTGTGTGTGTCTGTGTGTGTGTGTGTGTGTGTGTGTGTCTCTGTGTGTTCCTAGGTTTCCTAACAGAGCCCCAATGTGAGCTATGACAGCCTATTTACAGTAGCATCCCACAGGGCTGAGCTGGTGCTCTAAAAAAGTAAAAGTACCCAGACTTCTTGTGGGTGTAAACACGTCGGGGGCTTTTCACCGGCTGACAACCCTGAGCAGGAATGGCATCTCATCAAGAGAGGGCTGGCTGTTGCATTATCTCCACTGTGAAATATGCAGTCCTGACCAAATTATATTATTAATTCACATCTTTAACTGCGGGGGCGCGCACTTAAGGAGAGGCGCACCTTGAGTCTCCCGTTAATCTCAATCTAGGCTTCAACTGTACAAATATGGCAGCACGAGGAGCATGCCATGTTTAATGAGACTGTCGTTAGTGCAGGGAGGGGTGCTGGATTATTGATGCCTCTGAGCTCCTCTGCTGGGCTCATTTCTGGTTGTTTCCTCAGGGAAGAGGTGTGCTCACTCACCTCCAGCCTGGGTGACAGCCGGGTATGAATTACCATCCACTCCCTCCCCCCTGCTGACACTGCAGCAAGCGGCCAGCGGCTACGCATTTTAATATGGAGGCAAGTCAGGGAGAAACAGAGAAAAAAGAAGAGAAGATCTGTGTATGTGTTTGTATGCTCATAAGTGTGTCTGTGCATGCGCGTGCTGCTGCTGTGAGTGTTTTTGTGTTGAAAGAGAAAAAGAGCCAGAAAGATTAAAAGACAGGGAGTGGCAGTGAGATAGAGGGGAAGAAGAAGGAGAGAGATGAGAGGAGAGATGAGGCGAGTTGAAAATCAATAATTAAAAGGTCATGTGGAGAGAGAGAGAGAGACAGAGAGAGAGAGTGAGAGAGAGAGAGAGAGAGAGAGAGAGAGACACAGAGAGAGAGAGAGAGAGAGAGAGAGAGAGAGAGAGAGAGATGCAGAGAGAGGGCCCTTTAACTAAATAATACCTTAATCCTGCATTAGAATGCAGCAGCCAAAGTCTCCTGCTTCCTCATCACGTGAGGTCACAGGGGATGCCGGCACTGATGCACCATGGGATTTATCCATGCAACACTACTATGCTGCTATATGAACACACACATACTGTATATAGGCTCCTGAATCAGTTGACATGTGGCAGTGATGTAGTATAATGGCTGAATAATACATACTGTACCGTGCCTCTATAGGTGGACTGATGGAAACTATTTAAAGGTATCTGTAAAACAAGAGTTATTTAATTCATCATGTTTCATCCAGTTACTTCATGTTGAATTTGAGTTCTGGTATGATTATGGAACGACATTTCACTGATTGAAGCAGTTGTCTGATGAAATTCTATGTTTTTGTTATATTCACATACACATTTCTTTACTTTGTGGCAGCCTGGAGGCCTCAGGTCTCATCAATTCCCCGCTGTTCCCTGCTGCAGTGGCTCATTAGCAGTGATGGCTGACACCTGGGTTGGTGTGAATGCTCACCTATATATTTACTATATATATATATATGTGTGTGTGGGGGGTGCCTGTGTTAGTGTGTGGTTGGTTTGACACTGGTTGATTTCATCCTGTTTTCTTACATCTGTTAGTTGTCACACATCCACACAATATCCACACCTAATTAACCTTCCTTAAATACATCACATAGGAGGTGCTGACCCATGTGAGTCCGTCTTTACTTATTCTTTCCATGACAGAACAATGAATACAGCATAAAAAACAAACAGTCGGACAACTGAGAAGAGTTTGTTTGTTTCCAACATATTCCATAACCTTAAATATTATATATATATATATATATATATATATATACACATACAGGAGAAAATATTGTGTTTGTTATGGACTATTTTCAGTCATGGATTAATACACACATGAAGAAGAAGTATATATAACAATTCCATACTTCTTAATTATTTAAGGCCTGTCGTAGGAATTCAACAAGAATAAAACTAATTAGATTTTTTTATTATTTTAAATTCTTTCTTGAATACAGTTTGACACAGTCTTCATCAGTGGAGTTTGGATATGGATCAAATTGTAACAGCTAGCCATTTTGCATGGTTTTCTTGAAAATAACCAAAATCATTATAAAAAATTAAAAAAACATGGAAAATGGTTAGATATCAGCTCTTACATTAAACTCTGTGCTCTGTGGTCAGAAAATAATGGTGGTCTAATATATATCTTTATATTCTGCTTCCAAACACCTCTAATATGTGACAAATCCCAGACCCTATAGTACGTTATTTCTGCTTTAAACCGGCTGTTACACAATCAGGAGGGCAGGATGTGACCTTTAACTAAAGCAGAAGACTCACATATAAAAGTAACAATAAAATATACCACTTGTAACATAAAATATACTACATGATACAGAGCCGGGATCGTCACAAAGACGTAAATATCGCGGCTTGGAACAGCATTCTGAATTGTATGGATTGGAGGGTAAAATCATGTTTCTTTATTCAGCAGGAGAAAGATTCATCCAAAAAAATCTTACTGATCACATCGGAGGGAATCTTTTATTTGGCCTTAAAAATAACTTTTCTCAAAGTAATACTTGAAAGAGTTACATTATGAAAGAATCTTAAAGCCATGCTACTCCACCCTTTGAACATGTATGTTCTTATCTAGTGTTACTCTTAGGTGCTGTTTGTTGTATTCTTCAGAGTTAGTGCATTATTTAATTATCAAATAAATTCAATCAGTGAATCAAATAGTCCCTGATGCATTTAGACACCCAGTATAATCAGCAAGTGCATCTCTAGCTGTCTAACTTTGACAAGACTCAGACTTTTATAAGGAAAAAGCCAAGCGCAACAAAATCTATAATGAATGAAAGTGATTTACCTAATGGATGCATTAGGAGCAGCTTTCCACCTTCCTGAGCATCATTCTGCCCTGATGTGTTGATAAGCTCATGCAGAGACTCTTTTAGGAGGATAAAGACTTCTAAAAATAATAATGACAAGACTGTGGATCATGCGTTATCAAAGCACAAAGTAATTTCCGGTTGCAATAGCTTTTGAGTTGGATATTTCAATTGCTCCCCGTCTGCACCACTGACCTGTTCAGTTAATAATCACTGATCTCGGTTAATGGCAGGATAACAACATAATTATGAGCAGCAAGGGAGCACGACACAAACACTGTAATGGGACCTGAGCCACAATACAGCTGAGCTGAGTGCAGAGACCCTGATACGCCTGTGTGATTTACTCCTTTCATGCCTCAACACCAGATTTAAATCAAATCAAATCAAACTTTATTTATATAGTGCTTTTCATACATAAAAATGCAACACAAAGTGTTTTACAAAAAACAAGAATAAAAACAGACAATAAAAATGACAAAACCCACCCCTCCCTCCCCCAAATACACATATTAAGTGTGTTGATGAGCGTGAACTCTCCCACAGGTCAGAGGTCAGTTCGCAACACCGTTTTAATCATTAGACTAAAGGGAACTCACAAAGAGGAGAATAATTCTGCTCTTTAAATTTTACATTTAAGGAAAGCAGTTTTAAACTGTTACATACATACTAGAAAATTATGAGAGCCTTGTGGCACCCTATAATGTAATAATTTCCTGATAATGTAATAATGCCTGAAAATGTATTTCATTTCATTTTCAGTCCAGAGTTCTACATTTTGTGTTTTGAGAATCTAAGAATGTTATATACACCGGATTTGAAACAACAGAAAACTATTGGGTCAAATTGCAGACCTTGAGTATATACAGCCATATGCACATGTGCAGATATGCAGGGACATGCAACTACAAAATGTAGTATATATACTACATTATCTGTCAAGTATTACATAATCAGTTTTGGGAAAAAATACCCCCTGAAAATGTAATAAAAATGTTATTACAATATCAGTCAGGATATTTTATTACATTATTAGTGAAGTTGTTATATTTTCAATAGAGTTAAGTGCACATTTTATTACATTTTCAGGTGCTATTACATTAACAGGAAATTATTACATTATAGGGTGCTACAAGCCTTAATTAATATTTAAGTCATGGGCCTCCTGGTTTGTATTCTGTTAGATTTTGTTATCATATAATTTACCAGATTTCTGTTTGCCTGGGAAAGTTTTAGGTCAGCATGCTCCCAACTGTGCTGAACACTCAGTCAGGGACGATGGAGCACACACTGGCTCCAAGCCATTTTTAACCTCCTCCACTTTAATATCACCCACTCGCCATATGAGCCTCCTTCAAGGGTAATGAGGGAGCAGACTGCTCTCTTCCGCTGTCTGGACAGCAGGTTTTCTCATACACAAACACCGGGACGCAGATTTTAATCACAGACATGTCTTAACTTGAGGGTTGTTAAAATGGGTGGGCAATGTGTCCTGGGTCTGCTTCTGTGTTAATATCTTTACCGGTGTGTGGGTGTACACATGCAAGCTATTTTGTGCATGTCAAGTGTTAGTTTAACGAAAAATGAGGGATGGGTTTGCAGAGAGATCTGACATCTAAAGCAATATTTCTCTGACTGTACCACAGCCCCTTTATCAACACAACACACCATGTTCCAGATGTTCTTTAAACTTTTAAACTAGATGGTATTTAACACTATAAAATAGATAAAAGTGGACATTATACAATTATGTTCTTTATACTGTTGATATCTTGATTTTTCGGTTCATTTGGACAAGTTTACATCTGTATTGTTACTTCTAGGGGTGGCACTTTTTAAACAATCTATTACTTTTTGTTGTACATCTTAACATTTTATTACTTGTAGCTGTTTCAGTGGCTATTGGTCTGACAACAATTTAGCCTCTAGGGGCAAAGGCCAATATTTTTCAGGTTCCTGTGTAGCCAGCAGATATCCAGTCCATGACTTCCTCTCCTGTGTGTTGGTCATTGTTCACAGCGCGATTAGCAACTTGCTATGTGAGTTGATAGATGAAATCTAAAATTATGGTTTCTCAGATGATTTATGTTTTTAAAAATGTGTATAAAAAATTGAATAGTGTGTAATTGGAAGTCAGGCCTCCCACACACAGGCACTGGGTTGAGGATGTAATGGCACATTTGAAACTTGAGAAGTTAAAACACACGATCAGGGTTTTTACCCAGAGATTTTATAAGGTCTGGCAGTAATTTCTGAATTATTTTAACTTACAATTCCCTGCTGGAAACACTGGGACCTACCTAATTGATTCACAGGCTCTTTAATATGTCAGGTTTTTTTTTTATTGTTTTTTTTTCCCCCTTAATGTACTTTTTTTGGTGTTATTATCCATCCATTCTCGTCCGCTTATCTGTGGCCGGGTCGCGGGGACAGCAGGCTAAGCAGGGCATTCCAGGCCTCCCTCTCCCCAGCCACAACGTCCAGCTCCTCCTGGGGGACCCCGAGGCGTTCCAGGTCAGGAGAGAGATATAATCCCTCCACCGAGTTCTGGGTCTTCCTCGGGGCCTCCTACCAGTTGGACGTGCCTGGAACACCTCTAATGGGAGACGCCCGGGAGGATCCTTACCAGATGCCCAAACCACCTCAACTGGCTCCTTTCGATGTGAAGGAGCAGCGACTCTACTCCGAGCTCCCTCCGGATGTCTGAGCTCCTCACCCTATCTCTAAGGCTGAGCCCAGCCACCCTACAGAGGAAGCTCATTTTAGTCACTTGTATCCGTGATCTCGTTCTTTCGGTCACTACCCAAAGCTCATGACCATAGGTGAGGGTTGGAACGTAGATGGACCGGTAAATTGAGAGCTTTGCCTTCCGGCTCAGCTCCTTCTTCACCACGACGGTCCGGTACAACGCCCGCATCACTGCTGACGCCGCACAAACCGCCTGTCCATCTCACTCTCTGTTCTACCCTCACTCGTGAACAAGACCCCGAGATACATGTTGGGGTTGCTGTTGGGGGACTTGTTAATTGTTTTATAAGTGTTTACAATTCAAAACAGGTACAATTTTTTTAATATACCTGTTACTTTTAGTTGTTCAGACTTGTCTACAGCTGACAAAACAGTTCTGTGTTCAGGAGTTACAGCTCAATATGTGGATATATTTTTTTAATCAAATAATTTCTATTTTGTCAAATTTGTTGAACTACTCCACAATCTTTCTAAGTACCACTTGTCTACAGTACTTTATACAACACATATACACACGTTTTTGATACTGCTTAATCCACATATGAATGCAATAACTTTACAATGTCCAACATGTCCACATTCATCAGCTGCCACCCTCAGGGTTTTAATTTTCTGTGTTCAAAATGTGAGTCTCTGGGGAGCCAAAGCACTCTGCCTATCACAGATGACTGATTGGACTCTCTGTGACAGCCATGTCAATGCCCCCTCCCTAAACTCTCCGAGGCAATAAAGCCAAGGAGGTGAGAGTTTGACGCCGGCGTGACCCACAGTATGAACCCTCCCCATGGCATGTCAGAGGTGACCTTCTGTGGGGGTCAGGGGTCATTGTCTTAAAACAAGAACTTCAACTCACGGCTTCCACACTCCGCTGAGCAACCTGATGCCCATCTGGAGGAATCCGCCACACATGGGTAGCAAATAGAGACGTTTTAATTAACAAACTCTGATTGTATACTCTGATTCACATGCACATGATGAATGCAAATGCAATCAAATATGTTTGACATCTGATATCAGTGATAAAAGTAAAATGTGGCTCTCATAAATATAGATGCGGCTGAAGGTGCTGACTTAAGACTTAATCTGCAAGGTCCTTGAGCACTATAGAGACGACTGAAGTATTCTGTTATCAAGCCTCCATCTGTCAGATTCCCACTCACTCCTCCCATGTGTTTTGAGTGGTTGGTCTTATATATGTAACAATGGGGCTTGAGAGACAGCTGAAACTGCTGCCTATTGACACTCACAAGGGCCATATAGGGTTAATCCACAAGCCAAAGACTGTCATGTTATATCAGTAGGACTTCAGGGGAGATGTATATTCATCACAAAGGTGCTTGATAAGGAATTGCACAGCAGAGGTATGGAATATGGATCACAGCCATCAGACTACATCAGAAAATATTTCTCCCAAGAGCTTCTTTGTTCATAAACGAGAATAGACAAGTAGGATTCTGCATCGCATCACTGTGGAAATGAAAGAACAAATGGGGAAATAAATAGATTTCTTGTCTCACGAGGTGAACTGCAGAAACTTGCCTGTATTACTGACAGGAATTGCAATGTGGCTTCTGATGAGTGAGGGATGAGGTGGAATTAGTTTAGAAAAAGAGACAACTGACAGGGCGTTTTTTTAGAACATTCATAGTGCGAGTGTGTGCACATGGAGGAAGAGCCAGCGGTTAATAAATGACCACGAGTGACAGCCAGGGCTGTAAGATAAATGGGAGCAACTTAAGTGGAAGGGAATCAATCACGGAGCGTACGTTTTAAATGTTCCCTGTTGAGAATGTATGAATTAGACAGCAAAGGCAGCTTAAAGGTGCATGGCTTCAATTCCCGGTGTGATTTGTTGCCAGTCTCCTGCACATACAGACCCACTGGCTTATTTATTTATTTATTTATTTTTTGCCTGTGAAAGAACTTGATAACATCCAGAACTTCTAAAGTGAGATTTAATTTCCCCCAGCCAAGGATTTTAAAAATGTATTCATGAGCAAAGTCAAGCAGACATCCGTACCTAAGCAGAAAAAAAGATTGAAGTCTCACTGTATGTGAAATTAATCTTTCAGCAAAAAAAAAAGGCTTATAAATTTATGAGGCGACACACATTCAGGTTTTCACAGGATATATCTTTGATTATCAGATAAAGAAATTGAGAGTGAATAAAATATGAAGGCAGATTGTCTGCAGAGCTTTAATCCTCTAAAATAACTTCTCTGAGCTCTTCCCTTGGGCCAATTAAATATGGGGCACTGTTCCCAAACGTATTCTGCTCCTTTTTGTGAAAAGAGCCCCAATAAACAAATAATTGGGTCTGTGCATAGCAACGTTTAAGTAAGTCATTATGAAAAGTGTTGACCTCTCCAAACAATTACCTCCTGAGCAGTTATCTCCAGTAAAAACCAGTGTTTACAATTATAAAAGTGGATAATGGATTTCCTGCATCTTCTGTTTGCTGGTGGGAAGGAAAAAGGAAAACTCTGCAGTATTTAATGACACAAGCTGCAGTCTAGACAGGAGACAGGAAAGAGAATATTGAGAAGCAGTGGCGTTTTAATGGTCACGACCACTTTGATTCCCGTGATAGCAAAGTCTTTTTCATGCTCTGTCTGCTGCCAACCACCCACCATGATTGCTGCAGACTACGTGATTCCTTCGGTCAGTGACTGAATATGCTCAACCCCCAGAGTATCCTCTCTCTGTCCGTACTGGCAGAGTGTATAACGGAGGCAGAAGGATGGAAACTGACGTGGAAGGACTTTGAATAATGTGAGCAGCCGTGAAGCATTCGTGACCTTCGACCACCCTAATAATGTGGTGTATCTAATCCCCAAATCCTTGTCTGGGGGCTGGAGAAGTGAGCTCAGTCTGTGAGATGGATGGCAAGTCAGCTTCTTTTGTATTCTGAGCTGCCATGCACAGGAGGAAACAGTGCTGATAGTATGAATAACTCAAAACAGTATGTAACATAACTCTATCATACACTCCTGAACAAAATCTTAAGACCGGGGGAAAAGCATTTTGCATTGGTAAATCATATCCAGGTTGTAAGTAAAGCTTCGAAATGCAAGAAGAATAACAGGGAGCAAGAGACAAAAAAAATAAAGGAGGCAATTAATTGAAAACTGCATTTAAACTCAAACAAGCTGTTCATCATCTGATCAAATGTTTAAGACCATATAGTTTTAAAAAGTCCAAATCTGTGCAAAAATCTGTCTTTCATGTCATCAGACATTCATGCTGTCATGACCCCCCACCAAGGGGGATTTTAACAATGGAACAGTGGAGCTTCAGGTTGTGCAGGGCGTCACAACACCTGCCTGATGAAAGACTCCTTCTAGGAGAATAACGTTGTTCTTTTCTTTTCTTTTTTCGAAACAAGACGTCAGTTCCAGACCGTGGATTCCCTTCATGAAGCCATCTTCACCACATCAAATTTCCCACCAGCCAAATCCTGCATGCCTAAACAAATGTATCAAAGTAATCAACAAGAACAGTTGGGCTACTCTCTGCTGAGTCCTTTTTTGACACATTTAATTCTGTGTTGTTTTTTTAAACTATGGTCTTAAACTTTTGATCAGCTGATGAACAGCCTGTTAGATTTTAAATGCAGTTTTCAATAAATTGCCTCCTCTATTTTTTTGTCTTTTGCTGTAAACTCAATTTACAGCCTGGTAATGTTTTACCAACGCAAAATGCGAATACTTGTAATTTTTCCTCGGTCTTAAGATTTTGTTCAGGAGTTCTATCTATCTAAAGAGGGTTATATTTCACTCATTTATTTTTATTTTTTTATATAGTTTATAAACACTGATTCAACTTATAATGAATGGGATCATTAGCTGCATATGGGATTAAGCAAAATGTATCCGTGTATCAAACCAATTTCACTGTTATTATTATTTAAAAAGAAATTATGTCAGTTTACAGTGAATACAAAAAACAGACACACCCACTTCTCAAGTCTCATCTGCAGCTTGTCACAAAGTTCTTAATCAGTTTAATGTTGATTCATTATTAAAAAAGTAGTAAAGAGTTTTCTCCTGAACTATCTGCTTTAATGTGACTGAAGAACCGCAAATCAAATGATGTAGCCTGATACAACAGTTCATACAATATCTCATGAAATACGACCATTCAACTCTTTTTTAAACACGTAAAGTTTGCTGTTTTGAACACATGACAAGTGATCATATCTAGTTTTAAACATGGTTAATGTTGTGAAATGGCAGTACATGGTTCCGTTTTGAAAAAAAGATCATGATTTGATTTAAAATATTCCATATATACACTACAGCTCAAAAGTTTGGAGTCACTTAGGAATGTCCTTATTTTGAAAGAAAAGCACTTTAAAAAAAAAAAACAGACATAGAGTCTAGACATTGTTAATGTGGTAAATGACTATTAAAGCTGTAAACGGCTGATTTTCTTATGAAATATCTATCATATATTGTCAGCAACCATCACTCCTGTGTTTCAGTGGCACATTGTGTTAATCCACGTTTATAGTGTTGAAAGGCTGACTGATCATTAAAACACCTGAACATTATGTTAGCGCAGCTGAAACAGTTTTTTACTGACTTGAGAAGCAGTAAATGATCCTTCCTCATGCTGGTTGAGTATCTAGAGGTAAATTTGGGGATTTGTTCAGGTTAAAATTAATATTTCTACCCTTATCAATGTCTTTACTATATTTTGATTCATTTTATTTTTCATTTCATGAATAAAACAGTTTGTTTTCCTGGAAAACAACACAGACATTTTCTGGGTAAGCCCAAACTTTTGAGCGCTAGTGTACTACATGACAGAGATGATGTAGAACATAGGCGTGTTTCCACTGAGTACTTTCTGAAAAGCCGCTGAGTCTTTTGGCTACACCCACTAGTTAGTTAGCACCAACGAAGTTCGAATGTGACAACAGAGCGACGCGGCAAGCAGTGTTGTCAACTTAGTGACTCGCTATATTAAACGACTATTCAGACCCTTCTAGCGACTCTTTTTCAAAAAAGCGACTAGCAACAAATCAAGCAACTTTTTCTGGTGCTATTGGAGACTTTCGGAGACTCGTTCCTACTCTTCTTAACGAATAGAGCCGCCCCAAAGCACTCACAAGCGGCCCAGTCCTCCCGCATCGGTCTCCCCCAGCGTCCAGTTTGCACCAGTCTGCAAATAAATCACATATGTGCGAAATCGCCGCCTCAACCGTATCCAATCAGCGTCGACTAGTCAGTAGCGGCTCTTCTTTCTGAGCTGCTACCTGAGCCACTAACTGGTCATGTTGGGCGGATCTTGGGTGGATCCCCTCTCCCAAGCCACACCCATAGCGGCTCACTTGAGGGAAAAGAACCTAATGGGAACTCGCCTCATGACATAGTAACGCATGTTAGTTAATTTTAAAGTACAGATTACATCACTTTGTAATTTGGGGTGATTCGCTCCTGTAATGTGGCAAACAATGTGTCGTAAAAGCTTAATGGAGTTGTGAGAAAGCACTCATTAACTTCTATAGCTGTACACCAATCAAATCAACCTCACTACAAATACAAATGCTAAAGAACAAAGTGGCTGCATACAAGCCCACATCCACAACAAACCATTAGCCGTCATGGAGAGTCAGTGGGTGAGACGATCTGGAGGAAGTGACACCTTTGCGATTATTCGTTGATGTCTCACACCTATCCAGCAAGCCTTCCTACTGCCCACTATTGTTCCCCAGAGGAATGATAATGGCCACTCTGTCCCTTCCCCAGGGTGCTGGACATCTGTGAGGGAGGGGAGGGGGTGCTTCCACTTTCTCTTGGCCACTTCATGTGTTGCCAAAGGGGAGACAAACAGGCATTGTGCTTCAGCTTTGCGGCTGCCCTGATACCCATAGACTGTCCCTGTTTATAGACCCATCACTTAATTGTGGCTTCACACAGCTATGTCAATTCTCTGCTGTTTCCCTGTGATAATTGCAACCATTGAGGCAGCTCTGAGGTCCGTCGGTTGGTCTTTATTCTCGCAACATTTGTACATATTATACAGTTGTTGTTTTTTATCGTAGAATATGCAGCACAGAAAGTAAAGCTTGTGTAAGCAAGATAAACGGTCCCATCTTCCCTTCCTCTCAACAAACTCACTGTAAGACTTTTCCGTCATGGACTGACCTTTTCACAAACGCCTCTCTGATTCCTACGAAAACAAATTAAAGTCACACGTATTGGATTTGCATGAATAGCAGACATATCAACATTGCTTAGTATTATGCAAAAAACTAATGTAAATGTAGTAATTCTCTGATTGCACTGCATCCTCCTCTCCTCAGGGGTGCTATCCATATCTGAGAGTGTTGATTAGATAGCAGCCCCCACCCACACTTGCCATCCCAGGCCTTGATATTCTCACATTACCATGCACTTGCTGTGTGTGTGTACTGCAAGGTGAGGATAGTGGTTAACTCATACGTGATCATTGTGATACTCATTTTCATTAAATGCTATACAAGTCTCTTTCCCTGTCACTGTAGAATGATTTCGAGGATAAATTAAAGCGTGATGTGTGCCCCATTTTGCCAGTCTGGACCAAAGAATTAGATGCTTTTTAGCGACTGATCCACATAAGCTTTTTATGCATTTAAGTTATAATAATTATACTTATCCAGGAAATCCCCTTGAGATTAAGAACCTCTTTTACAAGGGAGACTTGGCCAAGACGGGCAGCGAGCAGCATAAATAAAAATGCATAGTTATAGACAGGAAACACAAAAATAAACTAAAATGAAGTGACTGAAAATCAAACATTGAAACTATGTATTTGGGTGCTATATTGTTTGAAAATTAGAATATTAATGACAAAAATTACTTGGTATACTGTTGGCAGCATGTTAAAAAACATCACACAAAAATGGTTAGGAAGTAAGCTCCCTGGTTCTGTTCTTTATATGTTGTAGTAAGTTAATGTTTTAAAAATGAAAAAACAACAACGATATGGACAAAGACATTAAGTCCCCGCAGGAAGGGGGACAAACAATGAACAAAAAAACTTAAAGTGGATCAAGGAACTCTGTAAAGTAGTGAAGGTTAGTTGCAATGGAAATTATATTTAGTTTTGTGGAATTACCATTTCACATGATTAATTCATACTGCAACATATTTTAAGCCGAGGGTGCAGAACACATAAAGTTGAGGTATGGTATTTGGGAACAACCTGCAAAAGAGTTGACGTGCAGCAGTATTTAACTGTATCATCAGCATAAAAAAGAAGATTAACATCATTGACCCAGATTGTTTATATATATAATAACTAAAAGTGGACCTGATATGGAGAAAGTGCAACACAAATGCAATCTTCAGTGCATCTGTGATGGTGTGTTTTTCTAAAGCCTGATTAATATGTTGATAAAATGGTGAATAAAAGTCATTTAGACGGTCACTCATCTTTCCAAACATTTGAGACAACTGTGACCAACGTCTCATTCCTATTTGTCCATACAGTCATGGAAAAAATTATTAGACCACCCTTGTTTTCTTCAGTTTCTTGTTAATTTTAATGCTTGGTACAACTAAAGGTACATTTGTTTGGACAAATATAATAACAACAAAAATAGTTCATAAAAGTTTAATTTAAGAGCTGATATCTAGCCATTTTCCATGGTTTTCTTGATAATGATTTTGGTTATTATAAAGAAATCCATGGAAATTGGCTAGATTTCAGCTTTTAAATTCAACTCTTATGAGCTATTTTTTTGTTATCATTATAATTGTCCAAACAAATGTACCTTTAGTTGTACCAGGCATTAAAATGAACAATAAAGTGAAGAAATCAAGGGGTGGTCTAATAATGTTTTTCATGACTGTATATATCTACAATGAAATGTGTCTTTATCTTGTGGCAACAGAAACATTAATGGTCTTTTTTGGCCCCTGAGCTTTGTTTGTAAGTGTTTTGTTTAACTCGGGCATTCACAGTATGATGACCACCACCGGGTGCCTGTTTCTTTGTAGCACAGAAGGCATTTGGCCCCCGCCTTCAGTCTTAGTTTAGCCGGCTGTGCTAAACTAGCTGCATGCGCTCCCACAATAACAGTATTGACGTCACTAGCCATCGCTAGACCCATGCTGCCTTCAGGTCCCCTTCCTCAGCTTCGATTTCTGAGCGCTTGCGTTGCAGAGCTGACTCGAATTGTCTGTGGCTGGAAATAAATAGGCCTCAGAAAAAGTCGATATTTTAGTTGTCGGTTGATTTAGAGATCACGAGAGACAGAACTATTATCACTACAAACACGACTCCACTTTAATTGTAGAATTCAGCTTCTCCATGAGTGCACACTGGTTTGGTTTATTGAGAGCAGTCACATATCTTTAATGCAACCTATCAGATATAATCAGAGATTTAAAAGAAAAAGAAAAGGGTGAGGTCCTGGACTTATTTAGGCTTCACAATTGTCCAGATGTTTTTACATCCCACCAACTAGTCAAATACAAAGGGCATTGATATCCATTGAAGAAATATTTTGCAAATGTGAATGCTTTTGAAATGTGTGCACCTGTCATATATGCAGCACCCATTGTTGGTTAATATGAATCTCTCAAATAATGCACTGGTAAATTGTGTAAGACAGAATATTAAATTATTCTTTAGGTGAAGGGTCTTCCATCTTCAACCATCACATAAGGGAAAGATAATGAATATGCGTGATTACCAAGCAAAGAATGTTGATACTGGTAAGAGTGTGTTGCCTCAGAGATTGTGTTCATAAAGACAGAAGTTGGATTTTGTGCCTCACGTCATCAGACACCTGCAGATAGAATGCTGTGTAACCCAGATTCATTTAGTCTGAGGTGGAAAGTGAAATGTTTTATTTGATTGCTTGTAAACACCTGAAACTTAAAATTTTACACTAACTAAGTAACTAAGTATATTTACTCAAACACTGTACTTAATACTGTGCATTAGGTCTATTTATCTACACAAATGACTAAATGTTGTGGAGGTTGAACTAACTGTTGTGCAAATGTTAATAGTGATGTGAGAAATGCACCAAAGCAACTGAGAAAAACTGTAACTAATTAAAAGTCATGTACACACACACACGCACACACACACACACACACATATATATATATTTATTATTTTACTCTTGGTACTTTAGATATATGTTGATACCAATACCTACTGTTGTACTTATACTTTTAGGTAAATATGCCATGTAAGTATTGTATGAACATAACTTCTGTATCTTAAGCTGCTGTGATGAAGTCTTATCTTAGCCAGTGGTGGAATGTAACTAAGTACGTTTACTCAAGTAATGTACTTAAGTACAATTGTGAGGTTCTTGTACTTTTCTTGAGTATTTCCACATATTTAACTTTATACTTCTACTTCACTAGCCTACATTTGGCTGCCATCTTAAGTTACTTTTCAGGTCAAGATTTAACAGGAAAAAATAGGATCAATTTAAAATAGTTATGCATGTAGCCCTACTTAAACAACAGTAAATGCTGCTTATATATATTGATGCCAGTACCTACTTTTGTACTGCAGGACTTTTACTTGTAACTGAGTATATTTACACTTTAGTGATGCTACTTTTACTTCAGCAAAATACCTGAACACTTCGTCCACCAATGCATTGGGGACGCAAGAACGCGCATGATTCAAGAACGCGCATACCAAACGCCCTACAGCCCCTGAACGCAGCAAGCTGCAAAACTGCGAGAGAAGCGGTGATTGAAGGGGATAGCAGAGCGGCGGCGGTGACGACGGCCATCTTAGAGCTACCGTGGTAACCGACACTCATCTTCTGGATTTTATCTTTCTTGTTGGGAGAAACATTCCGCCTTACTGACGAGGGAAGAAGAAGGTTGTTTTTTACTTCGCCGCGGTTGAACTCGAAGTCGGGATGCGGTTCCGAGGGAATACACAATTTGCATCCGCTGTCGGACTGGTCCTCGGACTATTATGTGCGGTGGAGGCAGCTAAAGGTAACTAAGCAGGGATTTATTTATCCCGTTGTGTTGTGTGTGTCTCTGTGTGTGTCTGTACGTGTCAGTTTCTTTTTGGGTTTAACGTTAACGGTTACAGCTGTTGAGGGTGAAAACGAGCGTTAGCTGGGCTGTGCGGTCCTGAGGGATGTTCAGGGACCTGTTCAGGGATGGTCAGCTCCGGAGCCGCAGCGGAGGGATGTAGCACCGGCGGCAGCAAGTGCATCCCGCGAAATTGCATCAAATTCACCCTCTAATAACCCCAAATAACACATTATACTCAGACTGCAGTTATCGTCTGTGTGTAAGGTGCCATCCTGAAGCGTAAAAACCTCAAATAGGCTACTTTGAAGATAATATCAAGGCCACGGAACGACCCCCTTCTGTCATCTGCATTCAGTCTATTTTTGGGCACTGCTTTCTTCCATTCGCTTCTTAACAATCTGATCAAATATTTCTCACCCTCTGCAGAGTTTGTAAGGTTTTTTTAATTTTTAAACTTGCTTGTGTCTGGTACTCCCTGTATTCGTCTCGTTTAAAAAAAAAAGAAAAGAAAAAAGAGAGCATCTGAATTAAGGCGATGTTTCTTCACCCCCTTTTTATTTTTAGATTCAATGTTATTAAACCGTATTTTCCCATTAGTGGACCTAATGCTTGATTTGGCAACGTTGTAGTCGCACCAGGACAGAGCAGGGTTGGCTACGCATTGCAGATCCTCCTCACAAGCCCCCTGTTTTGTCGGTGGATTTAATAATTTATGTGCTGTGATCACAGGCTTAAGTAGAAAGCTCTCGGTAGGTCTGGGCCTACTTATGACCAGAGACCGTATATAAGAAGAGCAGAAAGTGCAACATGCGCTCTTCATTTGCAATGTCACCGATGGACACCATCACACACTGAGGAGAGACATGCCTTTATTTGCTGCAGGGCGGTCCACCTCCCTCCTTCCAGCAGCTCACTGCTCAGACATGAACACCCTCACTGCATGAATTTATAGACTGTGTTTTCACGTTAAACTCAATACACTGACTCCCCAGGGTGAGCTTCCTGTTGCAGGGTGTGTAAAGGCAGGTGCATATTAGTCACTGGCCATATCGGCATGCCTGGGCAGCCACTATCGCTGCAGGCCAGTGTGTGCGTGGTGTTTTCTTTTAATGTTAGACCCAGTTTAATTTCCTATGAACAGAAAGGGATATAAATATCCATAAAAGTCTGCACTTCTAATCCAGCCATATTTCTTCCTGTTGCCATGCCAAGCAGCTGAAAATGCACAGCACCGGGAGGGATACCATGTGTAAAGCAGTAACTTAATTTATTTTTTCATCAATCACAAGTAAAAGGCCTGTAGCAGTTAGCACACCTTGTAGCTTGTGAGTTTTATGTTGTGGGCAAGTGTGTGTTTGTAGCGTGCACCTGCTGACTTCCCAGCTCTTATCAGCACAGCAGACCTGTGAAATCACCATCTTGGTGAGGGCTTATCTTTTATTAACCAAAGGTCACTTGCTTATTTTGTGCGCCACCTCTTTCACCTGCAATCCAGCTTTGTGTTTGTCGATGATTTTTTCTTTTGTATGACCAGCCACCTTGCAGTAGATGTGGAAGCTTATACTCCTCAGGTTTGTTCCTGAATCCTCCAGTTTTAGATGTCTGCAAATGATTCGTTTTTTTATTGCCAGAGAAACATACAGGCTTCAGCACATTCAGGTGAAATTACCAGAATTGGCAAGAGATGTTGTGGTTCTCAGCCATTCGCCTACACAACCATTCATCACTGATGACGTGGCTACAACAAACCTTAAAGGATCTGTTGGAAAAATATGTTTTTGATACAGATCAAAAATCTTACCTAGACAATATGATTCATTACACTGCCAGCTAGAAAATGTCAGTGTGTGTGAATGTGGTGCAAACACAGATCTTCTGTGGCAGGCCTGTTGAAGCCTCACAGCGGTTTTGGCTTTTAACTCTTTGGTGTAGTCCACTGCTGTTAATGTTTTTTCTACTCACGTTTTTGTCACTTGTTTTCTAGGTGTCTCTTGCCCATGCAATGCAATCTCTCTGTTTCTGTTATTATGAGCAGCTGCTGGGTGTCTTCATGTTCGAAAGTCAAACATTAGGTCTGCTTAAATTCATGAGCCTCCTCTGTGCACACACAGCCAGACAAAGGAAAGGCTGGCTGCTGGGAACTTTCTTGGCCCATTCATCATCGAATTAAGTAATTCTAGTTGAACAAATTGGACGCTCTGCTTTGTGCGTTGCTGAGTTAACATAAGCATTCCCCTTGCATTGCAGTAGAGAGGTACATATTCTTCCTGGTCCTGCATTCACTGGAGAAGGCTACCATTGATCCACTGAAAATTACATGTCAGTTTCGGTTAGAGCAATGTATCAGGTCAATATTTTTCTTTTTTAAACACCTCCTCCCTGGTCAAAGCTTTATTAAAATATTCTGTGTATCCTATGCTCATGTAAATACATAAGAAATGCAGGAAAATATTTTACCAAATTTTTTGTAGCGTCTTTTGTGTTTTCATAACCTTCGCCAATGAGGTCATGTTCTCAGCTCCGTTTGTTTGTCTGTTTGTCAGCAGGATTATGGAAAAATGACTGGCACAGTTTTCATGAAACTTGATTGAGGGGTGTAGCAAAGGGCAAGGAATAACCTTTTACATTTTGAAGTGGAACCGTAAAACAGGGTCGATACACAAATTATTTTTCACTTGTTAACATTGCAATAGGGCATTTGGTCTTGGTGGAGGTATGTAGGTAGTTTCCTTCAATCTTCAAATATGATTTTCATAACTATAATCATTAATTCAACTTGTATATCAATTTACTAATCAGTTAAGCTGTAGTCTAAATGCACATTCCATCCATCCAGTTGCCATTAGCAGCTTGAATCAGTCAAACATTATTGGTATCAGTCTTCAAAAATTGGTTTTGGTTGAAACCTTCTGCCTTGCCTATGAAACTTTCATCTCATATAGATCTATTGATTAAGATGTTCCCAGAAACCAAAACGTAGGATGACTGCCATCAGTCTCCTGGTTGATCCTGGGGAATTATATGTTGTAGACACTACTACTAATATTCCAACAATCTGTGTGACGTAATCCAGCTATGTTATGGCAAACAGAAACTATGTGGATGCACACAGCTGACAATGACCGCATTGTTGAATTCTCCCATGCAGCTCTTGTAACATTGTTGTATGCCATCATTCAGCCCCATGTTACAGGCTTGTTTCTCCTAAGAAATAACATCATTAAATTTCAACAGGGTGATGGTTAATGACAGGAAATCTGTTCAGTTTCACTTGTTTCACGTTGAACATGTCAGGGCTTTTGTCAGCTGCTGAAACAAAAAAGAAAATGTCAGCTGTCATCACTGAGTCACCCTAGGTGGTTTTGATAGATGGGGCCGATTTCATTTGATGTTCAGTGATCTTCTCCACGTATTCCACTGTGCCTTGTCACTACAAGACTCATGGCTGTATCATCATCAGTCACTGGGCACAGATGCAACTAAAAAGCACTCAGAGAGCACATACCATTTGCATAATCCTAAAAATGTTCTGTTTTTCATTCTCATTTGCTGATGGCTATGATTTTTAAAGCAAACTTCAAGCAGGAATATTAGGGCTTTCTCAATGATGATTTGAGTAAGATTTCAACTAAGCAGACTTATGAGACCTGTTTTCATTCTATTGACAGCAAACTTTTCTCATGTCTCAATAAAGAAATGAGAATTAGACATGGCCTTATAGTAGTTTTGGTTGTTCCACCTTATACGCAAATACCATCCAAATTTGAAGGAATATTCAGCAGGAGTTGTTATGCTTACAACTTCAACCATATTTGACTGCAGTTTCACAATGAGTTGAAGAGATAAGATAATGAAACATCATAAAACAAATAAATGAACATTGCCCAGCTCAGATATATATCAAATCTGGGAAAGATTGCATAAAATATGTTGGGAAAATGGTTAAATAGGATATAAATGATATCATAGACAATTCTAATATGGTGGTGGAAGCAGTTCAAGCACAAATGTGTTCAACAATCTCTCATAGATTTGTTGAAATGCAGAGAATCTGGGGGAAAATTAGGCCTCTACACCTCATGGTAGAGGATTTATGAGCCACAAAGTGCCTTGTAACAGGACACATTGTGGTGCTATCCATGGTTATAGTAATCTAATCATTCGCTCTTTGGATCATGGCTTACATCTACACATAATGTAATTGAAATCTGTTATGCATTTGTCGAGATATACCGCTGACAAACTGACACTCAGCTGTGCGTTGTAATTAAAGTGGGATTTAAAATTGATTACTGCTTCTGTGGAGTAGTTTAAGAACCATTACCAAACATTTACTTTACCAAACGTTTACTTGCCCTACACAGAGGCCCTGTTCCTACAAGTTAACTCTTACATTTTTCAGTAGTTATTCAAAGATTTCTCAGAGGAACAAAGGGCTTTTAGGCCCAGACTTCAGGGGTTGGGATCTCGACTAAGCATGTCACAATGCGGTCACTGTTCGAAGGATCGCGACTCAAGCCCCTCAAGAATGTGTTTATGAGATAATCCTCCGAAAGTGCTAAGTTGTTGAAGCATTTCCATTTGGTAATTTGCCACTTAGTGCTAGAAAGATAGGCCATGAGAATACTGGACTCAATTTGGGTCAGTGCTGACTTTCCTGTCATTGGTGCCTTCACGGGCTAGATGGAGTCAGTGAACTGTGACGAATGGGTCATTCAGTTGTGAATATTAAGTTGTGCCAGATGACTGGGAAGTTGTGTCCTCCACCAAGAAATGAGTTTACATTTGTGTGAGCCTTAAGTCCTGATGTTATACATTGGAACTGCAAGAGCAGAATAAAAAGTTAGATTTAGAAATGAAAGCACTGATTTAATTAATTTACCCTCGAGAGATGCACCGATTGTTAAATTCTGGGCTCATGCCACTGTTTTAAACAACAATTGTGCCGATTGCTGATACCAGTGTTTTGTTGTTGCTTTTTACTTTGTTTTTGTAGTTAATTTTACCCATTTTGTGCCAAGGAAATTAAAAAAATCTTGATTATAAATGAGCAAGTGAACTGTTTTTAAAGTGCAAAATTGATATGACGCATCAGACCCAGCCACTGCCATTGGTGAAGGTCATATCATTTGATGATGGGCCAATTGCAGTCAACCAGGCGAATATCGGCCGATAGCATTGTTCCCTGTTACCTCATATTGTATAATGAAGAATAAGAATTGGTTAAAAATCTGCTCATTTAAGTTGAATCAATTACATTTTTTTTACAGAAAGAAACATCTTGTGAAGATATTAAAATCAACCATCTAAATCCACAAAAATTGTAATTGCAAAAATATCCCTTTTTTTCATTAAAAATGTCTACATTGAAATTAAATACCTTAACTCTGAAAGTAATATCCATCTCATTGTGTTATTTTTATTGGTCTGAGTGCAATAAAAAACAGAGAATACAGGTTATACTTCGACCCACATCTGCAGCTTATCTGGCTGTGTCACCTCCTCCTTTAAGTTCCACTGCTTCCAGGAGAAAAACTGGCACTGCAGAGCTATTCACATTTGGGCGTGTCCACATAAGATTCAGGCTCCATGGGAAACAGGTAACCAAAGAGCACATTACCTGCCGCAGGTCAGCTGCACCCTACTGCCTGTACAGAGCTGCAGCCGTCTCACTCTCACTTCTTCACTCTCACTGGCTCTTTTGTGCCACTCACACAGAGAGGTGAATGAGTTGCATTCAAGGATCTGCGACTCCCAACCCCCTCTTCAGAGGAGCACTACGGTTGTCGAGGGTGTGTTCGTTCTGTCGAGCGGTTAAGACTGCGCAGAGGACAAACAAATGTTGTTGCCTGGCAGGGAAACTGAGAGGCTCTCCTGTGTGAACGGGGTGTTTGGGGAGTGAGGCCCCCTGAGGTCTGGGTTTCCTTTAAGGGTCCCTAGAACAGTCCCCAGTCTGTGATGGAGGTGGCTTGCGTCAACAAGCTGAGAAGCTTGTAAGGCAAGACAAACAGAGAAGTGTGCCCACTGTTTCAGACCGTGAGCAGTGTGTCCATTGATTATTCCCAGTCTATGGAAGTAAGAGAGTCACTCACTGAAGTCGTTGCTTGATTCAAACTTGGAAGCACCTCACACCTTCACCTATTTAGCTGAATTTTCTATTTGTCTCTGTTGGATATTTCTGTCTGATGGCAATAAGGCCTGAGGCTGCTGTGGTTGCTCTCCTTCTTGAAAGCACAGAGATTTTGAATTGTCAGTAATCAGTCCACAGATTGACGGCTGCCCACATACTCGGCTGATGAATTTTGCCCGTTCTTCTGCATTTTTGTTTTCACAGTTTTCCAAGCTTTTCTTTCGCCGTCTCCCTGGAAACACCTCAAGGTCTGACTACCTGAACACAGACGCTTTCTTATGCAGCTAATAGGAAAAATACGAAAGAACAACCTGGCAACAGAGATGCTTTATTTAGTCTTAAACAATAACAAGACAGCCTGTACACTCTGTAGACCGTGCTACCACTTGTGTTGCCTGTAATTGCCAAATTTCGCTATTAATCTGAAGTTATTCATAATTCAGGGTTAAACACATACAGCGGTTGCTCAGTACGTGATTTGTGTAAACATGCTAACATTTTCACAATGTTTGCAGTCACTGTTAGAGCCCAGATAGATAGATGTACATAGATTTATCATTTGACAGATATTATTGGCCAGTATTGGTATCGGTATCTGTGTATATGCTATCCGAAAAGTGCTATAAATTCTATTTCATTCTATTCTTTTTTCTTTCAGCAATTGACTAAAACTAAACAGTAATTATGTTTATTTAGCTATTCATTTTATTCCTATTTATTATTTTTATTCAATTATAATTTAATTTATGTAATACACTGATTGTATAATGTGTAATAATGTTAAATATTATTTGATAAAGTTTTATGTCTGAGAAAGTAGCTCTCTGGGTACATAAAAAAGGTAAATTTTCATTCCAGCTCAAAAAAATTCTATATCGGCCACCATATCGGTCATTGATTAATTTCCCCCCTCTAAAATCAGTATCGACATCGGTCTCAAAAATCCTATATCAGTCGGGCTCTGGTCACTATGCTTGTTTAGAGTTAATATGTAATATAATAATCTGAAATCTGTAAGTCTGTCCTACGACTCATGTGAGTCCCATGTGTACATCTCTTAAAATCATTGCTTATTCATTCTTCTTTGTGATCGTGTTTAAAAAAACTGGGAAAGAGATGGGTTTCTGTCAAACGGATAAAAGCCAAGAGCTGATATGATTGCCTCTTCCATGTTCCACCAGTTAAACACACAAAAAGCCATATAATGCTATATATGAGGGTGGTATATGATCAAGCCGTGGTGGTATTTTGTATCGATGTATGTTCGTGGAGTCACAAAATGGTTGCAAATTATAGATGCATTGACTATTATTGCACCAAAGAGTTAAACGTCGCGCAGTAGCTCATCCGCCTTACAGCGTTGGTGCAGTAGAGCTTCACATTTGCATGCAATCAAAGCAGATGAAGACTTGCGGGCTGTCAGACATCAAAATAAAATATGAGCTAAATCGATGAAGCAGAGTTCCACAGCACGTCCCAGGGCTGACACTTGGCTACACCGTCATCATTATACAACACACCCTCAGAGGTTCCCAGGCTTTATCAGGCTTCATCTGATAATTACAGACTGATCATCTGCTGCAGCGATGCTGCTACAATCTGGACAGCTGTGATGTATTTCTCTGGCGCTCCCTGGGAAACCAGTAGCTTGTGAACAGTCTGCCATCATCATATTTGGTAAAGTCCATGCAGTAGTGAGGGGTAATACAGTAGCTGGACACGTGAAAATTAGGGAAGCTGATCTTATTCCCCCTCTATAAAGAAGAGACATCACAGAAGTGGCATGGAGGGACAGAGAGTGTGTACAGGCGTCCTGTTGAATCTCAGGATTAGCAGGACCTATTGTGGCCCTCACATTCTCGCAGGAAGTATTTCATCACGGTTAATAGGTCAAACTGTAAAGGTTAGGCTTTAATGAAAGAGCTCGGCAACCATAAAGGAGCTTTGTCTTTGTGTCCGTCTGAATGGTCAGTGTGATGTTGCCCCGTTCTTTGGAGGTCACAAAAGAAGTCAGCAATGCCATCACACTGTTAGAAATGTGCCTCCACAGAGTTTTGGAGTTTTATCATTTTGATTACTGACAGATTGTAGTTCCCATTTGAGGGAAAATTCACAATAAAATGTTGTTTCTATGCAAAGAGAGGTGAGGCCTATTTAGCATTTACAAAACAAGACAATTCATTGTCCTGCGGGTAAATCAATTCCAGTGCTCATCAACCTGGAAAACCATTTATTTTTCAAGACTTGATTGCATCCTAGCATTGTCTGCCACTATAAAGTTCAGACAAATGTCAGTTTATTTGAAGTGGGAAAAGCCACTGGCTATATTGGCTCATCATTAGCATTGCAGTGTTATCTCTGCAAGGTGGGTACTTACTTAGCTTATTTAAACCATATTCATTAACATAAAATATAAAGAAACCACAAACTACATCCCACAAAATGATCATAAGTTGAATTGTGACTTCTCTAAAACAACAAAAAACCTGAACAATGTGACCTATATGGCTAGCAGGATTAATTGCAGTTTTAGCTAGGTGTACCTAATAAAATGGCAAGTTATGCCTCATACACGGCATGGTTCGGCCTGGCTCAACTCTACTCACTTTTGCTCCCAGATATTTTTTCTCTATTTTGTTCACACTGTGCATGAAACAGCCCTGACATCACCACTTACTGAATCCTTTCAATAGCAACGATTTCGGTTTGTCATTCAGCATAATTTTCTGCGCTGCTGTTTTTTTAAATTTGGGTCAAGTGAATGAAACAATTCCGTCCTCTTTGGACGATAGCTTGGCTTTTTAGAAATGGCCTGTTTGCACAGGATGTCCCCGTATTGCTCAAGTGGCGATTCTCTCTGTATCTTTTTTCTTTACATGACAAAGCATGCATCATTTTAAGAACCAATTCACGTGAAAGCATTAATGGTCTCTTAAAAATACACACTCTGGTTCAGAGAGTGCAGGTGACAGAGACATAGAGATGATCAGTAGATGGCTTGGCACGGCAGACAGTCACACGTAGTACTTTGTCCTTGTGCACCTGTGTCAGAAGTCAGCCGTGTTTCAGTCCTGCTCTCTCCAAAAGCCTTTTGTTCCTCTGAGTTCTCCCTCTGTTTATAATCTGTACATCTTAAAAGTGGATCCCTTTAACGTTCAGTCATATCGTTGTATCACGCTCATCGTCAGATTTGGCAGCCTCAGTTACTTTGTTTTGTGTCTTGCTCATCGCTTGACCTTGTCAGTGAATGAACTAGACCCATCCCATTATAGGATTAAGTGTCATTGGCTTTATTTGCTGCGTAACAGGATTGCATACCAGGTACGGTATCTTGCCAGGCTGTAAGTGGGTCCAGTAGCCCGCCGTCTGTGCTCGTACAGTAACGGTTTGATGTGTGTGTTTGTCCGCAGCTTCTGACACGTCATTCATTTCTCAAAGTCTTTTTAAATCACTTCAGTTTGTGTCTGTGTCTGCCAGCATACTGGTGGATTTTTTAGATAAAAGAGAGAGAAACTCTTTTATTTTGTAGATGTGACTCATTGTATGTCAGCATGGGATGGCAAGACTGGGTTGAAATCTATTATTCAGCAGGAGGCAAACATCAGCCCATTATATCTGTGTATTTATATCCTGACTATCAATCTAATATTTATATTGAGGCCAACGATTTCTCTGTGCTAGAAATAGGATGGCGAGTCACTGTAGTCCACTCCTTAACCTCACAATGTATTCTTGTGGGTGAAATGATCTAAAACCATTGAAGCATGCTCTTTTATATTCAGTTTTTTTTTTTTGCCCTTTTCTGTTCAACCCTAACAGTTAGGTGAATTGAAAATTGAGTGTCACAGCATTGTCTTTTGTTCTTTTCAGCAGTTATATTTACAATTCAGATATATTTAGTGGCAGATTCTTACAAAATCATTGTTGTTTTTTTGTCTTTCCAATCTTGAATTTTGAAGCATGCTGAAAAAGTAGTGTTTTCAAAAGACAAATAACATAAGTGACATTGACCAACATTGTTGTGAGCTCCTAATGGTTCAACCTGAGAGAGTCTCTCTTTCCATTGTTCTTAAGATTAGAGCTGAAACAGTTGATCAACTACAAAAAATTATCTTCATGAATTATGATGAATTTATTAATTGTTCAAGTCTTCAATCAAGCTATCAAGCAAAATGTGTCCACCATTTTGTTTTCAGATTCTTACATTTTAGGATTTGCTTTTGACTGTTGATTGGACATCATATGAATCAAATCCACAGCTGCAACTAAATGACGCATGCATCTGTTTGGGGCTTTTTAAAATTGGTTGGCTGGGTTTTTCTTTGTCCAAAATATGTTGCTTTTTTGGACAATGCACATTTGTTTCTTCTATATTTACATTTGTATGTTTTCTTATTATGCAAATAAACCTTTCTTAAAGAATTCCCATTTATTAGTTCTTGTCTCAGGCTATTTTTCAGAACATTTTTTAACAAATTATACTTTTCAAAAGTGATCAGCATTTTAAAAAGGGGTGAGGACATGTCCCCAGCATCCCCAATATAATTGACACCTTTGATACAATAGTTTGAAATGAATATTGTCGTTAGTTGCAGCCCTACATAGGATTAGGCAAAATGCGGCAAACATCTGGATCAGGTTTATTTTGATAGAAAAATATCAAGACAAGACATGCTCAAATCAGTTTATAGTGAATACAACACACAAACACGTTTAGCTTCTTAGGCATCTTCTGTAGTATGTCAGAGGGATCTCCATCAGTTTAATGTTGATTATTTGTTAGAAGTCAAGAGATTCCTCTCAAATTATCTGCTTTTATGTCAGTGAAGGACTGAGTCTGCAGGTTGTAATTGGGCCAGTTTGAATTGTGTTAGATGAATTGGTTTCCTAATTAAGTTCAATTAAGAAAATGGCAGTCTTCCATGGTAAACATCCCCAGTGCTGCAGCAGCAGGTCTCCTCTCAGACTGCCTCAAACATTTCAAAGCCCCTCTGCTAATCTCATTCCATCTTAAATCCTAAAGCCTCCCCTGCTGAAAAACAACTTGTTCCTCCCTTACAATACAGTCTCACTTGTAAAATATTCAAAGTCTTATCTTTTAGGTATGTAATACATCACCCAGTTTCCAAGAATAACGGTGTCTGTATTTGTGCAAGTGATGTCTTTGTTTCGATGTGTCAAATGTTCACAGCACAACAAATGTTCTTCCGTTCACTGCAGGGTTGCAGGGGGATGATGAAGCTATTTCGTCAAAAGGGCCTTGTTAGCAATTTCACACAATGTATGTGAGAATTTCACGCCTTAAAAAAAATCGTGCTTTAGATTTCATCTCATGGGAAGTGAGTGTGAGAAAAAGGGGCTCTGATTGTAACGGTGATTTACTGCGCTGGTGCAGTTTGCTTTTGTCAAAAGTCCTCCCGCGTCGGCCTTTTTTGTCCTCATACCTACACCTATTTGTGTCACATTTCTCCACTCCACAGTTTCCCATCTGTGACGCATATCTGCTTTCTCTCTCTCTCTTATTTCAATTCATCTGTGCTGCTGCCCATTTCAGACCATTGTTGGGAGTTTCTTCTGTCAGACGTTTCTTGACTTCACAGCACAAAGTCGATTAGCTGTGACAAAGTGTTCTGACTTTCAAAAAACAACATTTAGTTTTCCCTGTGCCTGCAGACATTTGCTTGTTTTAAAGTGGATGAAATGCACTTTATAAGCTCTTTTTCAAAGTCCTTATTCATCAGTCAAAGTGGAGATAGATACTACACAAATGGGACAAAGTGCTTTTTAGATTAGGGGAAATTACATTTAACTAGACCAGGCAGGAGGGGCACAGGCAGGCAGCCTTTTTGGTTAGTTCATTGTTTATCAGCCAGGATTGGGCCCAAATGATTTGCATAAACCTGCAGGAGCTTTGAGGATGCATTGGATGTTATACCATTCAGTGCCGGCCCTAGTTCACTGCTCCTCGGTGCTGAAGGCCGACTCATGGACAAATGTGAGGCCTACATGTGACCTGGCAGCTAACAGTTACTGTGACTCTGTGGAAGTTAAAGCAGATTATTGTAGTAGTCTGGCCTTGCAATCTGTCTAAAGTCATCCATTTCACTTCAGGTCACAAGATGCTCCACAAAGAAGATTCAATTGGGCTTTATCAATTATAGAGTACTGGGAAAGACAACAACTCTTTCCCGCATTTAGCACACATTTCTTGCTAAAACAATTATATTTCAGCCGTGTTTTTAAAAGGAACTAGCTATTGTAACAGAATGCAATTATTTTATACTTGAATTTTGTTATTAAGCCCATAAGAACACATTAACTTTGTGTGATGTGACAAACTTTGAAGGCATGTCTACTTCGGTAACAACTTTTCTTACTGGAGAAAAAAATAGTTTGTTGGGTAACTAATTCATTGTGGTGCCCACAGTACGCCAATCCTGTGCAAGTAGCTTGTAATTAATTTTCATTGATCGTGTAATCACTGAGAATTACACAAAATTATGTAAAGACACACAACGCAAGTCATTTGCTACGCTGAAATTGGATTTGGCAGACTGACATTTAAAGTCGCCTGAAAACATTCTCATCATTTATTTATGCTTTTGTAGGTTTTCTTTTATCTGGTTACTGTTTGAAGCTCATAATATAATTGTGCACAGATTGCGTTATTGAACATCAGGCGTCTTCCTATTAGTCAGATGATGAATGTGTGATGTTAAGGCTTTCTGCAGCTTCACACGGCTGTGGATTTAATTTCACTATGCAAAACATATTTCAATTAGGATTTAACTGTAAAGACTTGCAGAGGAGAAACATTCTGCTGCCATTCATTCTAATTCTAATTGTGTAACTTAACGGGACAGTTCAATCCCAAAATCTAAAATGCATATTTTTCCTTTCACCTGTAGTTAGAGGTGGGGAAAAAATAGATATTTAACATAGTATCGCGACTTTGCGTAGCAATATTATATCGATTCATTCATTGTGTTCCCGACGGCCGCCGTTTTCGCTGTTCCGAAAGGTCGTAGTGGGCTCACTTTTAGGATACTGGATATACTGTTATCATATGAAACTAGAGGATCTATGGAATCAATAGGCACCATGTCATGATATCATGTCGGGAAGTTGTTGAAGTAACAGGTCATGCTATCTTAATCAAAATAGGCTCTCTCTGTTCCCACATACACGGCTGCCTCCCAATTCAGAACTGAGAATTTTCTCTTATTTGACAAAACAATTCTTGATTAAATTTAATCAAACACAGTTAAACAGTTAAATCGCAATATATTGTATCACAATGCTCACCATATGGCAAAATCCTTAGAATCGCAATAATATTGCGTCGTGACTCAAGTATTGGAATAAAATCGTACCGTGGGGCCTCTGGTGATTCACACCTCTACCTTTAATGTAATGTTATAAATATCAATGTAGATTGTTTTGGTGTGAGCTGTTGAGTGTTGTAGATATTAGCTGTAGAAGTGTCTGTCGTCTCTCGAATATAATGGAACTAAGATTGCACTCAGCTTGTGGTGCCCAAATCAACAAAAAAATAAGTTTGAACAACTCAACAGCAATGTCTCTTTCCAGAAATCATGGCCCACTATAGGGAAAGGGACATTTTTATTTTTACTTTGAAGTGATTGAAGAGCTTTTTTAATCAGCTGATAACAAACAAATTATAAGAGTTTTAGGACTTAAATGAGGCACCATAATTAATCCACTTTCTATTTAAATAATGCTTGTTGAGATGAATGTTGTGCTCAGTGTGTTGTTGTGTTCATGGAAATGGATACATGTGGGCTGGAGGATGTGCTTCAGTTTGTCATGGAGCTAATAATATTGTCCATTTCCATTCACATACCCTTGGACCAGTTGGTGGCGTTGTCATCATATCAAATAGCTAAAAACCCTGATGTTTTTAACACAGTTTTTATTTCAGACAACAGAGGTAGAGTTTTCCACATGGAATACTGTAGTTAGTACACAGTGTTACTGATGATAAACTACAAGGGCATTTGAGAGGGCAGACCTCTGCCAAGGTATGCCCCATCTTGAAAATAATTGGTGTATCTGCTCCAGGATTTGGATCCATTGCCAAAATGTAATGGTTTCTTCCTTGACCCATAATACACCTTTCCACCAAGTTTCATGAAAATCAGGCCAGTAGATGTTTTATAATCCTGCTGACAGACAAACAAACAAACCCAACTGAAAACATAACCTCTTTGGCTGAAGCAATCAAGATTAAGAGCGTATTTGAGTAACTGTCTGTTTGGCATTACTGATTAACTAACTGCCCTGTCTGACAAAAGTGAAATCTGAAAATTATGCGGTTAAATATGGCAGAGTCTTTGTCTCTTTTAAACCATGTCAATATTTGTGGGCATTTACTCCGATACAAAAATGATTGTGCTCTTGGACAGTGGTAAAATGCCCCTTCAGTCCCTGCTAAAACAGCATAAATAAGTTTGAAATATGATTTTCTCCAGAGTGACTGAAAACAAAATGGCCTTGTAATGTAATTGCAAACATAGCTGTTGGAGGGGTTTTTTATACAAGAAGCTCAGCAGCACAGCCTTGTCCTGTAGTGGAATAATGAAGACGAGAAACCGCTCACCAGGCGTGTAATTCATGTTTATAACTTTGCTAAAAGTCATATATTTGTCTCATAGTTATTCACACATAACTTTAATCAAGACTTAAGACATCAGTTGCTGTTGCAGCGTTATTGCAGCTTTTTAAGGATATTATTGCAGAAACATTATAGAGAAAGCCCATTTCAGTGCTCCTGGCAATCTGGCAACCACTGGCAAATTATGATGCTTCATAAATTATTAAATAGATCACTGTTAACACCAGAAGAAATATTATATAACCAGAACAGTTTCCAGCATTACATTTGGGCCAAATGCCCATGGTGTCGTGTTTGATGATGATTTCCTTTTTTCGGTTATTGTTTAAGCTATCACAGCAGTTCTTTGTTAGCATGGATTAGCTTGAATGCATGACATGACCACATAGAATTCATCAGACTGTTTACAGTGAAAATGACCTTTTGAATAAGGACAGAGGGGTTAAGGCAAGGGCAGACGGGCTGCATGTCTGAACAAAGCAGAGGATTTGAATAAGCTCTAATGATTGCATATTTTTCTTTGAGAAAATGATTAAAACATTGACTCAATCCGTGTGATCTTGGAAAACAAAAAGTGGAGCTGCTTGTAAATAGGTCTTGTATAAAGTATTTATGTAATGTTGCAGTGTGCAGCCCCGATTAACAATAAATATGATATTGTGCCTGAACTTTGATTATCATTGCAAAATACAGCCATAGAGTTAAAAACATAATTTGGATGCACAGTTACTGACTGAAATTCGTCTGGTCCGGTCACCTCACCAAGTGTTTCTGTCCCCCACAGTGTGCTGTCAGCCAGTGTTGGCATCACCTGTGCAGATCAGCAGCACAGGAATGCTATGCTCTCCCCTTGCTCTGGAGTGAGCACATATTGGCTGTAAGAGAGCTGCATCTCCCCTGCGTCAACGCTGTTTTCTAAGCCAGCCCAAATATGTCACTCACTGCAGCTTTTTCTGCAGCCGCCAGCTACAACAGAGTCCTGTCTGCAGCTGGGATGCTTCCCGGGCTGACTAGCACACAAAGCAGCCAAACTACGGCTCCACAAAGCACCATGAAAGTCATAGCCAGAGCCTTTTTCTTCCATGTGATGCCTCTGTCAAAAGTCATTAACTGTGGTTCTGTCTTTGACGTAGAGAAATGTGTCTTCAGTTTGGAAAAATCCAACCATACAACATTAGTACACTGTATTTAGGATGGAGAATGATGTGCAATTGAGGGTCAAGAGCAGCAGATTTTTCGCACCACCAAACGTTACACCAGTCGTTGTCCTCCTTGGCTGCCTGTTTCTGTTGTGGGCAATCTCTCCGTTGTGCACAGTGCTTCTAAAAATAATATTAAAAGCATCCAAATCCTCATTAAAAATTTACTCAAGGTGCATTGGGAAGAAAGATAAAAGTCAAAGTAGCAATTTGAGAAAACACTGATGGAATCTGATTATTAAATCTACAGAAAAAAAAGATGTAGACTGTTAATTAGTGTCAGTGAGAGAAAAACAAGTTGCCTATCAGGATATCTCACCTCAGGGCAGAAATTATTTGTATGGATTAAAAAAATATATATTGTTAGACAATGACATTTCCTTTCTCTGTCCCTCACAGTCAATAAGCACAAACCATGGATCGAGACGACGTACCACGGGATCATAACGGAAAACGATGACAAAGTACTTCTGGACCCTCCTCTAATTGCACTGGATAAGGATGCTCCTCTACGCTACGCAGGTGAGAGAGGAGGTTTAATGCCGCTGCTGCTGCTGCTATTTCTTTACTCCCTCAGCTTCACTTCACTTGGAATGACTCATTTTACAAATAAATAAAAAAATAAAAAAACGCTAACTGCTCTGTACCATTAGAGCTTTGAGATTGTGTAACATGTAATGGATGCGGAAAAATTGTTCATCTATGAATAATGTGAATGTCATAGACATTTCAGGGACTTTGATGTGTGGGTTTGAAGACATGCAATCAGTTTGCTAAGGGACTATTTCTACACTGAACTAATTCTTCTTAATTCAACGAAAAACAGATTTACTTAACCTCACTTAAAGTTGCTCTGATGAAAAGGATATTGCTATGAAAATATTATATATTAATATTATTTTCCACTTGCACCGAGTTAAATATTTTAACCAACATATGTCCTGATCATCACTATCAAATATTTATTGAATTTAAAAATGATAACCCTTTTAAATGTCAGTTTGCGTCAGTGATGTTTTCTACGTAAATAGAATATATACTAAATGCTAGGGGGATTTTTTTTTTACATTCTGGGATGTGTTAATGATTAGCAACAACATTGATTTTGATTCATTGCATCAAACACTGCAGGGCTCCATAATACAGCAGCAATAACCTCAGTGGAAAACAGGGAAAAATGTATGTATGTATTTGCTCAATAGAGCATGAGACAATGGCTCAATGTAGTGGAAAATAGTGAAAACTACAGTTTTAAGCCAGGGCTCTAGATTGAAAGCCTGAAATAATAGAATACCATTATACAGTGATGGAAAAAAATATTAGACACCTTTTGTTTTCTTCATTTTCTTGTATATTTTAATGCCTGGTGCAACTAAAGGTACATTGGTTTGGACAAATATTATAACTACAAAAATACCCCATAAGAGTTTGATTTAAGAGCTGATAATCTAGCCATTACCAATGGTTTTCTTGATAATGATTTTGGTTATTATCAAG
This sequence comes from Centropristis striata, assembly GCF_030273125.1. NCBI lineage: Eukaryota > Metazoa > Chordata > Actinopteri > Perciformes > Serranidae > Centropristis > Centropristis striata. The sequence continues at coordinate 22,982,353 of NC_081521.1, forward strand.
AAAACCATGGAAAGTGGCTAGATATCAGCTCTTGAATTAAACTCTTATGAGCGATTTTTGTTATCATTGTATTTCTCCAAACAAATGTACCTTTAGTTGTACCAGGCATTAAAATATACAAGAAAATTAAGAAAACAAGGGTGGTCGAAGATTTTTTCCATGACTGTATATACTTTAACGGCTGTGGGTTTAAAAATTGTGGTTTCAATGGGGACATTTTTGTCCTGAAGGCTGAATGGCGAGAGACTTTATTATTACTATAGGAATTGAGGTTAAACTTCCAAAATTCAGGGGGGATAAAAACGGACACACAAAATTTAAAAATGTGCTTAGAGAGGCACAAGGGTCAGCATAGAAGTCAAATCTAGCCTCAGCATCATGAAGTCCCTGTCTCTTCAGGGAGTAGCATTCTTTCTGTGATAATAGGCTATATTGAAGATAAAATGTTTATACAAAGAGAATAATTTTGCTTATTGTTGAATAATCATTAAATGCACTCCTGGTAGCCATATGACTGGATGGCATTTTGCACATTAGATTTTCATGACATGCTTGTCACACTTACATACAGCTGGCTACCATATCCTACAGAGTGGCCCCTTTTGATATTAAGATCAAAATGCTCTTTCATGTTCTTTTGTTTTTTCTCCCCCCTCCCAGTGGGGAGGCACAATTAGTGTGCTTTATGTACCAACGCAGCATCAGCTCTGGGGTTTTTAATCACACCAGGATTGACTTTGGCCAGGATTCAAAGCACCACAGTACTGGAAATGATTTCCCACCATTTCACATCACATGAGCTGTGTGATCTTTTGTCTGCTAGTCCCCTCACGCTCCCTTCACTGCTCTTGATATTCTCTGATTTACCAAGTGAGGCTTTAACATCCACTTGCCTGTCAAGAGAAGATGCCGGATGTATTATTTACAAAGTCATGTATAATCAGATTGTTTCTCAAGAGCTGATCGGCCTGGCTGCACATTGTTTTTAAGGTGGACAGCTTCAGCAAGAAGCCAATCATTTCTGAAGGGCAGGGAGTTGAATAATATGCCCTTACACAGTAAATCAGTGTTGAACACAGAGCTTGGTGCTCCTACCTCTTTCAGCTGGGGCTCCTTTTTTTGATGAGCAGGGCCCTGTGAATGGACTGCGTGTCCCTGTGAACTAGCTCTCTAGAGACAGAGCGAGCAATCTGGCTTCACGTGGCAGCCGGGGTGACCAACTCTGTCGTGCCAGCCTCCTTGTAGTCGCTCCATCTGTGCCAACAAACGAGGTTCACTGTAAAGCTGACCCACGGGCCAAGAAGCCTAATCACAGGATCTCAAGTCAGATTAGTGTAAATATGTGAGTAATATTTACCATAAATGAGGATCTACTGGATGAGTTTGTTTGTATTAGAGTGATGTACTGTGGAACTAGCTTTATGTGTGTCGTTATCTGAGTGGTGAGTTCAGTCGGGCTGATTGAAGCTGAAATAGCCGAAACCAAAGCAAACTTGAAAATGAACTCCGTGTTCACGGATGACTGTGCTCTAAAACAAGCAAGAAACAAAGAAAGCAGGGAGGATTAACCCACAAGATCTGGGTTATTTGATTTATGAAGAAACATTAGAAGCAACACAGGTCCTGCAAATGGAAACCAGAGAATATACAGCGTATTGATCTCTTTGCCAATTAGTATTCATGGATTATAATTCACTATTTATTTAGTGCCAGCGGTTAAATGACCACTGTAGGTCAAGCCTGTAAAATCAATACATATGAGTCATTGTGATGGCCAACCCGAGCTGAGCTGGAAGGCCTGTGTGAGCAGTGAAATGCTAAGGAATTCCTGTAACCCTGGTGTGAGCTGGTCATTAGAGCTGTGGCGAACACGGAGGCCCACAACTCCTACTGCATGACTGGCCCCGAACAGCAGTCCCTAATGTGAAATCCATTTCTAATTGTTTACTAGGTGAAAACAAAATGACAGGTCCAACCCACCGGAGGCCCTGACAGGGCTTTCAAACAAACAGCCAAGTAGGGAAACCCCAGTCCAGCTTTTTCAGTCTCTATGCCGATACCTAGGCTACAGGTATTGGCTAACACCAAGTGCTGATCCAGTACCAGAGTTAATTTAAAAGGTGTATGCCTCATGGTGCCTCATTGACTGGGATCATTCTTTTATGTGGAGGGCAACATTCAGATAGAGTGGTCTCAGAAATATATTTCCATAATGGCTAAACCATGGTTGCAAGTGTAGATCAGGAGTCAGAGTCCCTTATTTTTAATGACTTCTCAGTTGGAACAATGAATTTGAGATGCTTTTCAGTTATTTTTGTGGTTTTCACATGATCACTGGTAAGTTTTTGCAAGATTTTTCGAATCATCCACTCTTTTTGATCGGTTGAACTCGCCGATTCCCCAGCTTGATGCTTCTGGAGGTGCCTGATCAGGATGATTGTTTTATATTTTGCAGTGCTACTGCCAGCCCTCAAAACATCTGCTTTGCAGATCTTGCAAGAAGCTGTAGAACTTGTTGGCATAGCAAGCATCAAATGCCTCCAAACAGCTGTCACGTCTGTGTTCGCTCCCTTAGCTTTGCAGTGCTGGTACATGACAAGACATTAATATTGAATTTAATTGAAAAGATTGCCCCACTTGTCCACTGTACCTGATCCAGATATTTGAGTAAGTATGAGCCCACTCTCTGATATCCATAGTAGTGGTTCGGTGCATCCCTGCAGTCAAGCAAAAAAGGACCTCATGAACTTCATCTTTAATGTATTTTTTAATCGTCTCATTTGTTATCTGTCACGGTGAATTTATACATTTATCCACTAGTTTTCCAGAAAATACATGTGCAGTGTTTTGAGAAGTTAAGATGAACTTGTTGAAGGAAAACATGCTGACATGAAAAAGTGAGATTTCTGCTGCTTGTAATTGGATGTTCTGTCACCTTTTCAGTAGTTGTTTCTTCTGAAGTTGTAGTTGCTGAGCCATTCAATAAAACCTGCAAACACTTCGACATAACCGGCTTTCCATAAATGTTTTAATCTTTCTTTCTTTTTACTGGCAGAAGACTTTTTGCTTGTGAGAATATTTTGTAGCAAGAGTATGTTTCCTTCCTGTCCTCTGTGCTTTCTCTGATATTCTAACTTTTCTTTTAACTGATCTGGGTTTATCTTCTCTCCCTTCCTTGTAGAGAGTTTTGAGGTGACCCTCACTGAAGAAGGTGATCTTGGGCTCTTTCTTCTGCCTTGTGCTTAGTTGTTACTATTAACCCACTAACGCAAAAAAAAACAGCATCCACACTTTTACACAGAAACTCCTGCCATGCTCTGTAATCTCCCCATTTGGTTTTCTATCGATTTTTATGTTTTTCTCACCCTCAATATTTTGGACTTCTGACAGCTGGATGAAAAGTGTGATGTGGGGCTGACTGTACTTAGAAATATCTGTGCATGAGACATCCATTGCAGTTTGCAGACCCTAACAGTTTTTCAGCTGTCACCAGGAAAACAGAAAGCTGCTTTAAAACAGGAGTTTTCAGTCACTTTGCTGCCATTTTGTCCAATCCAAACCTTTCAATTAAAAAATATGGAAGGGAAAGCCAATTTTTAAAAACATTTAATAATAAACTTTTACACGTAAGATGCTTTCAAAACCTCCTAACAACACCCATGGCAATTGGAGCATAAATTGACACTAGAATTGGTATTAAAAGAGGATAAAACCCTTGAAAATGCGAACGTCTTAAAGGCATCCGTGTTTGTGGTGCCTCTCTGTGACCTATCACATCTATGCAGGTACAGTGACTCCTGTGGACTTTTCTGACATTAAAGTCTTCAACTGAAAGCTGCTGAGATTGTTAACTAATGCAAACTCTCTCTGCTACAAAGTTTCTGTTGTTGCATCTTTGCCTCAGTGGATCTCTTGAGTTAATTCTCCACCACTAATCTCTACCATTAGCATGGCTGCAGTTGTCATTTGATGTGGATGTCAAGCAAGTTGATATTTCTAACCCCAGTTCTCATCCAGTACTTTTTTTTTGTTTGAATACTGTTATTGCAGCAGTTACGTTCTCTTATAATTTCATCTTATTTTTTGATTCATTTTGCAGTAGTTTTGGGTGAGAGGTGAAATTACACAGGAAGACCTTCTGTGATTACAAAAAACATATTTTCAGAGGTGTTGTCTGAGACTCTTTGATTTCTTTAGCAGTCTTTTTCGGGTTTTGACTGAATTGGTGCTTATCACAATACTGCTATTATGCTATTGTAATGATTTTAATTTTGTTTTTATTTATTCTATTAATGTTAATTATTGTTTCTATCATACAATAGGCTGTAATTTTTTTTATTCATTCCAGAGATAAATGATCTTCTCTTCAATACTGTTCTCTCTGTACTTACTTTTTGGGCTTGGTTTCATGAATTTGATTTCTAATATCCTAAGTACCCCTGTGAAATGCCTGTCCATATCTTTTCGGTTTCTGCCTGCATGACTGGATGCAATGTTTTCAAGTGGCTTGGAAAAGACACTCCGTCTTCTATGATACTAAATGTCCCACACCCTCTCCCAACTCCCCCCCAAGTAATCACCCATATGACAGTGCTTTTGGGCTTCCTCCACAGACACCACCCACCCCAATCTACAACTCCCTGGCACCCAAAACCTGTGGCTGATCTTTTTTCTTTTATTTTTTTGCGTGAATTTATGGTTTCGTTGTTAACATAATTTTTCATCTAAGAGAGAAAAAAAACACCTGACGTCGGTTATTCTGAACAAACTCTGTTTTGGCTCTTGACGTGTTCAGGTGAGATTTGCGGCTTCAGGATCCACGGGCAGAATGTCCCCTTCGAGGCAGTGGTCCTGGACAAGTCCACTGGCGAGGGGGTCATCCGTGCCAAGGACAAGCTGGACTGCGAGCTGCAGAAGGAGCACACCTTCACCATCCAAGCCTATGACTGTGGAGAGGGTCCTGATGGCGCCAACATGAAGAAATCGCACAAGTGAGTCAACCTCGTACAGTTCAACAGTATTGTCTGTACCTGATTTGAATTTGAAATTATATATTTATTGTTTATTCATTTTGTTGGGCAGGGAACAGTTTGTATTGTTAAAATGTACATTTCTTGTGTATGAACAACCCAATACATACTGATATCTAGCCATTTTCCATGGTTCTCTTGATAATAACCAAAATCATTATCATGAAAACCATGGAAAATGGCTAAATAACAGCTCGTAAATTAAACTCTTATGAGCTATTTTTGTTGTTATCATTATATTTCTCCAAACAAATGTACCTTTAGTTGTACCAGGCATTAAAATTAACAAGAAATTGAAGAAAACAAGGGTGGTCTAATATTTTTTTCCATGACTGTATGTAACTCACAGAAAATAATCATGAAATACTTACAGATTAATGTTAAAACCCACCCTCTATTTTTTAAGGTGTTGGTTTGGTTCATATGAACTTTGCCTTCACATCAAAAACAAAAACAAACGAGCAAATTCAACACAGACCAACCACAGGACTACACTATGCTTGTTTTGTTCACCCGTGACTAGAAAACTGCCCCATGAAGACACTTTTGGTTCTGTATTACCCCCCTTCCCCTACCTATATAATTTAGAGAATATTATAGATCCAAGACCAACCAGACAGAAGGGCGGGGCTCGGAGAAAAAGCCACAGTTATGAATCTGTCTGCTTCTTCAGCACCATGGACAGTGCCATAGATTTATCAATACTCTGAACAGTTACGAGCCATGGCCGGGGCCATAGATTCAAATTTGCACAAACCTCAGTCAGATAAATGATCAATGAGTCCGTGCAGACAAGACTAACTAAACAGCCCCTCTGCCCCTGCACTCGCTCTGCTACTAGGGGATGCAGAGGGAGCATGTCAGGTTAACAATGAGCATGCATTTTGATCTTTTTGCTATCAATTATTGTTGTGAGCTATGCGTGACTACCAGAAAGGATAAATGAAAATGTAAGATGCGACAAGGTGACTTACTCTCACGCCTGGATTCCACTGGATGCGTAACGACTCCGACAGGGGTCTGTCCGCAACGGCTGCGTATCTACGCAGTCCGTCAACACCCACCGGATCCGTCTGTGTCGGAGCTGTTGCGGACAGCAGAGTCCCGAGGACGCACGAGATCTCGCGAATTCACGCCTAATCAATTGATAAAACTGGAAGATAATCAACATCTCCTCGTTAATGACTGGAGACAAATCCAGCGACTCCGTCTTAATGAGCGCTAACGAGGTCGGCCGGCTTGTTAACGAGCCGGCCGACCTCGTTAGCGAACCCGAGGTATTTTATTTTGAAAATATACCGGTGTTTTATTTTGTGTCTGTGCAAGACTTCCTGTCCCGAACGATCTGCTCTGTGCTGAATTTATGCGTTGTGCTCCGTCGTCCGACAAAAATAGAAGCTCTGCGCAAGTGTTGCGAGGGCTGTTGGATGGCCCTGCGTTGTCGGACTCATTACGCAGCGGATCTGCAGTCGGTGGAATCTCACACATTGATTATAATGGGTGCGTAACGGCTCCGACGACGGATCTGCAGCCGTTACGCATCCAGTGGAATCCAGGCGTCAGTCACCAAGATTTGATTTCTCTCAGTGTGTCCCACTGATGATGCGTCCTGCATCATCAGTACCTTATGGACAGTCGCCAAAAATGATTATATGAGTCACGCATCAGTCCACCATGTCTTTTTCATTCATCTTCTGTTTGTGATAAGTCCGTGAACAGAAGTGAACCAGAACTCATCATCACAAAGTGTGACAAAAGAACTTTTTTGCTGTGGTTAAAAATGTTTTGTCGCATGTCTCTCTCAGGGCCACTGTCCACATCCAGGTGAACGACATCAATGAGTATTCACCAGTGTTCAAGGAGAAGTCTTACAAAGCCACCGTTATTGAGGGAAAGAAGTATGACAGCATCCTGAAGGTGGAGGCAGTGGACGCAGACTGCTCTTTCCAATTCAGCCAAATCTGCAACTACGAGATCGTCACCCCTGATGTGCCCTTCACCGTCGACAAAGATGGTAAGAACCTGCACCCAGCAGACTTGTGTTAGTGCATGTCGGAAAAGCTGCAGTGCATGCCTCAGAGCTACGATTTTATTGACACGCATCACATTGATCGTTGTAAACGTAAGGCTGCCATTTGGAATTCAGGGCAGCTTGTTGCCTTGTGAGACGATGGCAGTCTCCTTGAAATGTCACCGGAGTTGGTCATTCGTGTCAGACTGTCTGATTATTTATCTTTTGTGTCTTGTAAAACCAAATTAAAGATTCAGTAAAAAAGACATCAGATATCCAGGCTCAGCTGCTGTGACGCCCGGCTTTGTTAAAAGGGAAATACAGACAGGTGATAATATGAAGAGAACAATCGGTGTGAAGATGCACAATGTTGGCGAAGGTGTTCAACTGTGACAGCTAATTAGAGTTTGAGATAGAAATAAAAGAACCTCAGATGAAATCTAATCTTAGTCAAACAAATTCCAGCACTTTCTTTTGATCACATGTGCGCTAATCAGACTCTGCATACACATTAGGTCGGTAATGCACTCTCAATACAGCATCTGAAGGAAAAAAATGCATGTCAAAATATTTCGATGTGGCCCTAAAGATGGCGATAATATGTACAGTCATGGAAAAAAATATTGGACCACCCTTTTTCTTCAATTTCTTGTTAATTTAATGCCTGCCAACTAAAGGAGCATTTGTTTGGACAAATATAATGATAACAAAAATAGCTCATAAGAGTTTAATTTAAGAGTTGATATCCAGCCATTTTCCATGGTTTTCTTGTTAATGATTTTGGTTATTATCAAGAAAACCATGGAAAATGTCTAGATATCAGCTCTTAAATTAAACTCTTATGAGCTATTTTTGTTGTTATCATTATATTTGTCCTAACAAATGTACCTTTAGTTGCGCCAGGCATTAAAATGAACAATAAATTGAAGAAAACAATGGTGGTCTAAAGATTTTTTCCATGACTGTATGCATGTCTTTTAGTTTAGTTCAGAGAGTGAGCCACTTTTAGGCAGTTTTTAAAATATTTATAAATACTAGGTCTGTACCGAATAGTTAGCTTTCAAAATTCCAAATCAGCATTTGAATATTGTTGTTTTTTGCATGTCTACTTGCATCTTGCACATAAAGATTTAGATACATTAATATAATAAGTATTGCACAATTTTGTAGAATTTGATTACTGCATGGGAATGATTCCAACTTGTGTGATACAAACATTTACAGCATTGTAAAGTCCAAAAGTCAAAGATGTAATTATTTCTAAAATTCAAAGCATTTTATTATGTAACAAAATATTCTGCTTCAATTCATATTTATTGGCGGTTAGCCTATTAAAAAAAGCACCAATTGTTATTGCAGTAAAAAAAAACAGTTTGCTCTCCCACTTGCTGCACACAAAGGGAGGCAACACATGACAAAAAATGATTTAATGAAAAAAGACCATTGAAATTGACGATTTTGTTTTAGGTTGATGCCATAAAATATCCCGACAGACATTCGAAGCTTCATTCTAAAACCTTTTGAATGTAAAAAAAAAAAAAAGACATTCTGTACAGCCCTGAATTTACTTTGTTGTGGTGTGCTGCTTATCAGCTCAAAGATTTTTTTATACATTTTCCAGCACAGCTGCAGCTTAGAAATTAAACAAAGAGCGGCCTTGGCACTATCTTCTTTTTCCCTGCTTCACTCAGGCTTCATCAAGAACACAGAGAAACTGAGCTACGGCAAAGAGCGCATGTACAAGCTGACTGTGACCGCCTACGACTGTGGCAAGAACCGTGCCTCCGAGGACGTTCTGGTCAAGATCAGCGTCAAGCCCACCTGCAAACCCAGCTGGCAAGGTATCAAAGCTCACCTCTACTCACTGTTTAGGTGTGTCTCTGTGTTGAACAAAAGCGATACACAGAAGTAGAGTACACACAGGCTGCCATTGTCAAAAAGGTTATTTAACTCCTGTAAGCCTCAAGGCCTTTTTTATCACGTTTGAAAGAGCTGAAGTGCTTCTTAATGAGTAATTACCATTGACAGCCCCTTTATTGAGTCCTCACATGTTATTGGGGCTTTGCTGAAGGACATCTTTTGATTATTTACTACCTCTGGCTTCGTCTTTCAGGCTTCAATAAGAGGATTGAATACGAGCCTGGCACAGGTAGCCTGGCCCTCTTCCCCAGCATGCACTTAGAGACCTGCGATGAGCCAATCACCTCTATCCGAGCCAACATTGAACTGGAAACTAACCATATTGGGAAGGGCTGTGACCGTGATACCTACTCTGAGAAGTCCCTGCACAAGCTGTGCGGTAAGTAATTGCTCCACTGGAAATAGTTATTATCAGTCGTGCTTTATTGGAATCCAAGTGCCCATTATAATTGCCTTTCTGCTTTTAAAATGTATTTTCTTAGGAGCCAGCTCTGGCACCGTGGAGCTCCTGCCTGCACCCAGCAGCTCCTCCAACTGGACAGTAGGGCTGCCCACCGATAACGGCCATGACAGCGACCAGGTGTTTGAGTTCAACGGCACCCAGGCCATCAAGGTTCCTGACGGCATGGTGAGCACCAGCCTGAAGGAGCCCTTCACCATCTCTGTGTGGATGAGACATGGCCCCGGGGCCCATGACAAGGAGACCATCCTCTGCAACTCTGACAAGACAGGTACGAGAAGAGAGAAGTACCAATTGTTTGAAGTTGTCTAAAGTAAAGGTTTTAGCTGCGGCTCTATTGTGTCAAAGCTCCATTTTGACTTTTTAATATATTTCTTTTATAAGGTTGCAGGTAGTCAACTGTAAAATACACAATAAACATGCATAATAAAAGGCATAATCCATGTTCCAAATGAGCATAATATAGATAATATAGATAATCCTAATATTCTCCCACACTGATAGGCAGGTTGTCTTATATAAAGAATATTCCTGTTGTTTCTGGTGTTGTTTATTTTTGTGTCATGCACACCAAGTGCCAAACCCTCATGGATTTACAAGACACCAAAAATACAGTTGCAGTGTCAAACATTCTATTACAAAATTACAGATTATTGTAAAGCTTGGTCTTTTACCTAAATATTCTGCCTTCTTTCTCAAGCTTGACAAATATATTCTGCTACAAATAAAGGTTCCCTTCCTTAAACATGACTCAAGCTTTATATACTCATCCAGCTAAAAGAATCAACATAAAGGGAGGCCATTTTACTAAATTGCATCCCTGATGTCCTTTTTAGACAGGAGAGTAAAACAAAAAATGAGCCTCATTCTCAGTTTCACTTTACTCACACAACAAAACAAAGTCTGTCCCACTCCGGAGCGGCATTAAAGCTGGTGGTGTCTAATGGTAATGTGCCTAAGGGATTTTTGTCTTTTGTTTTTATTCTACTTTCATAAAGTTCACACTGTACACACTGTATCTATTGGTTAGGTTAGTAAATTTGGGTTATATCATTTACAAACAGACCATTAATCTCTCTCCTGACTATCACCTCTAACCGGTTCTGGAAAATAAAAAATTGACAAATTGTTCAAATAAAATAGGAATTTAATTTCATTAGACCAGGGATGACCATGCCAACTTTCCCAATTTAATCTCTTTATTAAGACATCTCGGACATCTATTCCACAGCCAAAACATTTCACATTTAAGGATATTTGTTCATTTTGGTAATTTTAGATTTGTAAAAATATGCTGAACAACAGGCCTGCCCAGTCCACAAACTAGTATATAGAAAGTATTTTTCATTTGTGTGTCATACTCTAAACTTGTACATGAATAAACCTGTTATTGCTACAGTGCGAAACTACTGATTGTGCTATTTGACATTACTGCCAAAAAACACACATTTAAACCTTATACCATGCAAGTATTAATAATTCACTCCGTTATCTAAAAATGTTAGCATCCTGTATTACATTTAAATGTATGCTTTATACTGTCAAAACCTGTGTTTACCGCTTTTGGGCATTAAGTGGCATACTCTTAAAAACGTTGTAGCTGGAGGCTGTAATCAGTGTTACTGCTCAGCTGGCTGACTAACACGTGGAAACTTTCTCACCCCTGCCCAGAGCTCGCTGACCTTTCCATTTTTGTCAGTAGTAGGTTTTTGCGGGTGGTCAGAAGCTTCTTGATCTTATTGACTGTAAAGTCTCTGCCGTATTCAGTGAGAGGCAGCTCATCAGAATGCTTATATAAGACGGATTACATCAGAACGGCTGTGGCCTGGACAGGAAGCTCCCATACACATGATCTCAGCATCAACAGCATTCATGACCTCCATTCAGTGCAATGTCTGTTTCACAGAAACATAAATGTCTCAAGACCAGTTCATTCTTTCTACATTTTAGCTTTTAGTTCTTAATACTGAAACCACAGGTTAAATATTTAAATTGTAAAGCATGGACAGTAGATTTTACTCTAAACCATGTGAACTATTACCTTAACCTGATTCACTTAAATGCCAGGCTGTGTAAAAATGTCTTGCCTATTCTTACCAGCAACCTAAATAACCCTCAGTGTCTCGGCCATGAAAATTGCAAGCAGATAAATTAAAGGCGAAGATGTAACCAGACTCATGGTTGTCCCTTTATGGATGATAAACTGTAATTTCCCAAATTATAATCAGGCCCGCATTCAGAATTCTATTTCTGAAACATGATGCTACTGTGTTCCTAAAAAGGGTAGCCTGTTGATGTTGATTATCTTAATCAAATGAGAGGAAGAAGCAGCTTTTGAGGTCTGGTAATGGATGATAACTGCATAGTCCCTTTGAATTATGTAGACTTGTAACCTGATGCTCTCTGATTATAGGGCATGACATCATTCGCCTGTTTTTTTTATTAGATGTTGTAATAGAGTTAAGCCATATAGATACATATGGATGTATATATTAATCTGAGTTTTTGACTTCTGACTGCTTCCTTGTAGAAAATTAGCTCCAGCATGGCTGCATTTCCAGTGTATAGTCGGTTGTTTTACTGGTTTCAAAGTGACCTGTTGAGGCATGTTATTAAAGTATGAAATTGTTGATGACAGAATCCCCAGTAGTCCCATAGTTGAGAGATGTTATTTGTTAAATCATTAGGCACATGGCTACAGGCGTGTGCTTGTAACTTGCAGCGTTTACAAGTAGTTAACTTCCTTCTTTTTGTGTGTAGCTGTCAGATGTAAATGTAAAGTATCACCACAGGCGACACAAGATTTTTCTCCTATTGTGTTGATGCTAGAAGTTTTTTTTAATTAAGATTCAGCAGTTTAATTTAACCTTTTACATCCACCCTTTTGGGGTATTTATTTTCACCTATTTGACATACTGAAATGGAAAAAGGGCAAAATGCATGTATGCATCATTTGAGAGATTACGTCTTCTAGTTTCTGAAAATGTGTTTGTTCAGCATGCAGCTAAAACAAAACCTTGTATCTTAGTTCAAACATGGCCCATAAAGTCTTTTTGGTCTTTGTCTAAAATATGTTATATCTGAATAACAATAACTAGGATATGCTTTATGCCAGAACTATGCAAATCCCTACACATTTCTTACATCTTGCCATGCATGCCTGTATATAATTCCAGACCTCTAAGCTTAACTTTTTTGCAGCTAGGGAGTTTTCAGTTTGTTGTGTCACTTGTGTCTCTGAACCTCTCCAAAACTATAGAACATTAGCACATTGCTGGCACGCAGGTGGGTTTTAAGAGGTTAAAAAAATAATACCAGTAAATGTCTTCTTAAACGTCCCGTGTCCTCCAAAAAAAATCACATATTCACTAACAACTCCCCTTTCGTATTCTCCACTGCAGAGATGAACAGACACCACTACTCGCTGTACGTCCACAACTGCAGGCTGATCCTCCTCCTCCGCCAGGATCCATCTGAGGCCGAGAACTACAAACCAGCCGAGTTCCACTGGAAACTCGACCAGGTCAGCTGCTGCTAAGAGTCTACAGGATGACGGACTCTGTGACGCGATTATTCGCAAAGAGTAAATTCACCAATCACAGCTGCAATTTAAGCGTTTTATTCACTCTGTTGTGTTCTTCACAGGCGTGTGACAAAGAGTGGCATCACTATGTACTGAATGTGGAATTCCCCACTGTGTCTCTGTTTGTGGATGGAACTACCTTTGAGCCTTTCCTGGTCACAGAGGATTACCCACTGCACTCGTCCAAGATCGAAACTCAGCTCACCATTGGTGCCTGCTGGCAAGGTAAACTCTCCACTACACTTTATGGAGGATTGGTGTCATATTAAATAAGCCAGAATTCCATTGTGTGACAAAATGTATTAATCTACAAATCAATCTGAAGCTCAGATCCATTGTAAAGACAGATGTACATCTTTTTTTTTTACACATATGGTTTCTGTAACATTGTGCTACACTCGATGGCTAAAATAGTAAGAAAATGGTTTAAAGCTACCTAATAATCTGCTATTATTATATTTGTTGATTATAGCTTATGTAAAAATGTAGCGTGCATGTTATTTTTAACTCTTTGTTCTCAAATGATGCACCGTGGCCTCGTATTTAGCAGCTGAATCTCTGCTACAGGTCCTCAACCTTCCTCCCTTTCTTTCCTTGCTCTCTTGTTTCTGCCCTTTACAGACAACTCAGGACATGACAATGACACTGAGTCAGTCTCTGAGCCCACCTCAGGTTGCTCAAATCTTTCCCTTACTCCTCAAATATGTCCATGTGTCCACAACGTCCCACCAAGCTAACTGCATCCTCATATCATTTTGACTAGAATGATCCTTACACATTCTAGGTGCAGATTTGTTTTTCATTACTGTTCAGAGCATGATGCAGTATGGATGAGTGTGATTTGGTAATGCTTCCTGCATATATTCTTTTGTGGTCGTGTGTGTGTGCGTTTTCTCCATTTTCCATTTGTACACTCCTCTCGCTGCCGCAGCCTGGCAGTTGATACACAAGCAGAGCAGAAGTAGACATATAATGAGCACAAAACTCTGACCTGGCTGCAGCTTTTTTGGCCGTGCAGGCTCTTCTTTCAGAACATGACCTTTGGCTCAGAAGCCGTTACTCCTTCATATCAGATAACAGAGCTACTGCAGCCCACACTCACACATACACACACACTCGTACATCAGTGGATGACTGTGTGACCTTGAGATATTGAGGTCCAGGATTGTCTCTTACTCTGCAGTAGTGCAGACTTATATTCATTATAGTTCAGCAGGAAGACACGACATGGTTGTTTCAGCTCTCCTTCAACAGGAGCGATGCTGCTCACAGCAATACTAAAATACTGGTTACATAAAAACTTCAAGGCTCATTATTTTTTTTGTATTTTGAGCCTTTTTTGCAGTCCTCAAGATGGTTCCATTATTTTATGAAAATAAGGTGACTAAAGAGGATTAATTTCACCATTATCTTATAATCCCTTTAAGTTTCTTTTTGTCTGTTGATACCTTTTTTTTCCCCGCAGTAAGGCAGCAGTTCACCCTGAAAATGCAGATGTTGCATGCACAAGGCGTGTATTAGCTCATCCATCACTCTCCTGTCTCGCCTGAGGCCCAGTAGGGGCACACATACTAACCTGCATGAACGACATTCACGCCAGCTTTGCACATTGAGACAGCATGCTTGAATCATCAGCCCAGAAATGGTTAAGTCTGTGGAATGAATGTGCACTTAAATAACTACTTTTTATGTGTGTGTGTGTTACTGTTTTCTTCTCCTCTTCACTATCCTGACATGCTTAGGTGCAAATGCTCGAATGGCTCAGTTTTTCCGGGGGAACCTTGCGGGGCTGATGATCCGCTCTGGCAAGCTGGAGAACAAGAAGGTGATCGACTGTCTGTACACCTGCAAGGAAGGACTGGACGTGCAGCTGCCTGAAGAGGTAGCTTCAGCTGTCAAGGTGAGGAGAGCACACAAAACACACTCAAAGTGTACTCTCAACTCCCTTCACAGGTCATATTTATGTCTGGATGTAAGGTGATTTGAAAGAGTGGTTTGGTCCACAGTATTTACAATAAAAAAGCAGAAAGTAGAGAAATATTTTAAAAAGTAAATTATTTTCTATCTTGTCAGTTACCGTGCAACCCCTCAGATTAATCTTCGGGGCCTTCTGACCCTTTAGTTTGAAACCACCGACCTGAAAGGGTGCTTGAAAGGATAAACAATGTTTATCAAATGTATCAGCCCTTCACCTCATATCAAGCCATTTTTAAGCAAACATTTGAAATGTTGCAAACAAAAAATGTGAATTAAGCTGCTTTTTCATCAACTGGTTTGCAGCGAATAAACTAACTTTAAGTGTTGATTTGTCAGAAGTTGGCCCTATAGGCTACATATGGCTGTAATCCACCAGTAAATACAGTAGAAGAAGTATTGAAAAACAAAAACAAAACAAAAAACAAAAACAAAACAAGTCTCCTCGGCCATCTTACCCATCAGCAAGATAAAAATGAGGAGAAAGGTTTTCAGTAATTTTGCTCAGTTGTGCAAGTGTTTAATTGTTCTTTCATGCCAGCAAGTGTTGGCCATGTTTGATGCTGTCTGGAGACATACTTATGTGTAACACATGTGAAATTACTTTAACTAGCTTGTCATGTTTTGTTAGTAACTGCAGCCCGACAGCAACCTCCAGCACAGTGTAAACATGGCATTAGACAATCTTGTAAATAATTGCACCTTGATTTCTCACTCAGGTTGAGTTCAACCCCAACCAGTCCTCTCTGACCGTAGAGGGTGATGACATCGATGCCTTTGACAAGGTCATGCAGCACATCTCCTACTTGAACTCCCGCCAGTTCCCCACTCCCGGCATCAGGCACCTTCGCATTTCCACCACCGTCAAGTAAGTGGCAGGAGCCTAAAAATACCTCATCAGGGGTCATTATCTCGTGTCACCTCATCTGTCAGTCTGCAGCAGCATTATGTTTGTAAAACAGGTTCTTTCTGCCTCATAGACATTCAGAGAGCGCTTGTCTTTCTGCTTTAGATGTAAGGATGGGCTCATGAGGTAAAATAGAGGTCAAGAGTTTTTCATTATTGCCATAACAAAGAGAGTAAACATTTGATGTTGCAGGGTTGGAGAATGACAGGAGCTTTAAGACTCTGCATTATGTTTTTCAGTTCTCTTTGATGTAGATTTTTAACAATGAGCGTTCAGAGACTAAAATGTGAAAAACAAAGCAGCATTACATTACAGATGATGTACGAAAAGAATTGTAATAAGACTCTACTTTCTGCTCATCAGTTCTAGTTGTTGTTGCCATTTGATGTAACTTCTTATTTTCACACACACATATTTGAGTTTTAGTGGGTGGAATAATGCTGAAATGCTTTTGAGAATGCTAATGAGAAATGCTGAATTTCAGTTTCTACCTGAGGACACTTTACAGCTGTTGGTGCCATTATATCTAAATAACTGTAGAGGAAGCACTGTAATAAGCAGTTTGTATGTGGAGTTGCATTCACAGTGAAATGAACCTTGGAAGCTTTTTCTCTAAACCATTAAGTACACCTGTTTACAAATACAAAACAAGAACATGTTTGCATTTTATGTTCCTTTTCTTCCTTATTGGTATTTTTTTTTGTATTTACTACAAATCCAACCAGTTGGAAGACATAAAATTGCACACAATTACTCCTGAATAGTTTCAAAAATTACCCCGAAGCACTTTCCATCACACCAGTTTTGCTACTTCGCAGCTTTTCAGAGATACTCAAGTCGTAATCTTCTTGGATGGTGCAATTTATTTTTCTTTCCTTTTTCCATTGTTGAAGTCCAGGTGGCTCGAATGTATTCACTTTCATTTGTCATGTTTGTTCTGAAGCTGTGACAGCCCTTTTTAGTGTCTTTCCCCATCACCATGCCTGAAGAGGACTTATCCATAGCCAGGGTCTAAATTAAAGGACAAACCTTAATAAATGAGTGGGAACACATAACATCTATGCAGTTAACATCCTATCATGGTCTGTACTGGCGGCCTTACACCTTACTTAGACAATCATGTCAGTTTTTCCTTTAATTTGTCGCCCAACTGTATTAAATCATGGAAGGAGGGCTAATTTAAAATACCCATTATGTCTTTCAAAGCAAAAGGAGAACCAACAAATGAATCAAAAAATCCAGGTTGCTAGGTATTCACATTTAAATCTTCCCCCAGATGCTTCAACGAGGAGTCCTGTGTAACCGTGCCAGACGCCGAAGGTTATGTGATGGTGCTGCAGCCTGAAGAGCCCAAAATCAGTCTGAGCGGCATTGACCACTTTGCCCGCAGCGCCGCTGAATTCGAGAGCCAGGAAGGTGTGACGCTGTTCCCCGAGCTGCGCATCGTGAGCACCATCACCCGTGAAGTTGAGGCCGACACTGAGTCTGAAGCCGCAGAGGGAGCCGATGATGACCCCACGGGTGAGAAAAACACACATACAGTCATGGAAAAAATTATTAGAGCATTGCTTTCGTCAATTCTTGTTCATTTTATTACCTAAACTAAAGGTACATTTGTTTGGACAAATATAATGATAACAACATATATAAATAGATATAGTTATATAGATACCTCGACATTGTCCATGTTTTTTTTAATTAAAAACCAAAATCATTATCAAGAAACCCACGGAAAATGGCTAGATATCAGCTCTTAAATTAAACTAGCTATTTTTCTTGTTATCATTATATTTGTCCAAAGAAATGTACCTTTAGTTGTACCAGGTATTAAATGAACAAGATATTGAAGAAAACAAGGGTGGTCTAATAATTTTTTCCACGACTGTATGTCCCCTACGTTAACCCCCAGATGGTATTATAGGGAATTTGTAGCTCCGGATAACCCCATTTTCAGTGGATTAGTTGTGCTGTTTGTTGATCATCATGTCATATATACTACCTCGTGTGTAATCTTGCCTTGTGCCCCCTGAGGAAATGAGAAACACTGCGATGTGTCTGTTGCTTTGGATGAATTACCTTAGACACTCAGTGTGAATGTACAGTTAATAGCACTGTAGATGTACAGAAGCAGGTGAGGATTACGCCTGGAGGCCGCAAGGATTGGACAGCCAGAGCGAGAGGGAGGGAGAAAAAGAGATAAGTTGTTTACTACTTAATGGGAGGGGCAGTGACCAGCCGGCCATCTGTTCGGCTTCTATATGAGCTGAGACAGTGGAGAGACAATCGATGTGACACAGATTAGGGAGATGCCATGTCCTGTGGTGAATAGCAGGCCATATGGGACAAAAGGACTTACAGAGATCTGTTGCTATTACCTGCATTACCCTGCCCCACCTTCCATAACCATCAAACAAGAGATGTCATAGAGCAGATGACTAAGAGTCACTTAATAGCAGCTTCCACAGAGTCAAAAGGTGCAAACTCCATGTGCATGAACTACTAATTTGTTTTACAAGCACAGTGGAGAAGACAGACTGCCTCACCTGGGCTGTTACAATATCATTCAATTAACAGTATTAATGAAAATACATTTTTATACAGGTTTCTGGGCTGTACTCCTCTATTCTTAAGCTAATAAAAGAAAACACTAACAGAGCATATATTTTTAACCCTCTGAGCAGTTTTGGGGCGTGATTTGCATTTATTATGACGAAAGCCCGACTTATCTGCCATACCAAAGACATATCTGTATACGATGTCCGATATGTGCCGTATGTAACTTTTTTTTACACAATATATAATGCAGGGAATGTTGCTCTGTGTGATTTATTCATTTTTTTAATAGTCAGCAATTGACTGAAAAGTAATGATGTTAATTCAGCTGTTTATTTTATTCCTATTTATCATTTATTTGAATTGGCTGACAATGTAATACATTGTTTGTATAATTTATAATAATTTATAACAATGTTAAATATTATTTAGTAAAGTTCTATGTTTGAGAAAGTAGCTCTCTGGGTACCTTTGCAGCATGGTGAAAAAGCTGTGCACAATCCACATAAAAAAAAAAGTCTATTTTCATTCCAGCTCAAAAAATTACTATGTCAGCGCTGAATTTACCCTTCTTAAATCAGTATCAAGATTGGTCTAAAAAATCCCATATCAGTCGGGCTCTAAACATGTAGGAGTTTGAATAAGAAGAGTGCTCTTTTTACTAACAACAAACTTACATTACAGGTCCAATGGACATCAAGTCGTACAACTTTTCTTTCTAAATCTTTTCTCTCTTCTCTTCATTCAGTCCAAGAGACTGTAGTGTCAGAGGAGATCATGCACAACCTGGACACATGCGAAGTGGGCGTGGTGGGAGACGAGCTGGACGGGGAGCATGAGGGCCTGGAGGTGGACATGTCCCAGCTGCAGCAGCACGGCCTGGAGATGAGCTCCTCTAACCTGGGCCTCGTCATCACCGGTACAGACACTGAACAGATATAATGAAAGCTTTGTAGAAAAGATCTGTTTTATATTATTTACCTATATTTAGACAGGGAAAATCCATTGAGACAGAGTTTTCACTTTCAATGGCATCCTGGTTACATAAATAACCAGAATAACCATTATAAAAATTTTAGTCATAAAAACAAGAAACAAAGTAAAACAACAACCATAAAACATCAAATATCAATTATCACATTTAATTTAAGAGGAAACTTTTTTTTAAACTATCCAAGACAATTAAAATATCAGATCTAAATGATTCAATCTGTTTAATACTAAGGCCTTACATGTAAACACATAAAATATTTTTGTCATGGAAAAAAAATGTAGACCATTTTTTTCTTCAATTTCTTGTTCATTTTAATGCCTGGTACAACTAAAGGTACATTTGTTTGGACAAATATAATGATAACAACAAAAATAGCTCATAAGAGTTTCATTTAAGAGCTGATATCTACACATTTTACATGGTTTTCTTGATAGTGATTAGGTTAGGTTAGGTTATTATCGAGAAAACCATGGAAAATGGCTAGATATCAGCTCTTAACAAAAATAGCTCATAAGAATTTAATTTGTTATCATTATATTTGTCCAAACAAATGTACCTTTAGTTGTACCAGGCATTAAAATGAACAAGAAATTGAAGGAAAAAAGTGGTCTAATCATTTTTTCCATGTGTAGGTATTTAAAGTTTAGGCACTTATACTATCAAATAGAGTGATTTGAAGTCGCCAAATCAACTCTCACTCAGGGTGTAATTTCTAAGGGTACATTTCTAAATCGTCTTAAAAGTATACACACTTTTACAAACACTTTCCACATTTCATATCAATACTTTGGTAATTGTTGATCAAATTTCTCCCCTCTGTGTGTTCCAGGTGTCAACACCATGGCCAACTACGAGCAGGTCCTTCATCTTATCCGTTACAAGAACTGGCACACCGAGGCTCTCTTTGACAGGAAATTCAAACTGGTCTGCTCCGAACTCAACGGCCGCTACATCAGCAATGACTTCAAGGTCGAGGTATGAAGGAGCATTTATAGCAGAGTGGTTCAAGTGGTGCCCTTATGTTGCTAAAGTATGAGCTACATCTGAAGTGGAGATCTTTTTGCATCAGTATACATGTGTGTTTCTGTTTTTTACTCATTCTAGGTGAATGTAATCCACACAGCCAATCCTGTGGAGCACGCCAACAACGCCATGGTGCAGCCCAACTTTATTAACCCTGTGCATCATGCCTCTGTGGATCTGTCTGGTCACAACCTGGTCAACGCTCACCAGGCCTCAGGTACTGCAACATTTGAAACATTATTTCTTTGTCCTTTGGTTCAGACAAACCAAGACTGTGCCCACTTAGTTTTTTAGTTTTTAAACTGGTCTTCATGTTAAAGGACACAAAAACAAAGAATGAATTTCAGTTTCAGTGCCACCCATCAAATTCTGGTAAAACAAAGAATGTTTTAGTTTATATACATAGGTACATTTCCACTATAGTTGAATACCCGGAATGAGGTGGGTCTCCCTTGCTGAAATGCCCCTAATTTGAATCTGGGCCGTCCCTAGTGCCGTTTGACTGACCATTTTTTGGCCCTGTAGAAGAGCAGGGCCATTTTTCTCCTCTGAAAAAAGCCTGGTTGCTGATTGGATAGAACGCTAAGCAGGATGTGACGTAGTACTCGACGCCACAACAACACGCGCCATTTTTAAAACCCGGCAAAGTAGCGAGTAGTCACAAGCGGCAACAAACATAAACCCCTTTCATAGTGTGGTCCCGCAAATGTCCTGCTATGCTGGAAAGATCTGTGCTGGCTGTTGTTGTGCATGCTGTCAAACTATTGTTAAGTGATTACGCGACAATCGAAAACCATATGTCACCTCCGGAGTCTCTTAAATCCCTCTGGGGCCTTTTTTGTAATGGAGACACGCGTGGCCTGAGACTTTCCCAGCGGTCACTCTTTACCCTAATGGAAATGCGACTCATGTTGAGATTATTTACATCTTGCTTAAAAAGGCTTCGTAATAAATAAAGACAATGGAGAAGAAGTGCTGTACAAGTGCTCTTTGGATACTTTAGGTGTACTGTGCTTAGTCCATCATTCTTTCCTTTAAAAAAAAATCCAAGGTCGGGGTTGTGCAACATTAAAACACCTTTATTCTACTGTGTGCCTTGGATTATTTTTAAAGGAGACCTGCATCTTTCACTAGATGTTATATGCATCATTATATAGATTTTACAATCATTTAATGAACATATTTGATGATTCAACTTAGGTATTTTTGCCTAATGACCTGAATGCAGCATTTTCCTGATATTCTTAAATTTATACCAACATCATAATCAAACTAGTAATCTGCTTAATTGTTGAAATAGAAAATGGTGTGGTAAGCATTGCTGGGGATGGATTACAACCTATTAACCAGAAGTAGGGCACATATGAAACACTGGTTGTTTGCCTGCTTTTTTTTATGGAACAAGTTTAGGGATTACACTTGAGTGCTGTCTGTGACATCTGTACACACGGTGGTATGATCACAACCTTTTATTTCCTGGCTTCAGTAATCCTGTGGGCTGTCAGGCTCGCTAAGCCTGCCACGTAAAAAAGAGAGGCCCACTCCTGCTAATATGGGGCAAAGCGAAGCAGGTTGGAGGGAGACAGGCAAAGCTATTTAAAGAAAGACACACACCTAGAGCTGCCGAAAGCATTCATCTGCAGTTCACTGAGAAGCCATTAACATCACCACTGGCGCACCATGAATAAAAAGCCCTTGAAATGCCCTCAGTCAGATGCTGTGTCTCCCCACATACATCTGTAACAGGGTTTTTATGTGCATATTTGACATAATGTACATCCTTTTTTTCACAGTTTTGTTTATTTACTTTTTTGGGCATACATGCATCAGCAGTTCAGTTTTAGCAGTTCAAATGCCTATTTACAGACAATTAAATGTACATAGGTAAAGGCCACATACATGGAGAGTGACATAGAAAGATAGTAATGGTGATAATAAATGTTCAGTAAAAAAGACTTGATTAAATGTAAACAACAATAATTAATTAAAAGCAAATGATTAAAAAACAGAAATATAAATAAATAAATAAAGTAAAAAAATAAATAAAATTGATCGATTGTCCTTGTCACTATTTCTAAGTAAAAAATTATTAAATAATTGTTGTTTTGTAATTAAAAATAAATACATACATACGTATTACTATATATAGCCCTGAAATCTTTTTAAGATGCAGTGTGCAGATGTATATGTAGATAAATGTAGGTATGTAGATATGGGATAGTCCTGTCTATGTACAGTAAGTGTATATATGTACGTACATCATCATACTTGTCTACTTTTTTCCAACCTTGCTATTATTTTTGATCTGCTCATGTACCTTATTGTGTATTTTCATTTTACAATTGTTAGTTACTTACTATAAAAATATATAAACTTGCAGGAACGCGACAAGTATGAAGAACATGATATATAAACAAATGCATTTCTTTAACTCCTCCAATTAAAATATTTATATATATAAATACTTAATTAAATTTAAAAAACAAATAAATACATAAATAAAAGGAACAGTAAAAGATAAAAGAGATGACTGAACATTGTTTATGTCTAACCTGTAATTTTGTGTTTGTTTGTGTTTTTGCTTCTTCACAGTTGTTCCCAGTGCCGCCACCATTGTCATCGTGGTGTGCGTCAGCTTCCTGGTGTTTATGATCATCCTGGGCGTGTTCCGCATCCGAGCTGCACACCAGCGCACCATGAGAGATCAGGAGAACGGCAAGGAGAACGAGATGGACTGGGACGACTCAGCCCTCACCATCACCGTCAACCCCATGGAGGTAAAACATTTCTTTCTGGTGATTAGCCAGTGAGAAGCTGAACAGAATTCCTCTCACACTGAAAAATGTGGTCGCGTTGCCAGACAGCTTTTCACCTGCTAATGCTCTCTGGGTGATGCTGTGACTGTGGCCTAGTTTCATCTGAGCTCTGATGATTGACAGCCCAGTGGGGCTAGGGGGGGGGGGGGAGACTTTTTCGTAGATATTTATGAAGTGTTACTTTGCTAATTAAAATAAAAGATTTACAGAATATATCAATATTTAGATTGTTATTGTGCAACCAGTTGGTCGTGTGGAGATTTAGAGCTTTGCTGAATCCCCAGCCAGTAGAGCTGCACCAGTAACTTTGTTTTTAATTAATGAGTCAGCTTGTGGGCAGGATTAAAATATACAGTAGTGTTCAAAATAATAGCAGTCCAATGTGACTAACCAGATGAATCCAGGTTTTTAGTATATTTTTTATTGCTACATGGCAAACAAGGTACCAGTAGGTGCAGTAGATTCTCAGAAAACCAACAAGACCCAGCATTCGTGATATGCACGCTCTTAAGGCTGTGCAATTGGGCAATTAGTTGAAAGTAGCATTGTGGCATTCAATCAGTGAGGTCATCAATTTTGTGAAAAAACAGGTGTGAAACAGGTGGCCTCTATTTAAGGATGAAGCCAGCACTTGTTGAACAACAGTGTACTTTGATTAAAAAGTTGATTGGAGAGGGGAAGACGTCTGTGTGAAGCTAATCTATTTACATGAATCCCCCGCAAAGTCCCTCTGTTAAAAAAAAAGGCATGTGCAGAAGAGGTTACAATTTGCCAAAGAACACATCAACTGGCCTAAAGAGAAATGGAGGAACATTTTGTGGACTGATGAGAGTAAAATTGTTCTTTTTGGGTCCAATGGCCACAGACAGTTTGTGAGACGACCCCCAAACTCTGAATTCAAGCCACAGTACACAGTGAAGACAGTGAAGCATCATGATATGGGCATGTTTCTGTACTATGGTGTTGGGCCTATTTATCTCATACCAGGGATCATGGATCAGTTTGCATATGTCAAAATACTTGAAGAGGTCATGTTGCCTTATGCTGAAGAGGACATGCCCTTGAAATGGGTGTTTCAACAAGACAATGACCCCAAACACACTAGTAAATGAGCAAAATCTTGGTTCCAAACCAACAACATTGATGTTATGCCAGCCCAATCCCCGGACCTTAATCCAGTTGAGAACTTGTGGGGTGACATCAAAAATGCTGTTTCTGAAACAAAACCAAGAAATGTAAATGAATTGTGGAATGTTGTTAGAGAATCTTGGAGTGGAATAACAGCTGCCACAAGGTGGTTGACTCCATGCCACACAGATGTGAAGCAGTTATAAAAAACTGTGGTCATACAACTAAATATTAGTTTAGTGATTCACAGGATTGCTAAATCCTAGAAACAAAAAAGTTTGTACAAAATAGTTTTGTGTTTGTAAAGTCAATGGCAGACACTGCTGTTTTTTTTAACACAACCCTTTCAACTAATTGCCCAATTGCACAGCCTTAAGAGCTGCATATCACGAATGCTGGGTCTTGTTGGTTTTCTGAGAATCTACTGCACCTACTGGTACCTTGTTTGCCATGTAGCAATAAAAAATATACTAAAAACCTGGATTAATCTGGTTAGTCACATTGGACTGCTATTATTTTGAACACTACTGTATGTACAGCAGACTCGTGCCTTTTGAGTTATGTGTGGGCTTGCAAATAAGTTATTATGTTTCTTTGCTGATAGCTAAGTCACTACAATCCAGCAACTAACATCAAGCTCTGTTGCACCTGTAACCACAGCCAACAATCAGTGATGCACAGTGTCCTATAGTACAACAACAGTACAAGTTAAATCCACTAAATCACAAAAAAAAAGATTTTCAGTGAGTGTTAAGATACTCTTTGCCTACCTTCTTGTAATTTAAAGAACTGCCGCTGCAGTATTTACAGCTGCTTGAAGGAAATGGAGCTTTCAGCCTAAATCACATCTCAGGTTGCAGCAGAACTGAGACCTCCTAGATTCATACAAACGTGATCCAAATTAAACTCCAATGTGGAGAACGGACACTTGTTCAGTGAAGCAAAATACAGAAGCAGCGTTCTGTGCAAATCCAGGAAAGTTGATTCAGCCTTGGATCTTTTGTTTCTTTTGTCCTCAAAATCACAAAGCAGTAGGGTTGAGTTCGTGAGTGTGCCGTGTGCAGCTCACTGTCATCTTGTTACATGATTTTCCAGTATTAAGGTTACACTTAAAGTGGCCACAGTGTGGGCCACTGTGGCTGGCGTATTTCAAATCATAACCACAATATTAATGAAGATGTTTTCTGCAGTAAATGTTGTGTGGATGAGCATGATTTGAATCAAATATTTTTTAACCTGGTCTTAAGTGCCTGATGGACAAACACTTTTTAAAACTGGTTTAGTATTGACTGAGAGAATTGTCAGCTGGTTGAGCTACAATTGGTGCTGGCTCACTAAGCACTGTTTTAAGTTGGAAGTTGCTCTTGTAAAAGGACTCACAAGGAAAAGTGACATTAACAATCAACTGTGTCTCAGTGCAGTGTCAAAGCCATTTCTGCCAGACCTTCCCTCAGCCATGGCATAGACAGTCATGGAAAAAATTATTAGACCACCCTTGTTTTCTTCAGTTTCTTGTTCTTTTACTGCCCGGGACAACTAATGGTACATTTGTTTGTACAAATATAAAGATAACAACAAAAATAACCATTTCCATGGTTTTGATAGTAACCAAAATCATTATCATGAAAACCATGGAAAATGGCTAGATATCAGCTCTTAAATTAAACTCTTATGAGCTATTTTTGTTATCATTATATTTGTCCAAACAAACCTTTAGTTTTACCAGGCATTAAAATTAAAGAAATTGAAGAAAACAATAATCAAAATTTTAGGGTGCTACAGGGTGTCTAGCAGGACATATTATTACTTTACTTAATACTGTGGATTAGTCATTGAATATGCATGGACCAAGAAGCGCCTTTTTGTCTGCACAGAACACAAATAGGAAGTGATGAATGCAACAGATCGACCTTGGAGGCTAGCTGTAATTGTCTGGTAAGCCCAAACAATTAGAGCTACTCTTAAATCGTAGGAAAGGTTGAGTCTGTGTCCAGTTGTTTTTAAATAGGGGTCACTCTGAACTGAGGAGACTGCCTGTGACAAGATATAGACATTTCTTTAACAGGCACCACTGAGCTAATGTTAGCTCACCCTTTGCACTGTGATACGGTTGACGAGTGTAGTTCGGGAGAATGGAAATAGTTCCTACGTGAAACTGCTCCCAACAAGATCTGTAGATTATCTTGAGTAACCGGGTCATGATTTCTGGAAAGAGACATCTAGTTTCTATACTCAAGAGAAGGCAGACATCTCTTTGGTATACAGGTGCATCTCAATAAATTAGAATATCATAGAAAAGTTTATTTATGTCGGTAATTAAATTCAAAAAGCGGAAATAACACGTTATATAGATCCATTACACACAGAATGAATCATTTCATGTCTTAATTTATTTGGATTTATTTATTTGGGGCTATTTGACTTGAACTACTGGAAATGGGCTTTTCCATGATATTCTGATTTATTGAGATGCACCTGTATATCTCCAACATTTGGCATCTCTCAAAAAATCAATCTAGATTAATAAATAGTACTACAGGTAAGAGGAAACATTTATTTTAAATTTTTGGGCTGAACAGATGAAACAATACACATGAAGGAGCAGTTTAGATCTCTAAACCGGTAAATTCTTGTGCCTCTTCACAAACAACCCCACCCTCTCTCCCTCTGTCTCTGGCGCAGACGTACGAGGACCAGCACAGCAGCGAGGAGGAGGAGGAAGAGGAGGAGGAGAGCGAGGACGGAGAGGAGGAAGATGACATCACGAGTGCTGAGTCAGAGAGCAGCGAAGACGAGGAGGGCGGGGAGCCGGAGGACCAGCAGGGGGCCAGCAGACAGCAGCAGCTGGAGTGGGACGACTCCACCCTCACCTACTAAAACAGCACACACACACACACACACATAACACAAAAGCTCTCTCTCTCACACACACACACACACACACACACACACACACACACACACACGCATCACCTGCTCACACTCACTCAGATCCTCATACTCACTGCTGCACACACACTCCCACCCCCCTGCAAGGAGCCATGATGTAAAAAGAAAAAAAGAAGAAAAAATACAAAAAAAGCAAAAGAAAAATTCCCTTCAGCGTATATATGGTCAAGGCTTTCCTGTTGTTATCTTAGTGGTGGTACTCAGTGTAGTGTAGTCATCACCGGATTGCTGATTTTTACTGTTTATTTTTTTATTTATTATATTTTTAATTCCCAGGAAGACTTGGCCCATTTATTCTGAACTGTGTGAGGAAGCCAACCCTGCACTTTTTTTGTTTTCTCTCAGACGTAAGGCTTTCAAATGGAGACCCCCCCCCCGAATGTTTCTTCTTTGCCTAATGCTTTTAGATTTGTTTGCCGCTAATCTCATGTATAGCTTTGACTTGAGTTCTCTTGACTTGTAGTCCACAGTGAAACAAAATGATGCTTTTAACCAGTAGGCCGCATTTTTCCTTTTTCTTTTTTCTTTTAGTGCATGAGGATATTTGAGAAGTCATATGTGTAGAGAAATAAATTGCTTTTTAAAGATTTTGTAAATATAAAGAAACCATGTAATTAGTCGATGTGTTAGTGAAGGCCTCCTCAACGGGGTCCAATATCTAAAAATGACGCAGTTCGTAATGTAGAATATTTGTGTCACACAGGCTGTAGCATGTCGCTAAATTTCTGCAAAAAGCTGCTCCATCATGCTTGTACAAAAAATGTCTGCTTCATGATGAGAAACCCAGGACTGTTCAGCGGAGGTTTCCATGACAAAGTGATGTCCATTTTGTCTTTTTTTTGTTTGTTTTTTTCTTTTGCTTTCTCGTAGGCAGGACTGGTGGATAGTTTCATACATTGCTTTGCTTGCACAGGTGGCAATGCTCTACTCCAGGTGTCCGTGTATTTCATTCCCAATAGATCTCACTGTTGTACAGAAGGGATTTTCTTTTTGTTCAGAGTAACCATAACTCAGAGAAATGCTAATGTACAAATCGACATTTCATTTTGTGGAACGGTACAAACACGAGGCCAGCAGGTTGCTGTAGGGCTGTCGATCTTGAAATATGGGTACTATCATTTCTGCTAGTGCATTCAAACAAGTAGAGAGAGAATTCCTCAGCAGCTTTGAAAAGCTTTCGTCCGCATCCCGGTCCTGCTGTGCTGACCGAAGTAGGGAGGAAAAAAACCTTCGAACTACTGAAAGAGCAGATTTATGGTATGGCGGGCGGAGCTTTCGAGGAGCCTGGGTGAATAGTGCTGCCGCTGGCATTGTTTTTGGGGGAGAGAAATGAAATTAAGTACTTTTCAGGATTGCTTTGTTGCAAGTTTATGTTCCAGGGCACGGCTATTTAACCTGAAATAATAAAACATATTAGATGCATTTTTAAACTGGTTTCCTGTTGCAAACATGCACCGTCTGCATAGTTTACAAAAGGATTCTTGTTTGAATCTTAAAATGAACTATTTTTTGCCGTAGACCACTAGATTTTATTGTACATGGAACTGTACTGTAGAGTTGTTCTAAGATATTTGTTTACATTTGGTAAACTTATTTTCCTTCTGGTATTAGTATAAAGCTTATACAATTGATTGGGAAAATGTCTCCAAGCTCCATCTCCTCTCAGACACTGTTGTCCATCACTGTTGTATATATCATTCACAAAAACCAGATACATATGTACCTTCACACTTAACTATTTAGTGTTTGTCATGTTTTTGGGTATCTGCGTTAATTAAAGCCGATCAGATGCAGTGAACAGAATGTGGCATTATCGGGATTAGACATTTTGGTGTTTTAAGTCTCATATTTTGCATGCAAGTCAATTTTCAGAGGCCAAAATTGAATTCAAAAACACATTCAAGACTCTTTTTTTTTGGGAACAGTTTCCAGGCTTCTTTAGAGAGTTTGAATCACACAGTTGTGTTTCTTTCTTAGCTTCAATTAATTTATGATTTTAAAGAGGTCTGTGGTGAAATTGTAGTGAACAACCTCCCCTCCATGAAGACTTGGACTTTTTTTTTTAAAAGAAAGGGGGCCCAGGTCTGAGCCGGCTGAGATGGGAGTGCCTTTTTTCCGATCATAGCGCAATTAGCAGGTCTAACACTAAAAAAACACTCATCTGTGCTCTTTTATTTGTGGCAATTTTTTGTTTGTTTTTTATTTGTATTTGTTTAATGCTAGATTTCTTACAGAGCTGGGGATTACATTTTTGTTTCAGTTTGTTGTAACAATAGTCCACTGCTAGTTTTATTAAAAGTGAAAAAATGTTTTACATAGATGTCATGTGTCCATGTTGATGTGTAGAGGAAGTAGATCCATATTGTATCTTCTATAGATATTGTACTAAATCATTGACGGAATCCACCTTTAAAAGATGTACAGTACATTATGAAATTGCTTTGGCAGCATACATGGGTATACTGCTAACAGAGCTGTGTGTGTATAGTGGAAGGTCATTTTGAACAGTGTCCTATTGCCTGAGTTGTTGAGAAATGATCTTGAGGGCAGCATGAAATTCACAAGAACCAGAATATAAGCCTGTCGAAATTCTCCGTTTCATTACACTTATTGTCCACATTTCATCGACAGTTTTAAATACCGTATGGGTCACTGATATGTGCACACCAACCGTGTCTCCACAGGGACTCCACCATCCTCTGCGTTTAATGCTTTTCTGATCAGAACCCCTGAGCTAAGTGTACGTTGGTTGAATTGAATGTCACTGCCTAACAAACTGAAATGCAGCCATACTGTAATAACACTAAGATATAAGGGGAATTTACTTTGCATGAACCACAAGTTTGTGTACGTTCCATGTGGGGTTGTGAGACCGGAGTAAGAGAGGAGACGTGATACACTACTGATTCTCAGATTGTCTGTTTCACACGTCCACAACACTCCATATATATATATATACTTTTCTTTTTTGTTTATTTTCTTTTAAAAATGTGCTCAAAATGGAAGGTGGCGATGTTTTCAGAACGACTGAATGCTTCCTTTGTGCTTGTTGGAGCTGCTCTCACTTTTCTACCAATTGAAAGGCAAATTGTAGTGAAGTTGATGCTTGCTCGTAAACAAAATAAAGGATGATGAAATGGGGTATAACTTCTGTCTGCTCTTGTTTTTCTTCACTCACTGGTGAAATATGCATTTTATGCTCTCGTCGAAGCCACCAGACTCTATTGACATAAACGGTCATTTTACCTTGCAGAACACAGAAGTTGCTTGTCCACTGCTACCTCAATCAGTAAGTTTGTTTTTGTTATGTGTGCCTTTAGTGTTTATAAAACGGAGGTTCAGGTTCACTTCAAGTCAAACAATCATTCAAACTAACTAAATGATTGAGGCAGCGGTACAGCAACAACTTCTGTGTTTGTGAGATAAAATGACTGCTTTTTGTTAATGGAGTCTGGAAAATATTCTAAATTTAGCCTGCAGCAATACTGATTGCTTTTTAGGTGGTCAAAATAAGTTTTTCTGCTGCTCCTGTCCACAGCACCACATTGCTAAGCTTTCTTCTTGTTATTTCTACATTCTGCTCCAGGAGGTGTGCCAAACTATCCCTTTAAGCACAACTTTGAGTTACTTTTACTTTCTTTTTATTTCAGGCCACCTTGTACTTATGCCTGTCAGGATAATTACTATATTGACTTATCGATCAATATATAAAAATGGACATACTAGTTTTTGTCTGGACTCAATATATTGTCTTTTACATGCCGTGACTTTTTGTGCTTTTTGTGTTGTGTTTAAAGTAATGCTGCAACCGTTTGACAGGCAGTACAATTTGCTGGAAAAAAAAGCAATTTGCCAAGCACCCATTCCAGCTGTTAACATGTTACATTAATACATACAAATGTACATAATGTACATTTTTTGTTAACAGAGCCTGAAAGTGTATTTTATTTGTTTTGGATGTAGTTTATTTATCTATGATTTTTTAATATTTCTTTTCCACATTTTAATTCCAATGTTTTATATTCTCGAGATTTAAAAATTCATTGCTGTACTTATTATGCTCTAATATTGTTGTAAAACTAAAACGACATTGATACAATGATACTATCGTTTATCGTGATAGTTTCTGGGAAAATATATCGTCCTAAAAAATGTGTGAATTGTGACAGGCCTACCTGTACTACTACTCCACTATATGCTTTTACATTAATGTATAACCCATAGTAATCTAATGTGTGTAATAATATAACCTCCACAGTCTGCATTTTACTTCAACTACATTTTTCCTGATTATACTTACATATTTTACTCAAAGGATCTAAATACAACATACTTCCTCCACTGCTAGTGGTACACACCCTGAACAGGAGAGTGTTTTATATCTTGAGCTGTAGTGCCCTCTGGTGGTGGGAAATGAAATTATCTAAAGCCCAAAGGTAAAAGGCGAAACACCATTCCACAAGGAAAACAAATCAAATTAATACATACATTTCTTACTTGCATTCAAAGAAAGAATTTGAGTTTTTATTTGATGCTGTAAACATTATGATAAGTTCTAAGTAGGTTCAACTAATCTGAAATGTAATGCAATATTGACATTGATTACTGCAATGTGTGTATATATACGTGTGTGTGTATATGTATGTATACATATATATATGTATACATATACATGTGTATATATATATATATACATACATATATATATGTATGTATATATGTATATGTATGTATGTATGTATGTATATATGTATATATATGTATGTATATATGTATATATATATATATATATATATATAAAACAAAAACATGGAAAATGTCTAGATATCAGCTCTTAAATTAAACTCTTATGAGCTATTTTTGTTGTTATTATATTTGTCCAAACAAATGTACCTTTAGTTGTACTAAGCACTAAAATTAACAAGAAATTGAAGAAAACAAGGATGGTCTAATAATTTTTTCTATGACTGTATATAGCTTGGACACAATAATGGAAACATTTAAATACATATAAATATCCATATACATATAACAAGGTTTTATTCGCAAATGTTTAAACATGTTCTTATATTCTATTTTTCTTTTTTAAGATGTAGTTCTATTTCAGGTGAAAATGTATTTCAGCCCTCAAGTATGTTCTTTCAAAAACATTTCATCACTCTCTTGTCTGGTGATTGAGATGAGTTTTTATTTCATTACGTTCATCCTTTTTGCTGTTATTTGTGACCCCGGGCCGTTCTGATTCTGTAGAGTGAGGGCGTAATGAACAACACTGCAGGCTGCATCTGCTCCTGCAAAGTGACCTCTTGTTCGCTGGCTGTAGAGCGTCCACACAGACTGTTAACTCAAACTGAATCACTCTCATGAGATGGATGCTGAAACCATCACAAGACCCTTGACAATGTTAAACAGATGGCAACTCATCCGCTGGCTGGATTTCTAATCACATTGCAGTCAAACTGGTCAAAGATTCAGCTGATTAGATTGTTGCTCATTTCAAAGAGTTATGCATCAAAACACTGCGTCTGCTCTGGCCGAATGCAGATTCCATGCATGCTTATGAAGAGTATATTCTGCTGAGATGAGCAGATTTAAATGTGAGGAAGAGGTTGTGTTTAGTAGCTTTTCTGCAATGTTTTCATCTTTTTCTGTCAGAGCTGTGACTCGTTACTGCCGTCCCTCATTATCATATTTTGCATGTGGCTTACTGTGAGGATGTATATATCGTTGATTGCTTTCAAAGATATATTTGAGCTGACACCCTGCTGCATATTGCTGAGTCGTACTGTATGCATACTACATATAATGCAGTGATTCTTAATGTGGGATCCTCTGCACTCAGCCAGAGGGTCGGTGAAAAGTTTGCCTTTGCATTAATTTGTTTAAATTGTGTGTGTGTGTGTGTGTGTGTGTGTGTGTGTGTGTGTGTGTGTGTGTGTGTGTGTGTGTGTGTGTGTGTGTGTGTGTGTGTGTGTGTGTGTGTGTGTGTGTGTGTGTGTGTGTGTGTGTGTGTGTGTGTGTGTGCTGAAATGCACTTTAAATTAGCCCTTTTCAATCGAGTCGCCTTTGTTTTGCTTAGGTACAGTGTGTGTTCAGTGCATTTTTTATGGATAATCCGAATTAAGATGGTGCACATATAACATCAAAATAGGCTATGTGAAATTATTCCAAGGGATATACAGTATCCACAATATATTCTCTATCTTGTAAGGGGTGAAAAAAGATTGAAAACCTCTGAAATAGTGTATTGCATACAAATAGACTTACTATTGTTTCTGTCTTTGTAGTGTATTTTAATTACACCAAAGTTCTGTCTGTATTGTATTTCTGTTATTTTGTCCAAATCCCCGTAAACAGCACAGTTTAGTTCAAATAAAATGACATCTTGAATATTTGCAGCACTCGTTCAGGACATCAACAATCTTAAAAACAACAATGTTGAATTTTTCAGTTTTAAGAAAAAAAAAACAGCAACCCAATAAGAAATACAGCACAAATCACAACAGAGTATTTCTCTTGAACATTCATGTACATGTCGTCATATTTCACAAATCACATGCTCGTACCTATAATACAATTTTACACCCATCTGGACAGATAAAAGACATTTACAAAAGTCGAGGGGTAAAAAAAACCAATACTGCTAAAAAAGTGTTAGTGCCTAAAGCAACACCTAGAAGTGCACTGATTATTTACAAAATCACTGATCAATTGGCACATTTCTGACTTGGTAATAAAGACACAAAGTTAAAATCAGCATTTTGTAGAATCACTACGCCTTGGTTTTCACACCAGAGCTAGCTAAAGCCAAAATTTTGTCTTCGGAGCCTAAAAGAAAAAGGCAAAACAATGTAAATACAAATGTTAATCCAAATAACTTGTGTGAATATTATGAATATTTCAGTGCGATCACATTTATTCTCACCTAAATTGGCAGTCACTTTTTCAAACTGGCTCAGAGTAGCTGTAGCATTTTCTGTCAGAAAAGTCTCATCCTCCGAAGTGAGCTGAAACAAAAACAATATGTTTAAAATGTCACAGATCCTTCTAAAGTGAGAATTTAACCTGTTGTAGCAACGGGTCTGTCAGCATAGTGACAGCTACATGTCTGAAATAACTCGCATTGGACTCATGAGCACAAGCCTCTGAATCACCCGGGGAAAAACATCAAGTCTCTGCTGTGAGCGTTCCTCACCTTCTCTCCAAGTTTTCTCAGGGCTGTTAGGATTTCCATTTTCTGCTGTGTGTACATGTCCCGTGACAGTTTCCCCACTATGACATCTCGGTCCATCTGTGCAGAATATCACACACTAGTTGGTAACTGAGCAGCTGGATTTAACATATACATTCATGGAAAAAATTATTAGACCACCCTTGTTTTCTCTATTTTCTTGTTCATTTTAATGCCTGCTGCAACTAAAGGTACATTTGTTTGGACAAATAACATGATAACAATAAAATTAGCTCATAAGAGTTTAATTCAAGAGCTGATATCCAGACATTTTCCATGGTTTTCTTGATAATAACCAAAATCATTATCAAGAAAACCATGGAAAATGGCTAGATATCAGCTCTTCAATTAAACTCTTATGAGCTATTTTTTGTTGTTAGCATTAGTACCGTTAGTTGCACCAGGCATTAAAGTGAATGAGAAATTGAAGAAAACAATGGTCTTATAATTATTTCCATGACTGTATACAGCAATTCAACAACGATCATATCTTTAACACTGTAGTGCAAACCTCTGCCAGTCTGGTTCTCAGCTGTCCCGGCTGCTTCTTAGCGAAAAGTCGGATCACCTCTGGGGTTTTGAAAGCTTGGCTGATGGCGGCCTGGATTGCCTGGTGAAGACAGAAACGTTGGAAAATGTAACATTTCATAATCACAGTTTAAACTGGATTATTTTAAGATTCTTTTTCGATAAGCTTGAACCTCTTTAAAGGTGGAGTCTGCGATCCTGGCTAAAGATTGTTGATATTTTTTAATCAACACTCAAAACAAATACACCCCTCCTCCTGTCAGTGATGACCAGACAAATAGCTTCAGTTTAGTTTTTTCCCCTAAAGAATATTGTTTGATTGAGTTTTTGACAATATTCTTATTTTTGTTTTCGTTTCAGTTTTAGTCTACAATAATAACGCTGGTATAAACACCACAGAAATAAGAAAAATGGACAGCTAGAGGATCGTCATGAGATATTTGCTGGATCTGACAAAAAGTGTATTGGACTGGAATCGCTGACTGCACTTTTAAGTCCCCCTCAATGCACAGTAGTTGCACATTATCCATTGATTGTCCATACCAGCTGCATTCCACTGAGTTCATCCACAAGTGTCATGTCTCCTGTCATGATCTTCTTCAGGGATTCATTGAATTCACTCAACTGCTCCAAGGTTTCCTTTTTTGTCTCCTCATACTCTTCATCGTCCAGCTCTTCTCTGGAATAAACAAAGAAAGGATGATAAATTAATGTTGATACAGGAACAGGTGTAGAAGTACTCTCTGGCATAGACTGGATTCAATTCAAGTCGATTCAGACTGTGACTCTCGCAGCAGATAAGAAAAACTCCTAAAAAAAGAACTTAAACAGGGAAAAAATTGAGAAACCTCAGGAAGAGCAACAGAGGAGGGCTCTACCTCCCAGGATGGACAAACGTGCAAAAGAAATAAATAGTAAAACAGAGTAGCGTGTAAGAGGAGAGATGGAGGGAGGATAGAGGAGGAGGGTTGAGAGAGACAGAGGACAACATAATGAACAATATGTCATGTATGTCAGTATGTGACTACTGATAGTAGTTGTGTTGCTGGTAAATAGAATCAAGTAACAGCAGTAGCAGTATAATAGAAGGAATAGGACTAACTAACTGTATTAGTCATATTTGCAGTAAACATAAAATGACAGCATGAGTGTCTGTTCCAGTAGCAATGATAACAATAAATAAAATAAAAAGATAATAGTCGTGGGTGTGTAGCACCCTATAATGTAATAATTTCCTGATAATGTAAAAACGCCTGAAAATGTAATAAAATATGCACTTAACTCGATTGAAAATGTAATAAAACCCAATAATGTAATAAAATATCCTGACTGATATTGTAATAACATTTTTACCGATAATGTAATACCTCATCACATTATTTGGAATTCATTACATTTACAGGAAGTTGGTTTGTTGGTTTGTGGTTGTTTTCATGAGGTAGTGATTTGCTGGATATGATTACATTATTGATGAAGTTATTACATTATCAGGAAATTCTTACATTATAAAGTCATGGAAAAAGCTGTTAGACCACCCTTGTTTTCTCTAATTTCTTCCATGTTTTTCTTGATGATATTATCAAGGAAAACAACGAAAAAGGCTAGATATCAGCTCCATGACTGTAGGGTGCTACAGGGTGTCTAGCAGGACATATTATTACTTATCCGTTATAAAAGTAAAATATAATGAATTTGACAGATTCTCCCCCTATAACGTACCTGCATTCCTCCAGATCCTGAAGCTGCTGCATCAGTCTGTCAAGCTGCTCTTCCATGTTTTGCCTCAATTTACCTGTTTCTGATTTTCCGCGAGAAGCCATGCTTACGCTAAAATCTTGCTGCAAACCTGTGGAGAAAGCAACAGAATGAAGCAGTCAACAGATATAAACCATACCGGGTGTGATTACTGAAGTATGGGCACAAATAACTAAAGAGTCTACCTAGCATGCTATATACACTTCATCACACTGACGCTGTTGGAGCTGGCATTACAACAAAGCGGTTTTATTCACCTTTTATTTAACATTATTGTCGAACTGTAGACGATCCGTTCGCTGGAAGTTCACACCTTGCTATTTATAGAGCACTTTAAGTTGTTTGCTTAGCTGAATAGCTAGCTGCAATGTAAAAGACAACATCTCACCTGGTTGTAAACAGTTATAAATCAGCCGCACGATGACTTAAATATGTCCACCAGCTTGACGGATATAAAACAAAAATAACTGGATCATTGAGTTGGATTACCTCGACAAGAAATACTTTAAAATAGCTGCGGCTACAGGTTATTTAACTGAGTGTTTGTCGGGTTGCTTATGGGTTTGTGATTGTGAACGTAACTCCGGAGTGAGGGTGCGGCTCTCTTCTTCCTGGTCGATTCTGTCCAATCACATCTCTTGATTTCTTATGATACATTCAAGTGCTATCGGCGTATAGAAAATTCGAAACATGTCGTCCAGTAACATGGTGGGCAAGAGTAAATCGTTAGCCTGTAAAAAAAATAATCGCTCAAAAAGGATGTAACAAAGGCTGGCTATTGGCATAGTAATAACACTGTGTAAAGTATGTAACTTAAGAGAATAGGCAATTTGAACATGCCTTTGTGATTTAAGCAAGATATGGCAACACTTTATTTTGAAGTCACACAAGCCTGTCAGAAACATGACATGACAAGTATCATGAGCATTAATGTTACTTCAAAGTGTCATGAATGTTCATGACACATCCCATGTCGTGTTGATGAAACACTCATGTCACTCTTATTTATGTAGACACCTTCAAAATAAAGTGTTACCATATCTTGCTTAAGTCACAAAGGCATGTTCAAAAAATGCCTGAGTCACATTTTATGTAGACTTAGGCGTAATAAATCTGCTTAAGTCACACACTTGACATAGGCCATTATCTTAAAGAGGCGTCATGAGGAGATGATTTAGGAAGAAAAAAAACGATTTTGACAAAAAATGACTTAGGCGATCGTTTTAACAAAATGCAGGGTTCTTTGCAATTAATATTTTATTAATTCAGGTATTCTATATGTTGTTGTTCTTCTTCTTTTTGTTTTGCCGTGAACCGTTTCTTATCAACTTGCTGTGTAGCGTCCTTGTGTTTCTTCCCACATTAGAATCGAAAGAACGTTTTACGGCCTCTGAAAATGGGCGCTTTCGAGGAGCACCTGAATGCACCACGCGTCGATACAGGAAACAGGTGATAAATTCCGCCGCTGTTTCTACTGGTAGTATAGTTTTTTGTTTCACTATTTTACTCTATTTTTAGAGAAAACCAATACCTCATAGTTATCTAATGTGAGCTTTGAGTTCATGTTTGTGTCTGCTCGAGCAACCTATATCTTAGTAGCAACCGGTGAGCTCGCGTTACCTACTTACAGATAAAGCTAAATTAAACTAGCTAGCTCACTATTTACTTTTCCTATGACATAGTTATTCCCTCTGGCACTTTCTAGATCCGTGTTTGCTGATACAGAGTGTCGCCACATAGGTCAGAGAGCCAGAGAGATATACGCCATTTGACCCATGTGTAAACAATTAAACTAGCCTACTTTTCTCTCCATATGTGTTGCAGTAGAGTCGACACAGCCCCAGTATGAAGCATGGACAGTCACAATATCACCAAAGTGATCCTGCTGTCCTGTGGCTCCTTCAACCCCATCACCAACATGCACCTGAGGATGTTTGAACTGGCTCGAGATCATTTGGAGGACACAGGTTGAGTCAAGTCAAGTCAATTTTATTTAAATAGCCCAACATCACAAACCACAGATTTGCCTCAAAGGGCTTTACAGACTGTACATGGTACGACAACCTCTGTCGTACCATGTCAGAGAAAGGATCCGTCTTCCAGGAAGTACAGACGTGCAATAGATGTTGTTGTACAGGGCAGATCAAGTAGAATAGAGTAGATAGAGGTTGAGGGGGGAGGGAGGATAGAGAGGGACAATCGAGAGGGAGACAGAGAGGAGCAGGAGTTCTGGGAGGGGCACAGCAGCAGGAGGTGAAGCGCCACCATTGGCCAGTAGTGATGATGAGTGTAGAGTGGACCAGGAGAGGAGTATTCCCCTCTGGGGCCGAACAAGATCCACGGCAGTGAGACCAGCAGGAGTGATGCTGAGCAGGACCACAGCTCAACACCCTGTGAAAGAGAGAGCAGAGAAAAGTGCGAGTACTCTGGGAAAATAAAAGCTTGTGTCATGTATTATTGGGACATCAGAGAGAAGAAAAGAGGGGCCCGGTGTATCATGTCCCCCGACACATTGGGCCTATAGCGGCATAACTAGGGGCTGGTCCAAGGCAGGCCCGGGCTAGGGCCGGTCTCAGCCAGCCCTAACTATAGGCTTTGTCAAAGAGGAAAGTTTTCAGTTTACTCTTAATAAAGAGAGGGTGTCTGCCTCTCGTACTGAGACTGGGAGATGATTCCACAGGAGAGGAGCTTGATAACTGAAGGCTCTGGCTCCCAATCTACTTTTAAGGACTTTAGGAACCACAAGTAACCTAGAATTTTGGGAGCGTAGTGCTCTAGAAGGGTAATATGGGACTATGAGGTCTTTAAGATATATTGGTGCCTGACCATTTAGAGCTTTGTAAGTAAGAAGAAGGATTTTAAACTCAATTCTGGATTTTACAGGGAGCCAGTGCAGCGAAGCTAGTTAGCGGACTTTTCTTTCTTTCTTTCTTTTTTAAGAAATTTGAAAGGCTTAAAACTTGAGAAAAACCCTATTAGTAGGCCTGTCATGATAACACATTTCTTAGAACGATATATTTTCCCAGAAACTATCACGATAAACAATGGTATCGTTGTATCAATGTTGTTTTAGTTTTATAACGAAATAAGAGCATAATAAGTACATCCTTTTCCACAGCAATTAATTTTTAAATCTCAAAAATATTAAACATTGGAATTGAAATGTGGAAAAGAAATATTAAAATATCCTAGATAAATAAAATACAAATAAATAAACTACAACCGAAACTAATAAAATAAACTTTCAGGCACTGTTAACAAAACATTGAAATGAGATCATAATGTATTGTATAATTTTATTATCAAAATAGCATATAAACAGCTGGAATGGCTGCTTGGGAAATAGTTTTTTTTACGGCAATTCGTACTGCCTGTCAAACATTTGCAGCATTACTTTAAACACAAAAAAGCACAAAAAGTCATGCATGTAAACGACAATATATTGAGTCCAGAAAAAAACTATTGTGTCCATTTTTATATATCGAATGATAAATCTGTATAGTAATTATCGTGACAGGCCTACCTATTAGATATCTCACTACCATAGCTTTTATATAATCTTGATCTGTATTTATATTTTTCATTCAAACTAATACTTTTTTCTTTTTTCCCCTTGTAATTTATATTACACCTTTTGCTTCTGTTTTTGTTGCTGTGACAAGTGAATTTCCCAGTTGTTGCAGTTTTATTTTTTTATTTCATTATTATTGTTATTATTTTGTTTCATAGTCTAATGCTGGGGTTGGCGGTGGTTAGGGTAAGGGTTAGTTTTGTACGTTTGGTCCTGCTTGCTTTGTTCTTTTTCTTTTTTATTTAAATATCGAACATGGTGATATTAGTTTATACTTTTAGATACTTGACTTTAGTTTACCTTTATCTCCAGTTATACAAATATTATTGGGCAGTTTAAACTGTAACAATGCATCTTATTTTTAACACTTTTTACAAACCATACTGTCTAAGTAATCAGTAACTAGCTGTTAAAACAAATGTAGGTGTGGTGTAAAAAGTACTTTACGTCACTTTGAAACACATTAAAGGGTTTTTGGTAGCAGAAAATGTAAATATCCAAATACCTAAAATATATAACGCATTCTTAGTTATATTTCAGCACTGCTAAATTACACTAAAAGCAAGTATATGTGTTAATTTAAGGGAGTTCTTAATTTTTAACAATTAGTCTTTTTTAAGTCATATGTAGATAAAACAAATCAATAGTTTACTGCATCTGCTGTGCTGTTAC
This sequence comes from Centropristis striata, assembly GCF_030273125.1. NCBI lineage: Eukaryota > Metazoa > Chordata > Actinopteri > Perciformes > Serranidae > Centropristis > Centropristis striata. The sequence continues at coordinate 23,023,458 of NC_081521.1, forward strand.
TGTAAACCGTCTGCTCACTCCACTTTACAAATGTCTCAGGTCGGTACAGGGTGGTGAAAGGCATCCTCTCTCCGGTGGGTGATGGCTATAAGAAGAAGGGTTTGATTGAGGCCTGCCACCGTCTGGAGATGGCCAGACTGGCTACTGAGAACTCAGACTGGATCACAGTTGATTCCTGGGAAATCTTGCAGCCAGAGTGGGTGGAGACAGCCAAAGTCGCTCGGTAAGATGACACTTTTTATATCTCGTGAGTTGCAGTGTGCATGCTTGCTACGTGTGTTCTTATTATAGGTGGAAATCTGCCAAAGAATCTAGGACACTGACTGTCAGACATTTCACTATTCTTGACAACCTAACAACAGGTTAGGTTACATTAGGTAAGGATACAGTAGTAATGACTGTTTATCTAGTGTTTTACGTGTTTTTATAGCAGTTTAGTTTTTGACGTGATCGTTACAGTATTTCTCAATTGCTAAAACACTAAACCCTATTGTCTGAACCAAATGCTCAGTTGCCTGAACCCACTGATTGAATCAATCACTCTTTTGGCAAAACCATAAGCACTTTTCACCTGTTTAGACACAACTTGCCAACACATTTTCATTGTGATGTACCCGTGCTGCATAATGGTGAGCACAGGTGACAAAAGTCAAACAGCTACTGTGATTGACCATGTTCTTGTCCATGGTATGAGCATGAGGGAGGCGGGACAAAGGGTACAACCAAACATCAGTAGATTCACTGTGTCCACCATAATCCGAAGATTTAGAGAAGAGAACAGGCAATAACCTTTTTTGACATTATAGTACAGTATGTAAATGTTGACAGCAATTACTGTATGACATACTATATACTGTACCACAGTATACTGTAAGTAAATATATGTGTCAGTACATCACTGTACCAATGTACTGTAGTATTGTAATGGAGGGTTGGTCTAACTGTTTTTAGGCCTAGTATTTCATGCATATTTTTTGCAACATGCATTTAGCCTACAGTGAACAATAAACATGTATTTCTCCAGCATCATGTCCTGAGCATTGTGTTTTCTATTTTTCTATGTAGTGTTTAGTGACTGCTCAGTAGTGTTTTTAATTTTGATTGACTCGGGGCACGATTTGACAACATAGTTCCGTTTTGAGCACAGATTGAACTGTTTTGAGGTGAAAGTTTGGTTTTGCAAGAAGAGTCTGAGGTTTTGTGAATGTAGCTTGAAAATTGGGTTTTGTGTTCACAGTTTAGAGAAAAGCAGAGCAGCTTTCAAGAAATGTGTCTTAGCAATCGAGAAAAACTGTAATAGCAAGTGATTAATTGGGGCAGTAAGTAGTGTCATTGTACAGTAGAAAACTCTTGCATTACATAATCTGTGCTGTTCATACTCACAGTGCATTAAACCCCTCTGCAGTGGTACTGTATTACAATGCCTGAGCTGAAGAAATGTCAACATTCTTGACAGTTTTCTACCACAATGTGGCAAGACCGGTTCAGATTGTTAAAAAGGAAGTATATCGTAGAGAATTGGACAATTTGGACAATTTCCTGTTCTTGGAGGTGTTGTTGTTAGAGTCAGTAACTTCTTTTAAATCACTTCTTAAAACCCACTTTTATAGACTTAATTTTATGTAATGCTTTCTATTTATCACCCCTTTACTTAACTTTTTACTTTTTTACTCCTTTTACCTTTTATTTTCTGTGTATCTGAGAATGTCTTGTGATTGTTCCTGCTCTCATCGTTTTCTTTTAACGTAAGAATTGTTTTTATCCAATGGCATCCTTCTCTCTTCAATTAACTGCTCTCTGTCAAAGGACTTTGTAAACCGCTGTTTTTAAAAGGTGCTATATAAATAATGTTATTATTGGTTCCTGGCGCTTTCTTAGCGCAGGTGAGACGTTACAGAGCCGTAAATGTTGCGGCTTGAAACTGCACTATGTAAGGGCCTAGAAATTTCATCGACCACTTTTTGTGCTTTCAGTTGCATTTTATCTCACAGGCTCTGACTTGCAGCAAGATAAATATTATTTTGAATCATTGAATGCTTCCCAGAATGTTACATTGCATTCACCCTACTTTGCACAAAAAAACATGATTCTTAGTTGGTAAATATAGGATATATTTGGTGTAAGGCATAATCACCAAAAAATGCATGCAGAGTTAAAGTACATTTTTTTGCGGCCTAATTTCCCAAAAGCCTAATCCACGGTAAGCATAAGTGTGCTGGCTTTATACTGACTGTTATCTTGTCAATATGACTAAGATTTACTGTATGGGGATGCACCTTGCACCATATACATATTTTGATGCTATATTCATTTTCTCTCTATCCACTTAGGCATCACTATGACGAACTGCTTGCAGCAGAGCAGAACAGCGATGATGTGGACACGGTGAAGTACGCAAAAAAAAGGCGTATAGAGGAGAATTATTTTGAGGACTCGTCTTATCACAAAAAAAGAGGTAGGCCATGAGCATGTTTGATTAAAATATTGTTCTTTTCAACTCCTTTCTCATCCAGTCGCTGATTCCAGACCAGTTTAGTCCTTCTACCACTGTATTCATGCTTTATTGTATTCAGTTAAGTCATAAGAAGGGACAATGGTGTCTGGCCGAAGGGTGTGAGATGGGTGACACTGATCAGTAAAGTCAGGTGAGCTGTAAGACAGCTTCAGTGCATCAGTGACAATAGTCCCTTTCATAGTGCCGTTTCATGCCGGGACATTAACGGCTCTGTAATGTCTCGCCTGCACTATGAAAGCACCAGTAGCGGGATGCCGGAATCAAGTGATCCTACCAATTTTCCGCCTCCGGAGGTAGTCACAAGGCCCTTTCATAGTGCGGTCCTGCAAATGTCCCACTATATTCCCAGAAAGATCTGTGCCGGCTTTTTACTTAAGGACATTCATAGTGATCCCGCAAAGGCGAGAAATTAATGCCCTTTGTCACTACCTCGGCAGGGGGAAAATTGGTGGGATCACTTGATCATGACATCCCGCTACTGGAGCTTTCATAGTGCAGGCCTATGCAGCCTATTAGCACTGTGCTAGTTTGCAGCACTACTGCTGATCTGTTGCACGTCACTATCGTCTCCTCCCACGTCGTTCCACGACGCCAGACTGCACTATGAAGGGCACGAATATCACGCCTTTTTGGGATCACATGAATGCCCTAAGGCGAGAAGCCAGCACAGATCGTTCCAGCATATAGCGGACTGCAGTCCGCACTATGAAATTGGTGGCTGCATGGTTAACACTCTTCATACCGGTGTCATGTATAAACCATGTGTATGTCCAGCATGACCTGCACTGCAGAGAATTGCATCCATGAGCAGGACAACTGCATACTATCCTAAGTCATAACTATTTTGACTCTTAATTAGAATATATTTATGGAGCACTAGCAGAGCAATGATTGGTTGCAAGGACTCTGGCTCAAGTGGTTTCCTAGCATTGCCTGCTAACGAAGTGCAATAAGCTCCATCTTAACTAAAACGGATAAGACAAACTCCATCGGTAGTGTCCCTTTTTTAATACTTTTTTGTGTGTAAAAGCTTTTATAAATATTGAATATGATCTTTATTGTTTTGTCTTTCCATTCTTGCAACTGTATATTCTCCTCTGCTTTTGACTTTAATTTTTAATAACCCTATGTTTGATTATCTCATTTTTAGTTTTATTATCTCAATGTGATTTAAAATTGAAGTTGTCTTTGCTTTTATTGTTTGCTCTGTTCTTTTCTCTTCAAAGGAACAATATGCAGTGTTGTATAAACAATGTATAAACTCTCAGTAATCACTTATGAGATGAGATGGGTTGTTACATCGCTACAAACAGCGATAAACTCTTTTCTCTCTTCATGTTCAGACGGGCCTCAGCTGATGTTGCTGTGCGGGGCTGATGTCCTGGAGTCCTTTGGGGTCCCTAACTTGTGGAAGCAGGAGGATATTGATGAGATTGCGGGCCGCTACGGTTTGGTTTGCATCACCCGCAGTGGTAACAATCCCCACAAGTTCATCCACCAGTCAGACACGCTGTGGAAGTATCGCAAGAATATCCATGTGGTCCATGAGTGGGTGACCAATGAGATCTCGGCCACTCACGTGCGCCGGTCGCTGCGTCGGGGTCGGAGCGTCAGGTACCTGCTGCCAGATGTTGTGGTTCATTACATACAGGAGCAGGGCCTCTACAGCGCCGAGAGCGAGCAGAAGAATGCAGACGTGGTTCTGGCACCCCTTCAGAGAAACACTGGTGCCTCCACAAGCTGAGGAAGTTTACAGCCGCAAAGACAGAGATATAAGCTGTCAACACAAAGTGGTGCGTGCCTAATGTGAATCTAAAACTAATCAACACTTTAGACAGCCTCGTTTTTAAGCTTCAAACAGTGCCTACTACACAGAACAGTCTTTTCTAGTAATGGGTGTGTTTTTTAGGAAGATAAATCTGCATAGATTTTCTGATTGGAGTTCAGATTTTGGTTACAATTCAGTTAGCTTATTTTTTTGTGTGTGGAAACAGTCAAAAACAGAATAACTGAGCAGCAGTTCAACCAGATTGGGGGACACCTTGATGTAACAGCTACTGTAGAAATAAATGATGTGTGTAGCTTTTGAACTAGGTTTTCACAAATATGTGTGAAGTAGTTGAATACAGTGTGTCAGGTATTTCAGAACAAATACATTTTAATCTTTTTACTTGTTTTACTTCACTGCTACAGTATACTCAACTCACCTCACCACATGTTTTGTACCTGGAGCAGGTTTTGCTATGCACTCAAGCTAAAGTAGGCCAAACGCCTTCAACATGTTTACTTAGTGCAGCTGATTTGAAAGTGAAAGTGTGATTTGTATCGACTAGGAATGCAATAAACAACATTCTTTGTTTTCCACCTTGGTACAACTCATTGCCTAACATCCTCAGTTAAGGAAGTGTTAAACTGACACCTTTTCTGTTTGGTTAAAATGCTGATCGTCAGCGGGGGTGACTTATCTCTCAGGTAATCATCACTGACAGAAGATGAGAGCTGAAATAACACATTGCAGTGTGTTGAAATATAATCACGTTAGTATCGGAGTTGGTGTCCTATTGTTGGAGTAATAGTATTTGATCTAAGTATAATAAGCTAAGTGCTGTACTTTCTGCTCCACTATATTTTAGAAGGAAATATTGTAGTTTTTACTCCACTAATTACTTTACAAATTAAGATGCTTCTTTGCTTGTGTTGCATGAACTCTCAGGTGTACGACAGGTATTAGGGCCAATTATGGAAAAAAATAAAAATAAAATACAGACCTGTGGAAGGCCGGTAATATTTCAAGAAAAAAGTTGCACATTTATGAGATTAAAGTTGTAAATCTTCAAGAAAAAAAGTAAAAGATTTATGAGATTAAAAGTGGCAAATCTACGAGAAAAAAGTCGGAAAATTAGGCTAGTGTTTTGTTTTTCAAGGTACTACATCACCACATTTCATATGTTTCTACCACTGGGATGTCTCCCGCTTTTCCATACAAAACACAATTTTTCTGACTTTTTTTCTCATAAATCTGCTACTTTTTTCTTGCAAATTTGCCACTTTTAATCTCCTAAATCTGCGACTTTTTTTCTCACAGATTTACCACTTAAATCTCGTAAATTTGCATCTTTGTCTCTAATTGTGACCCCCTCCCCCAGTTCGTATTTATTTAATTTTTTCAGACTTAGCCTTAATACGCTGTCGTACATGGGTACGTCACTGGATAAAGTGTCTGCAAAATGAAATTATAACATTGTAGGATTTTTGAGCAGAAACATGAAAATGTAAAAGTAGAGCTGTAATAATGAATCAAAATAAGTCAATCAGTTGGCAGGCCTGTCAGTAGATTTCATTTCACCTTCAGAACCTATAATTATGGTAAGGATCTGAATGCTTCCTCAACCACTGATTACAATTAAAAGTCTGTTTATCTTAATACAAAGTTAATATCTTTGTCAGCTTCGTAGAGTCGTTGTTGTTTTTCTTCTTTGCTGTAGTCACGAGGAGGAAAAACAACCTTAATGTTTGGATACGCCCCACGTGTTTTGCATTATTTAAACCAGAAATTCTCTTCCCACTGCATGCCAACATTTGTCAGTATTATTTTCCTCGTTGCACAGATAGGTGTGTCATCTAAAGATACCTATCTTTTAATCTTAATGAAAACAGTAGGTAGTTAAAGCCGTGGGAAGTGTCAGCTAGATTGGCACGAGTGAAAAATAGGACTTGTCTTACACTTCAACAACAATAAAAAAAAAAAAAAAACTATCATAAAATAATAATAATAATAATGATAATAAAACTATTTTTTTTATTTATTGAAAAAAATGTTACAACTTAGGAATGTTACCGCTCCATAGCTGTAAGAGTGATTTTATTTTGTGTTATTCTCTTTTATTATGGAAAAAGTTTTATCACTGAAAGCTAGTGAGTTAGTATTGAGCTAAAGGAGGCAAATTACAAAAAAGGTTGATTGTGATAATTAAGCCTTTAAACCTTAACCTTAACCTTTAAGATCAATATATTTTCCTTGTGTTTGTGTGTGTTTTTTGTGAATTGAGACCAGTCTGACATGTCCGGCCTCCCTAAGAGCACCTCCCTCACCCTCTCACGGTCAACAGGTGACAGCGAATGAGGTAAAGGCACACCTACCTTTAAACCTCCTGGTCTCTCACAAAGCACCACTTTCTCAGCCTCTGCAGCACAGCAAGTTGAGGATCACGTGTTATTTACACAAATACCTCTCAGGAGGAAAGAAAGAACAAAATCATCAAAATGCCAGCCAGCCTCTGTGGTACATGGGACATGATAAGCTGTGTCAATGCTGAAGGATACATGATTGCACTGGGTAAGTCTTTAAAACATTTTTAATGTGATTATGTTCTCAGATATTGATTCTCTGTTTAATGACTTTTAGTTTCTGCATTTATGTTGCTCTGACTTATGCTGCAAAATGTATGTAAATATAACAGTATACACCATGATATACAGTCATGGAAAAAGTTATGAGACCATCCTTGTTTTCTCCTTGCTTTATTGTTCATTTTAATGCCTGGCACAACTAAAGGTACATTTGTTTGGACAAATATAATGATAACAACAAAAATAGCTCATAAGAGTTTAATTTAAGAGCTGATATCTAGACATTTTCCATGGTTTTCTTGATAATGATTTTGGTTATTATCAAGATAACCATGGAAAATGTACCTTTAGTTGTACCAGGCATCAAAATGAACAAGAAATTGAAGAGAACAATGGTCTAATGTTTTTTTTCCATGACTGTAGATCACTAGAAGTGATATACTTTGCAACACTGGGACTGTGTTGCAGCAGTGTTATTTATGGTATGCATGAGGCTGTGTGAGGGAGTGTTTTTAGCCTGTGGGAAAGTTGTTTGTCCTCCAGATTTATAAGCTGTAGACTTAAGGCAAACACTTCCTCTACTGTTCCAGGTATCAGCCAGTGCTTGAGAAAGATTGCTGTGATGCTGAAGCTGAAGAAGGTGATTGAGCAGCAGGGCGACCAGTACATCATCAAAACTTTCAGCGTCTTTCGAAACTACACTGTTTCCTTCAGAGTAGGGCAGGAGTTTGAGGAGTTCACCCAGGGACTGGACAACAGGCATCTCAAGGTGAAGACAAATGGCTGATGAATTAGTTTGTTCAAAGTTATAATAAGTGTTGTAATTGCCAGTAGTTTTTTATTCATAATTTCTTTATTTATTTTCGCATAAAAATAGTATAGTATGAAAAGTACAAAAAAAAAATAGCATTCTCCATACAGTATAATATGAATAATTGCAGCAATGTATTATACACCATTTGTATGTATCTATCTATCAATCAATCAATCACTTTAGACAGTAATAAACATTAAAAAAAATATACAGTCATGGAAAAATTATTAGACCATTGTTTTCTTCAATTTTTTTGTTCATTTTAATGGCTGGTACAACTAGAGGTACATTTGTTTGGACAAATATAATGATAACAACAAAAATAGCTCATAAGAGTTTAATTTAAGGGTTGATATCTAGCCATTTTCCATGGTTTTCTTAATAATGATTTTGGTCATTATCAAGAAAACCATGGAAAATGTGTAGATATCAGCTCTTCAGTTAAACTCTTATGAGCTATTTATGAACAAAAAAACAAACTAACAGAGAACGAGCAAAACACACACACACACACACAAAATATATTTTTATTTTATAATTTTTTTTATTAGCAGTATTCATTTTAATTAAATTTAAAATGCATTGAAGCATATTCCAAGTATGTAGGTCACAATAAAAAAAAACCCCAACATAAAACTCTTTTAACTCTCATTTTTGGCACCTGCAATGGGAGCTCTGCAACACCCAACATTCCAAGAAAGCCATCCTTAAGCTATTATTGTTAATTAAGGAGGTTTAATGACAGCAGAGTGGTGGTATGAATAGAATCTGCACAGGATTGAAGGACTGGGTCATCTGCTTAAAGACAGAAGTAACACGTAGGAAGTTAGTAAGGGGGAGACATGGTTAATCATAGTACTTGAAAACAATGCATCACATCTGTTACACAAGTAAAAACTAATTTAATAATTCAAACCACTGTGAAGACAGAGGAGTACATATTTTGGGCCTTCAGTAGATTGGGAAGTAGGAGACTGGGGGGATCTAAGGAGACAAGGAATGAGTATAAAACTGATAACTGTATGCAAATGTGTTGTGAAAAGGGTTCTTTTAAAGGAACAATGATCAATGAACCAATCTGTAGATGGTGCACTTGATAAACACTGAGAGACTCGTATTAAGGAAATGGAGACTGAGAAGAACTTCATTGACCTTGTTATTTTTAGTGCTTTGTAGATCTTGTGATGTGTTGTTTTTATTTTAGTTGGGTTGCTAAACCTGTTCTGTGATGAGATTTTCATCTTCTCTTCCTCTCTGCTGCCTGTGCAGTCGCTGGTGACATGGGAGGGGAACAAACTGGTGTGTGAACAGATCGGACAGAAGAAGAAACGGGGCTGGAGTCACTGGATTGAAGATGACAAGCTACATCTGGTAAGAAAATCGACAATTTGATCATATTTGTTTTCTCATCATGCACAAAAACAAATTTCTATCTGATATTTACTTGATGTATATTTATATACTTTAGTATACTATACTTACTATCAGTGGTGGAATGTAACAAACTACTTTTAGTCAATTACTGTACAGTTTTGAGGTATGTGTACTTTACTTGCATATTTCCATTTTATGCAGCTTTATACTTCTACTCCACTACATTTAAAGGCAAATATTGTACTTTTTACTCCACTACATTTAACTAACAGCTTTAGTTACTTTTCAGGTCAAGATTTAACATTAAAAAAACATGATCATTTTAAAGTGATTAGACCTCATAACAGTATATTAAGTAGTTTAAATGAGCCCTGTTGTTACACAATTTAAACACCTCTTACATAAATGCATCAATAATAATAATCCAATAAAATATTTAGAATATCTGTAATAATCTGAGTGGATCCATTCTGCTAAGCGAGTACTTTTACTTTTGATCCTTTAAGTACATTTTGATGTTTGTTACTCAAGTTAGTCTTGAATGCAGGACTTTTACTTGTAGTGGAGTATTTCACAGTGTGGTATTACTACTTTTACCTAACGAAGGGATCTCAATACTTACTACACCACTGCTTACTATTCAATTCATACTATACTATATTATATTAGTAGTAGTAGTAGTAGTAGTAGTACTATTATTATATTATACTTTTTTTATTTTATTTTTGCTTTAATTGTTAATACTTTTTATATTTCTACTTGTTTATATTGTAAATTGTTAATACTTTATTACATTTTTTTCTTGTTTATTAGTTCTATATATTCTTAGTTTATACTGCTGTTTACTATTTATTGTTTTTTGCTATCCACTTTGCTGCTTTAACTCTTGAAATTTCCCCATTGTGGGACTAATAAAGGAAATCTTAATCTTAATTATATCACATACATACAATCCTTTACTATACCATATTACATCTGATACTTATTTTACTGCTGTACTATACTATATTATGTTCTACTATATTATTACTATTACTATCACATTGCACCTGATATTATATCTTACACCTCTTACTATGCTATACTGTATTAATATGTCCTACTGTCTTACCACAACATATACTACATTATATCTTTATTTTGCTAAAATAACACAGACAACACTAAGCATCATTATTGTTTATTCTGGTGTACACTGTTTATACATATACTAGACTAGACTCGTGTACAACTCATATCATTAAATCTCTTTACTAATAATTGTATACCTCTTATTTTATTTATTCTCGTTTGTTTTATTTTTCTCTTCTCTTTTCATGTGTGCTTATTTCTATCTTTTTGATGCTGCAACGCCTGAATTTCCCCTCTGGGGATCAATACACATTATCTTATTTTATCGAACGTCATGTTATGTCATATTATGGTATGTTATCTCATCTTATCTTATCACCCTCAGGAGATGTACTGTGAAGGAGAAGTCTGCAAGCAGGTCTTTAAGAAGAATGCGTAATGAACAAGGAATGAAAGTTATACTTTTGGAGAAGTTACTCTGTGATGATAGGCATCATGTGTTAGATCCACCTTTTTAAACCCGAAAAAACAAAACAACAATAAAAGTTAAGTTTGTGGTATTATTACTGTAATGTGACTTCAATGATCAGTCCAGGAGAAAATTTCTCTCCTTTCAGGGTTTGGATATACACCACCAGATGGCATCACTGCATTATTTTTTGTAAAATACTGGTCTTCACTGGTCTGTAGCTAAATGGTCCTTAGATAATAACAAAACAAATGAAAATCAAGCCTGTTACTGGTGCTTTTAAGCTGGCTTAAGACTCAATGCAGATGCACACTCATTTAATGCAATACTGTTTCCTTTAAATCTCTATCAGCTGGTTGGGACCATTTTTAAATACATCTTTTTTTTGCAGTGGCTTGTGCTATTCATAGGACATTTGGTTGAGTTATTTGTAAAAAATAAAAAATAAAATCACCCATTCATGTAAATACTTTTATACACAATGTACAACAGAAGCTTAATGTGAATTTTCTATAATAAAATGGGATTTTGAAAGTAATCTGAAGCAGCACATTTTGTCCTTTAATCATTCCTTCTTCAGTAAAATAATCATATTTTTCTGATTGCATGTTATGAGGGTGTCTTACTCATAAATCTGGCCTGTGTCATGTTTTTCTCACTGGTGATGATGGAGGCAGGAACTGTGATGTAATAAATCTGTGATATAACACAGTGGGGCTGTATACTGTTGCTTATCATCTATCTACAGCTACTAGTGCATTGACTGGTAGCCTTTGAATCACCCAACACCACTGAAGAGTCCAATAAAACCTCCTTGTACTGACCTGTTTGTCTACTCCTGCACACCGAGTTTAATAAATAACAAAAGAGCCCTGCAAGGAACCTGCACATTATAATAGCTGACACAAATACAAATATTTTGTTATTAGAACACTAAAATAAATAAATAACATACTAACTGATAATCAAGTATAATAAATAACTACAGGATTTGCTGTTTTTTAAGGGACAAAGGAAAGTGAATGGCTGGCAGTTAATCCCTTAATACTGCAAACCACTAAAATGCATATTCACATGTCATACAGTCATGGAAAAAATTATTAGACCACCCTTTCTTGATAATGATTTTGGATCTGATCAAGAAAACCATGGAAAATGGCTAGATATCCGCTCTTAAATGAAACTATTATGAGGTATTTTGTTGTTATCATTCTATTTGTTCAAACAAATGTACGTAAATGTAAATGTATGTGTGTGTGTATTGTCACACTGTTAAAATAATCGCCCAAGTCATTTTTTTTTCAATTTTTTTTTTTTTTTTTGCCTAAATCATCTCCTCATGACGCCGGCCACCCATGGTAAAATCGCCTACATCCTCAGTTGATCAGATCATGTGATTTTACCCCTTTAAGATAATGGCCTATGTCAAGTGTGTGACTTAAGTGGATTTATTATGCCTAAGCCAAAATAACATGTGACTAAGGCAGTTTTTTGAACATGCCTTTGTGACTTAAGCAAGATATGGTAACACTTTATTTTGAAGGTATCTACATAAGAGTGACATGAGCGTGTCATCAACATGACATGGGATGTGTCATGAACATTAATGACACTTTGAAGTAACATTAATGCTCATGATACTTGTCATGTCATGTTTCTCACAGGCTTGTGTGACTCTTATGTAGACACCTTCGAAATAAAGTGTTACCATATCTTGCTTAAGTCACAAAGGCATGTTCAAAAAATTGCCTAAGTCATTTATTTCTCTTAAGTTACATAATTTACACACAGTGTTATTACTATGCCAATAGACATCCTTTGTTACAACCTTTTTGAGTGAAATGATCAATAAATGTTACACTTTTGGTGAAGTTTTTTGTGTTTCCTGCAAAACTTGAAAAAATGACTTGGGCGATTATTTTAACAGGGTGACGATAATTGTCTATGTTCATACCTCCCCCAGCAGGCTCTTAAGTCACGTGATACCGACTAGAACCAAAATGGCCGCTGTTGTATTTTGACGTATAATAGCTAGCTACTTTTCTTTTTGTTTCATTCTTGGTACAAAACTGGCAAACGAGAGACTTTTTGGAGGAACTGTGTCTTGTCACCCTCCGTATTCTGGCGTCCTAGTTTTAAACTTAAAGACAATCAAGAGTGACAGTATTTGTTGACCGAGTGGGACTATGCATCATATTTAGTCCTGACAGGCTAGCTGGCTAGCTACTCTGGCTGGCACACATTAAAGTGATTGGAAGTGAAATAGCTAGCTAACCTAGCTGCGATGGAGGAGTTGAGCGCAGATGAGGTAAGGCAACAATAGAAAACGCTCAAAATAAGTGCCCGGAATTAATGTAGCTCTGTATTTCTAAAGTTACAGTGTATACCTGAATGGCTTCCTTTTGTTGGGACCTTGTGTCAGACGGTTCGACAGTAGCCGACCTGCTACTGAAGCTAGCTCGGAGGCTAACACGGTCTACACTGGAGAAATCTGTCCGCGACCAAATTCAAAATTTAACGCTAGTTCAACGCCGACATACATATGCGCGTTACCCAATGCGAACAATAAAATGTTTATTTTTTTGTGAGTCGGTTAATATAACCGAGTAAACGAAGTAAACGTTGGATGTGGTTCGTACGTTAATGTAATTTAGCCGGAGCAGAATGCTAACTAGCTAACGTTATGCTAGAGAGGCTGTGCACAAGCTGGCCCATGGATTACACTGCTAAAAATATAAAACAACTACATGTATATGCATACTCTGAATTGTTTTTACTCGGTGGGTGTTTTTTTACGCGTAACATTTTGACAGATAACGTTACATTTGTGTACTCGGTCATTTTGTTATATTTTTCTGCGGAAAGCTAGCTGACAATTGCTAATGTTGTTTTGCTAACAGCCAAAAATTAGCCTGCGAGACGACTCAGCATAAAAAACACACCGGGCCACCATTGTGCAATCAACTGTGGCCGACTCTGTGGCCACTGAGCTGTTCCCCTTGAACCACACATACAGTTCAATAAAGTGTTATTTCTCTGTCACGCTGTCCTCTTATTTAGCTACTCGATCATTGATTTACTGTTGTAATGGTCTTCTGCTGAGATGCACGATGGACGCGATTAGTACTCACATCACACTTGGTTCGTAACGTTACATTTTATATCTTCGATAAGGCCTGCCTTTTACATTTAAGCCCATTTACTGTAAACCTGGTGAATGGAATGACCACTTCTTAAATTATGTCTTTTTCTATTTGAGGCTAATCATCAAAGATGGGTATTGAAAAAAAATGACCACACATTTTATATCGCATTCAGGCTGATTGTATGATATGCCAAATTATTTAATGGTCAAAATACATTTCAACAGTCCTGTTGTAAAATAGGTTCATATTTGTCAGGCTGTACAGTGAGCTTACATGGTACTTTTAGTGATGCATATTATGTATATTCATTCAAGATTCGCAGAAGGCGACTGGCACGGCTGGCAGGGGGACAGACATCACAGCCCAGCACCCCACTCAGCACACCCCTGACATCCCCACAGAGAGAGACTCCCCCTGGACCCCTTCCTGGACATTCAGGTGCCGCACCCCAGCCCCTGCCACCAGCTGCCTCTCAATCATTGGGGCTCAATGTCCACAGTGGTACCCCTGCCACATCCCCTATGGGCACCTCAGGTAAGAACTGAATAAAACCTACAGTATTTTGGCTGTATTAAAGCCAGTTTGCAATAATAACAGTTACTGCAAGCAGTGCTTGTGGTAAAATTCTTCCGATTTAGAATTGATGTTCACAGCATCATTATAGAATTATTGTTGTTAACCTTTTTTGTATAACTCATAATTCGTCTCAACCTGACTGTGACAAGCTGTCTCTGAGGCTTGGAAGATAAACAATTTTGGTTGTTTGAGTGCTACCCTGAAAGGGACCTTTTTTATATTTGTGACCCTGATATTTGAACAGCAAGAACTAGTCATACACCCTCAATGACAAACACAAACAGCAGTAGCTTGTTGTGATCACCAGGGACCCTGTGCAACGCCAAGTGTAGGCCTGCTGTACAGAGTGAGAATTGATGCTTTTATGCATTGCTCTAGAAAATACACCAGCGAGCCATGTATAGATGGAGTGACAATTTCCTGGCATTGTTGGTTGGCATGCATAGATGTGGTGGTGTTGCTATACAAGGCTGCCTTTTATGGCTTGTAGGGCCAGTGGTACTTATCATAACTGGTGAAATCTGTGATTTTCTTCTTGGCAGTTACACAAGCCTTCATTGCATGTTTATACATTTGTTATGGTTATTCTCTTCGTGTACAGTATTTATTTATTTGACTTAACTGTTGGTAATAATGTAATTGTTGTGTAACAGGGAGTGATTTGTTCATTACAGCCCTTCATCCACAGTAAGATCTAGTTAGTCAGCTTTCTCTCTACATGTTTGCTTTAATCATGGCTTATAAAGGTATGGCACACCATGTTGATCTTAAAAACACCAATCTGAACCTTTGCTAACATAGTGTGGCTAAGCAGTTTTTTTCTTCATTAAACAAGGTGGTAAATGAGTCATAATAGGTGATAGAAGATCAAACTGTTTGCTATCCCCAAGGTGTGGGGGCTTCAATTTCTGAGATGTAGTTAGTTTAGAACGGAAACTTTCTCCTTTAGAGAAAACTGAAAATCAAACAAATGTGAAAGTCTAAAAGGTTGTTGTGTTTTTCTTTTGCAGGGGTGGCATATGGTAGTCAGAGCAGCGAGGGTGTGAGCTCCCTCTCCAGCTCCCCCTCCAACAGCCTTGAGACTCAGTCCCAGAGTCTGTCCCGATCGCAGAGTATGGACATTGACACTGCCTCCTGTGAAAAGAGGTATGAGTTTTTCTAAGGGCATATTGAACTGCCCACTCCACCACCAAAATCCATGTTTTGATGATCAAATATTTCTCCTGTGGACTTTAAAGGTGGCTGAAAATAAATAGTTTTTTATGTCATAAATTGAGTCTGTGGTCAGCTTCAATTATGTTGCAATAGATTCCAATAGTACCAATTTTTCATGATTCACACCAAAAAGTATATTGGAACACTTTTTCTGAAATGTCCAAAGAAATGCAATGAATATCATAGATTGTTTTTTATATAAAAATGTAACAATATTTACCAGTGGTTTGTTACGTTACAGAAAGTTTTTTTTCCTATTATCTGTAGTGCAAACATTAATACAAATTGATCATGTTTCACAGCATGGCCACATGTTTTGCAAAGTTATGAACTTTGTTATAAAAGAGATGAGATGGTTGTCATGGTCTGCATAGGGATGAAGAGACTTACTAAGCACTGTGCCTCTGTGTTCTTCCAGCATGTCCCAGGTGGATGTGGACTCAGGGATAGAGAACATGGAGGTGGAGGACAGCGATCGCAGGGAGAAGAGGAACTTAACTGAAAAGGTAAACAGCCGCTTGAATATATCTCAAAAGAGAGGAAACCTAAAAGGAGTGTTTGGGTATTTACTGAAGGTGATCAGGGACTTTCCATGGACACTATTCTTAGTTTCATTTTCAGTTATTTGAGTTCACTGGTACATACCCGTCTGTTGATAAAACAGTGTCATCATGAGAATCAAAGTAATGCTGGTCCATTTGGCATTTATTGCATAAATGACTGTTGTCTCTATTTCTGCACCTCAGGAAACCTCTGCAAACTCTGATGTTTCAGAAGAACAGGCTCTGCAGCTCATTTGTAAGATCCTCCGCGTATCGTGGAAGGAGCAGGATAGAGATGTCATCTTTCTCCCTTCACTGGCTGCAGAATTCCAGCAGAACCCTAATGATGGTATGTCAATGAAAAACGTCTTTATCTCTGTCAACACAATTAGCTGACTGACAGGGAAAGCGAAAAGTAAACGTTACAACTGCATTTGACAGCTTGACTGGAACCTTATTTTTGTTCCCCTCCTGCAGTATACTCTGACTTCAAGGACCTGATCGGCCAGATCCTGATGGAAGTCTTAATGATGTCCACCCAGTCACGTGTCCACAACCCCTTCGCCAGCTTGACAGCCACCTCTCAGCCAATTGCAGCAGCCAAATCCCCCGACCACCGTCTGACGCTGGTGCAGCCCTCCAGCCAAGGTGGCAGCCCTATGGGCCCCAGTGCAGGGTCCTTTGGAGCCAGCTCTCTGTCCAGGCAAGTACCTTGACTCCGTTTATTGAGTGCTGATAGTGTAACTCCCAGAGACATACACAGAAATACTCCTTAAAATTGTACTTTGTTGATACTTAATTAGTACCAACTTGGAACCTGGCATATTTTTTCCCTCGATTTTTATGGTTTCGTTTTGATCATTTCTATTTTTAAGACATAATTGTTCGATGAGTTTGCCAATCATCGTCTCAATGTTGTCCACAGTCTGTATGGATGTGGTAGTCCTCACTCGATGGCTTTGGATGCAGCCAAGAGGACCTCCCCATCTCTCCCCACCCCTACCACACCCTCTGTACCTTCCACACCCTCTACCCCTCAGTTCGCTGTGCCCCCGAGCCCACCTGCTAGTGCTCCTCCGAGACAGGGTCTCAACCCTCCATCTGCCCCCATGCCTATCTCCCAGCGCTATCGGCCTTACTCTGTCAACTCTCCCTGGGGGGCTCCTTCCCCATCTAGCCCAGGTCAAAGAGGATTTAGTTTCTTCGGGCCCTCTCCTAGCCCTGCAGGGATCTTTGTTCCTCCTAACACTCCAGTTCCTGTGCCACCACCATCACCCAGCCCCCAGTCCTTCTCCTTGAGCTCGCCTAGGGCTCGCAATCAACCCTCCTCCGTACCGCCTCCCATGGTTCCCCCTTCTCCCAGAACGAATGCTCGACAGGCTGCCTTTGCTTCCAGGATCCCACCGTCTAGGTATCTCACCTTCCATTTGCATGTCAGTGTGTGGTGCACATGCAAACAAACACACTCAAAACATAACTTTGTGGGAAAAAAACAGATTTGAGTTTTTGGTCAGATGTATTTAATTGTATTAATTGCTTCTGATGCTATGTCTCATCTACACGAGCTTATAATGACCCTAACTATCTAATATTTAGACTGCTGGTCTCAAAGTAATTGGACAACCTGATATTTTAGCATATGCATGCTTAAAATCCTAAGTTTAAAAACACATCAGGCGTTCAAGCGGCAGTTGTAAAAGATGTATAGAATATGTCGTTTGAGTAAATAAAATACATTCTCAATTTGTAACAAACTCCTCATCGCAAACATTTTAAAACTCCATACATTTTCAATTAAATTACTCGGGATTTAACCTAAAAATGCTAATATACAGGGTGTTCAGTCAATTAATAGACATTCTAGATTCAATTAGTGGGTATTGCTTGTTGCTAACGTATCATTTTAAAAGATCTAACCCATTTGCAAATAACCAATATTAGATGTAGTTTAACAAGCATGTTTTACAAGTCCTACATTGCAATGAAAATCTGGAGCAAATAAGATGTGGCTTACGCCTCTTTGCATTGGTTTGCTCAAGACAAGTTGGATGAGTGATTGTGACAGTCAGTTCAGTTATCGGTGGAAAAAACGTTCTGACAGTGTGTAAAAGCTGCAGACAAAATGGTATTAATGAATATTTAAAAAGCAGCACAAGAAGTAGTCTTCAAGCAAGCATGCAACCCTCCAGCCTCCATTCTTTAGTGCTCCCCTCTTTCTTTTCCTCTTTTCTTGTGACTTGTTACCATTCCACATTTGTCTTCATGTTTTTGTTTTTACTTCCATTCTGTCTCCTCACGCTTGCACAACATCCTCTTCCAACCTTTTTCCTTGTGTCTTTTCCTCGTCATGTTAGCCCCTTGTCGCTCCTGTTCTTTGCCCTCTCTGACATGTCTCAGGACAGCAGTGATGAAGATTCTGAGGAGGAGGAGGATTTTACACGGGTTCAGTTTGGGTCCAGGTACACCGCTGCACGGTGTGTGTGTTTGCGTGTGCTTGCTCAGTTTTGTGGGTCCACTGCATGTTCCAGTCGACCCACATAGCTTACCACTAACTGCGCACAAACACACCAGGGTAAAGTGGTGAACAATTAACTGCTGTAGGCCGTCTTTCAAGAGTGTTTGGAAATGTTTCAGTCATCAGAAGTTTCAACATAAGATCCCTAAACTATAACTTTTAATGTAATGTGCTATGAATTAAATATGATTTCTGCAGAGCTGCAGAAACTTGTCGAATACATTCAGGTCTGCCTGTGTAACTGATTACCTGAAAATCCTGTATTTCTTTAGGTAGTGGTCCCTATATATTGGGTAAAGTTGGTTTGCTCCATTTTTAATGAAAATGACTATATACAGTAATTTTTATGTACAAGTAGGTTCTTTTTATTATTTATTTAAATGTGTATAAGTTATCGTTAATTTTATTTATCACATTTTTTTTTACATTTTATTTTTTAGAGTCCAGTGTTAAAAAGACAATCTTAAAAAAGTTAATAGATGCATAATATTGCCAAAGTCAATAAGTAATGAAGTTATATAATTGTGATCTCAGTATTGATCCAAAATAATTGTGATTATTATTTTGGCATTATCAAGCATCCCTTTGTGCAAGACGGTCTTGCACATCCCAAAAAATGATCCCCAACCCTGAAAGAGCATGTGGTCTACAGGAGACTTGAAATGTGTTTTATTAATTGAATGCATGGGCAGTATCATTAGGTAAGATGGAAGAATCTGATTCCCTGCTACATGGGTGTTTGTTATGTTATGTAGTGTCTAGGCTAGTTCAACATACATTACATTTTTTCAGGAGAGCATTATACATTATTGTTAAACAAAATGTGCTGATTTCGTATTTTGGCTTTGAGTACAATTGGGCAGAGGTGATATTCCTGCTTTGCCTGTGTCCAGTGGACAAATATCAAAGTTAATTTTATTATGGTTTGTTGGCTTTGAAGCAGCTCGCATACAGGTTTTGCAGTTACAGCTGACCACTAACAGCAGTTTAAACTCTTGTCACCACATTCTTGAGTTGAATGTGGCAAGCTGAATCCTAATATCAGCTGCAAAGACTTTCTACAAACAGCTTTTGAATGTTTAATATTATCATTTTCTCTTTGAAGACCTACTGAGATGCTGCAATGCTGCCACTAATGCTTTATAGTTTGTTTCTTCTAGGAACCGCAAAAGTGGGTTTGAGTTTATAAGCCATACATGCATTATTATGATTGATGCAAACGGTTCATCTCTCTGTCATATGATGTCTTCTGTTATTTACGGAGCCTTTCTGCTTCCTTTTTGTTTATAGTCTTGGTGCATGTGGAGGGGGGATGTCCTGCGATTCAGCCAGTGACCGCTTTACCATTGAAGCATGCAAAGAGACAGAGATGCTGAACTACCTCATTGAGCGTTTTGACAGTGTTGGCATGGAGGAAAGGAAAGCTCCCAAGGTAAGTTTCTGCAAGACAAAATGTTTATTAATATGAATTATGCTAAAAGCATTATCTTCTGTTCTTTTCTTTCTTTCACTGAAGATGAAAACCTTTTTAGAGATTAAATCAAGGATTTAAGACTGTAATCAGCCTTCTTATTGAAGCTCTTTTCCACCTATTCACCAAGTATAAATTGGTTCACAAATGTCCTGAGGACAGAAGAACAGTCTGTACCTCAGACAGTAGCTGCAGGCCAGATGGTCTGGAAACAGGCGAAGGTTTTGCTCGTCAAAGAACACTGTGATTCAACAGTCCGGATAGAGTCTCTGCAGCGTTTTTTTTTTTTTTTTTTGTCACACCTCTAACCGTTTTCTCTCCTCCACTATCCTTTTCTCTCTCAGATGTGTAGCCAACCAAATGTCAGCCAGCTTCTCAGCAACATTCGCTCTCAGTGTATTTCCCACGTTGCCCTGGTCCTGCAAGGCACCCTGACCCAGCCGCGGTAAGAAAGGCAGCCACACACTGTGAAAATCTTTGGGTTATTATTGTCCTATCTGTCATTATATTTCTGTATGTTCTGTTCCTTTTTTCGTTTTAGCCTTGAGTCTCCATAGCAACTACTCTTTCACCTTGACTCCAGAACCGTTATTTATTTAATTTCTGCACAATGCTTTTCTGTTTTCTCTGTGTAGGAGCCCTCTCCAACAGTCCTTGCTGGTACCTTATCTGCTGTGTCGAAACCTTCCGTATGGCTTTATTCAGGAGCTGATGCGCATTACACACCAGGAAGAAGAGGTGTTCAAACAGGTGGGAAGCACGCTTGTCACTTACTCAAACATGTTAATACTTTATGGGCTAAAACCTATCCAGGTATACAGAGGAGCAGGAAGACACCCCAAACACACTCTGTACACTTCTATGGACAGATTAAACTACACTGTAGTGACTTTTTTCTTGATCATAAAACTAAATCTTAGGAAGGCACATTTGGTGATGATAATCCTCAGTGTTGGAGAAATTGTGGCTGTCCACAGAATGATGAAACATCCTGGAAAGGAATGCATAAGACCATACCATTATATGTATGTACAATTAGATTCCAAAGCCATATATTTAGGCTGTGTCTCCCCAGAAGCAAAAAGTATTTTAAAAAATAATATAAAGTTCAAGCAAAACCGAGTGTCTTCTGCACTGTTATGTGTTTTCCTGTGAAACTGAATATAGAGCTCAACAGTGAGATTCCATAAAGGAAAATCCCATTCATAATCTTAATCAGGATTTTGATTATTAACCATCCAATGTAGATTTACAATGAGATATGAGATTGTGAAATGATGGTATATGCTCATGTAGAATCCACATAAAATCAACCATGTTTTAAGAAAAACATGCTTTATTTGTGATGATCTGGAAAAGCACTACACTACCCACAATCCTGAGTGTAAAAGCTGCATCTCAGATTGGTGGATTTTGCAGTTAAGATAAATAGGTGCACATGATTAACATGGATGTGATCTAAAAGGGTTAAAAAGGGATTTTTATTTCATTTTCTTAAATGTTGTAAGGTAAATTGCTGGCAGCAGGGAAAACAAGGCAAGGCACTGATGCATGATATATTTGCTATGTTGTTTTTCAGATCTTCATTCCCATCCTCCATGGGCTGGCTTTTGCAGTGAGAGAATGTTCCTTTGACAGTGACAACTTTAAATTCCCCCTTATGGTAAGGAGATGTTCTCCTGGGCTGATACACCATAGAACCAGGCAGGAGATGAGACTTCAGATAGCTAAAATTGCAGAGGGTATGCCTCAGAGCAGGGCTTGATAAGGTTCTGGCAACTTGTCAGATAATCTGAATGCTCAGTAGATGCACAGCTCCACATGTACAGTATATGTTATGAAATATAAAGTGTAATACATTGTTGCCATTGTTCTGCTTCTCCTCCAACACGAGTTTCAATTGAAGCATTGTTTTAGTTGTGTTTTGTTTTGTTTTTACAGGCATTAGCTGAGATTTGTGAAATCAAGTTCGGAAAGACTCACCCAGTGTGTAATTTGGTGAGTATATCTTTGGATGGCCTGAGGTACATTTATGGCACTGAAGTATTAATCATTATGTTCGTCATGGCTCAGAATGTTAATGCTGTTTTATTTAAGTTGCCAAACAATTTATTTCGATCAACTACATGCAGGTCTGGCTGTCTTTGTTGTTTATACTTTCGCCAGACCGGCATGGCCAGTTGACATCATCACAGAACAATGTGCTCTGTTTATTTTATTCATGACAATCTTCCTTACGCTTCACAGAAGAAGGGCGAGTCAAAATTCCCCTGTGCATGGAAAATAAATGAGCCTATATTTAGCAACAACAACCTCTCAAATCAGACTTCGTTGAATTTATATTATGCTCACTTAGTTGCTTTTTAACTGCATTATTTGATTTATTTCTGAATATTATAACGGCTGCATCTTTATTGTAAGTGGCATAAGGGTATTTGATTTTTGTGACCTAAAGTGAGCAGGAATACATTTGTTTAATTTTCTTCCACTGTTCCACTGGACACATAGTGGCCATCACTGAAATGTAGCCTTTGGGTGATGGGATGGTTACAAGTACAGTAAAAAAAAATTGTAAATGTTCAACACAAATAACCTGTGCACCCTGATGTAATATGTAATATATGCCTGCTGTGGTTCTTCTGCACAGGCAACGTTGTTGCCTCTGTGGTGTCCCAAACCTCTGAGCCCTCGTTGTGGCAGAGAGATCCAGAGACTGTCCTACTTGGGAGCCTTCTTCAGCCTCTCTGTGTTTGCTGAGGATGATGTGAGTCGTGAAATCAGTTTAAATAATCAAAAAACCTGATAGTTACTAATTTGCAAAGCAGTCTCATGTCAAAAACTAATAAGTGTCTGATAATGCAATAATAAAAAAGCACTGCAAGTTGTTTATTGTACAGATGATCCCTGATGAGTAAACTCACTTATTTTCTGCTTCTTTAGACAAAAGTAGGAGACAAGTATTTCTCTGGCCCAGCCATCACCATGGAGAACACACGAGTCGTCAGCCAGTCATTGCAGCACTACCTGGAGTCAGCAAGGGTGAGTCTGAGCTTTATAATGCTTTTATATCCAATAGCTGTCCACGGCATAGAGAATAATGTTGGCAAATAATTTGTCATCCATTTCAGGGTGACCTGTTCAAAGTTCTCCATAATATCCTACTAAATGGAGAAACGCGCGAGTCAGCTCTTAACTATATGGCAGCTCTAGTCAACTACAATGTGAAGAAAGCTCAGATGCAGGTAAGTTGCAAACTCATCCATTCTACATTCAACATAAATAATTACAATAAATATAATTTTGACTCACTAAACTAACACGCACAAGAAATATCTGTACTGTAGAAATACAATTTGGTTTAAATGTTTTCACACATTTTTATTTTTTATATTTTGCGCTGAATAATAAAAATGTACTGTACTGTAAACAGCCTAATGCTTTTTTTTTTTGTGATTTTCAGCTTTTGAAAATGAGTCTTCCATTGTTCTGAATTCATCCTCTTTTCTCCTAGACTGACGACAAGCTGGTGTCAACAGACGGCTTCATGCTCAACTTTTTATGGGTGCTGCAACAGCTGAGCATGAAGATCAAGCTGGAGACGGTGGATCCTTACTACATTTTCCACCCATGGTGTCGCCTTGACGTCAGCCATGAGGAGACGCGTCTGAAAGCCACCATGGAGGAGCTCAAGAGCTGGCTGAGTGAACTGCGTAAGTTGACATGAATAAAAATACACAGATTCATGATTATGAACCTTTTTTTTTTTTTTTTTTTTTACAAAGATGTTTCGTACTTGAAGTTTGGAATTAGTTATTTATATTTTGTTATTTTGAGAATTAAAATTGACTATCGTTGATAGACTTCTGCCATTTTGAGAAATCTATTAATTACACGTAGAGCCATTTTGCATACTATCTGTTTTCAGAGTAATTCATCAATATGCCAGATCTATTTTCTTTTTTCTCTATCTAATCTCAGATGAATCAACCTTGTGTTACTGTCTCTGTATTCCTTCTGCCTCTTCTTTATTTGGCGTCATCTTCAAAATTATAGCAGCTATACATGCTGCACTGTTTATAATTCGTATCATACATTACAGTGGAAATGACTGATAAAAAACCTAGGACATGTGAACTGATGTTGCATGGTACATTATGTTAAGGCAGTGAAGCTGATATTTAACTTGAATGATTCTGGCTGACTGATTCTATGTTGGAAATAATTCATTTTAATTGCTCATGTGAACAGATGAAGACCCTACAAAGTTCTCAGAACCCAAGTTCCCCACCGAGTGCTTCTTCTTGACGCTGCACACCCACCATTTGTCCATCCTGCCTGGCTGCAGGCGTTACATCCGCAGATTGCGAGCCATCCGCGAACTGAACAGGTATTTTAATTTTTTCTTTCTTTTCAGGGACACTGTACTTTTACAGTGATGTTGACAAATGTGCACACACACATTCATAGCATCCTCAGTGATTTAGTATATTAATGGTAATTTTTCTTCCCATGTTAGGACTGTAGAGGAGCTGAAGAACAGTGAAAGCCAATGGAAAGATTCTCCCCTGGCGAGTCGACACAGAGAGATGCTCAAGCGATGCAAAACCCAGCTCAAGGTCAGTTTAACATCCCGTGATTGATTGATTAAACCTTATTTTAAAGTTACAGACCTACAAATACTCATCTCTGTTTACTGCATTTAGACATTAGAGGACCCTGGGCTATCCTTAAATGCTGATATGTGCATGATTCTATGACGGAGCATATTTACAGAGACGTGATGCTTATTGTGTGTGACTTTGTCCTGTCAGAAACTGGTGCGAGCCAAAGCTTGTGCTGATGTGGGCCTTCTGGATGAGAACCTGCTCCGCAGATGTCTGCAGTTCTACAGCACAGTCATCCAGCTCATTCTTCGCATGGTGGACCCTGCCTACCCCAAGTGAGACGTCCTGCCACTGACAGACCATGTTTTTGTTTGTTGTGATATTGTAAAAAGACCACATGCTGCATTTTTTGTCTGTTTTTGCTATCTGTCATGCTGTTTCACTTCAGAGTATATGATAAATCAAGATATAAGGACCATATTTACTTCCTCATTCCTTACACAGCATTAACCTGCCACTGAACCCTGAGATTCCCAAAAGCTTTGCTGCTCTGCCTGAGTTCTACATTGAGGATGTGGCCGAGTTTCTGCTTTTTGTCGTGCAGTAAGTTTATAGTCTGGTCTTAAGCACTTCTCATTTGTAGCCTATGTCTTAACAATAAATATTTTGTGGATGGGAATGATAATGTTCACACTGTAAAATGTTTAAGAGAAAGAACAATATGAAATGACAAAAATATAAGTAATGTCAAAGAATAATGCGTTACAATTCTTTGTGCTATAAATCACAGGTAGCATCCATAAAGCTAAGAGTGATGTATTTGCTGTTTTGTTTCATCCCTCCTCCTCTTCGTCCCTTTCCCCAGGTATTCTCCCCAGGTTTTATACGAGCCGTGTGTCCAGGACATTGTCACCTTCTTGGTGGTGTTCATCTGCAGCCAGAATTACATCAGGAACCCCTACCTTATCGCCAAGTTGGTGGAGGTGCTGTTCGTCACCAACCCTGCTGTACAGCCTCGTACTCAGCGATTCTCAGAAATGATGGAGAACCACCCGTTATCTGTCAAACAGCTGGTCCCCGCCCTCATGAAGTTCTACACCGGTGAGCTCCATGTGTGGTCTAATTTTCAGCATGTGTTGTAGAGAATGGTATATATTGTAGTTTCTTGATGATAAGCTTTAGATCCTTTCCCCTTTTTACTTAAAAATGTGTCTCCTCTGGTCAGATGTTGAGCATACCGGCGCCACCAGCGAGTTCTATGATAAGTTCACTATACGGTACCATATCAGCACTATCTTCAAGAGTCTCTGGCAGAACCTTGCCCACCATGGCACCTTCATGGAAGAGTTTAAGTGAGTTTGCTTTTGACTGTTTTTCATGTAAAAAAAATAATTACGCAGTCTAGGTTTGAGTCAGTGTCTGACTTGGATCGATTCTCACCTGGCCTACTTTGCCATCTTCTTCTATGCTTCCTCCCCTCTAGCTCTGGCAAGCAGTTTGTGCGCTATATCAACATGCTGATTAATGACACCACCTTCTTGTTAGACGAGAGCCTTGAGTCCCTGAAGCGTATCCACGAAGTACAAGAAGAGATGAAGAATAAGGAGCAGTGGGAGCAGCTGCCGAGGGTCAGTGCTCAGCCTAATAGGGTCTCCTGGTTTTATTTACCATACATTACATGCAGTCGGACAGCAGTTATGATTGCGCTGAATGAATTTCAGCAACAACAAAAAAATACAGAATTTGAAAAATAAGGCAGTTAGGCATCACAGTGCAAAATGTCAGAAAGGAAAAGAGAAAATTTAAGCAGCAAAGACAATATGGTAGCAAAGTGGATACCATATGAGCTGCAGCACATTATTACCTCATTCATTCATGCAGAGCAGTAAAAGTAACTATTGCAGAATAGATTGGAATAATATTGTTTGTGTGTGTTAACCTACAAACTTTCAGGAGCAGCAGCAGAGCCGCCAGTCGCAGCTGACTCAGGATGAGCGGGTGTCTCGCTCCTATCTGGCCTTGGCCACAGAGACAGTTGAAATGTTCCACATCCTCACCAAGCAGGTCCAGAAGCCTTTCCTCAGGCCTGTGAGTGTCACTGCTTCTACTGAACATTTTTGAAAAATGGTCACACTTGAACTGGAAAATGTATTCTATACAGTAACAATTAATGTAAAGACAACATTATCAGCCTAAACTGTGCACTCCGCGCCCAACAAGCTGTTCTAAACATTGCCTTTTCTTCATACAGGAGCTGGGACCTCGTTTGGCTGCCATGCTAAACTTTAACCTCCAGCAGCTCTGTGGGCCTAAGTGTCGGGACTTGAAAGTGGAGAATCCCGAGAAGTACGGCTTTGAGCCCAAAAAGCTCTTAGACCAGCTGACTGACATCTACCTGCAGCTAGATTGTGCCCGCTTTGCAAAAGCGATTGCAGATGACCAGGTTGGCAATGATGTTTACAGTTACACAAATGGTGTTTTTCACTCCAAGATAAAGCTTTGCTTTGTGCAAGAATTACTTTCATACTCTAATGACAAAACACAAGTGGGAGTCTGTTCTGAGGAATATCAGTCATGAGAAAAGCCTACAGGCAGTTGTGGTGGATCATCACAAGCATCGTTGTATAGCCCTGAAGTCATCGACATGAATTACTCCTTGTTCACTCGGCTTTAATAAATACCCACTTCTTTTCATACAATGCATGCAGGAAGCAGTTAAGGACCAATTACTGTAAATAAGTTAATTTAATGTGAAGTTACAAGCAGTTCCTGTGCTTGATAATCAAGCATTCTTGAACACTTAAATTGCTTTTAAGTTCCACGTCTAGTTTGACGTTATTGCAAATTTTCAAACACTTGTAAAGACGAAATACAATTTAAATATTGACTCTAGGTAGTTGTGGATGTGTGATTTGTTCATGGAGAACTCCTTGATAAAGTTCCACTGATATGCCAGTTTGTTATCTAATTTACAAGTATAGTTTTATTCGAAAGTTGGAAGCATGCATTAGAAGCAATGTTAGGGAATCTGGATACAGTTAAACAGCCCATGAAAGCGTCTTAAACATGATTACACAGTTATGCTACTGAATATTGACATTAATTCAAAGACTCTTCTCTTGCAACTATCACGTTTAATTCTTTTGTTCTTTTTTTGTTCTGTGCAGCGGTCGTACAGCCGTGAACTCTTTGAAGAGGTTATCTCAAAGATGAGGAAGGCTGGTATTAAGTCCTCTATTGCCATTGAAAAATTCAAGCTGCTATCGGAGAAGGTGGAGGAAATAGTCGCCAAGAACTCTCAATCTGAAATGGACTACAGCGACGCACCTGATGAGTTCAAAGGTGTGTGTGTGACCTTTTGCTTTATCTATTTTGCTATCAATCCCATGTCATTTAATGACAAATCCATAGCTGTTAATTCTCATTTCTCTCTATAGTTGCCAAGATAACAAAGACTCAAGCCAGGATGTATTTATCTCCAAATTTGGTCATATTTTCAGTATCTTAAAGTTTGTCAGTTCGTCCATATGCATCTCACATCATGATCATTTTAATATATTTTTTTAATGAAAATAAGAATGATGCAAAAATGATCATCGCCTCCAATATTGTGAATCATATGGCAATTGCAGTCTCAGTCAAAATTGTGCAGCCCTATTTCCCACTTGTAGAGAGTCTGAATCTTTGTCCTGAAGCAGGAAAGTCACATCTGGTGTGACCTCGGGTCAGTCAGTGCAGACAGACAAGATCTTCAACAGCCTTTATTGCTGTTGAATTCCAGTCATTTGCAGGGGCTTTTCCAGCTCATAGAGGTCATATAGACAGCTTAGTGCAAGGATATCCTATAACCACAGACTTAATATAATCTAGAAAGAGAACGTGGCCCACATACCTCCTTTGATTCCCTGATATGCCAGCCAACCCACCACAGTTGACGGGAGTGTGCCATACAGGAGGCTTGAGTATCGTCTTTCTCTGTGGTCAAAATCTCCCACGCCAGGTTTTATTTTTGTAACGCACAAGTCCTACTGTAACAACCTTGTGACATTTCAATATAGGGCACACTTTATCGAAGGCTCTCACTGAATATTTATTGGATGTTAGTTTTGATAAGGCCACCAATATTGCTGTCATATAAAACACATTATTTTTTCAGCAGCTGGGTTCAAAGTGTCACAAAGTTTGATGAGGATAAGCCTTACATGGTGATAAAATTGAATTTAGTTTGGGTTTTATTTTTGCTCATGCATAAATCACACATACAGTTTAATGAGATACCAAAAAAATAATTCATACTATTTAAATAAATGATGAAAATAAATAATAATAAATGAGTGGTAAGAAAATCCTACAAAAATAAAGAGTAACAAATAAATGCAGAAAGTAAACTATAATAAGGGGTTAGTAGTTACATAACTACAATCCAGTCAGTGGTGTCCTATTTTTAATATAGATTATTAAAGGCTGCAATATATCCTTTTTGAGCACAGCCTCACAAACATATATATATATATATATATATATATATATAAAATGTATTTATTTATTTTTTTCTTAATTCAAAGACAATTGCAGAAGCCAGAGGGGAGATTATCTAGTAGCTTGCCTCTGTTCAGATGTGTGCACAACATTTGAAGACAAACCCTTCTGCAAACACAAGGAGCAGCCTGTTGAGCAGGCTATGATGTTTGCTTTGCCTTTTGAAATTCAAAAAACTGAAAGTGGGATATGATGAAAGTAGCTTTCACTGTGATGAAAGCAAGGAGCCAGTGCTGATGCTGGGAACCCTCACTTTCAGGATTGTCATTTGAAGCTTATTGTTTGTTTCCAGACTATTTGTTTCTTATTCATCTGTAAAATACACATGTAACTTTGTTATAACAGACCCTCTGATGGACACGCTGATGACTGACCCTGTCATACTGCCTTCGGGGAACATCATGGACCGTTCCATCATCCTGCGCCACCTGCTTAACTCCCCCACTGATCCCTTCAACAGGCAGCCACTCACAGAGAGCATGCTGGAGTCAGGTAGCCCACTAAGATGCCTTTTTTAACAGTAGTTGCATGTAAAGCTCTGTTCAATGTAGGGAAGAGCAAAAGCTGATTTCTTAAAAGGGACAACAGAGCAATTATCTTTTTTTAGATTCAAGGAAAACAAGTTCATGACACCAAATTGTCAAAGTTTCTTAAATGCTCTTTGCAATCTGTTGTTAATTCTACAGTTCCTGAGCTGAAGGAGAGGATCCATACCTGGATGAGAGAGAAACAAGGCGGACGGCCTGTCTGAGGACAACACCACCAGTGTCTGGCCTGCTAACCATCATTAGGAGAGCTGTCCAAATCGACTGAATTCAGTGTCACTACTTCCAACAACAACAAAAAAACATTTGAATGAAAAAAAAAAAAGACCTGATTTGATTTTTATTCGCATTTACCCTTTTTGTCTCAAACCATTATCATGGTTCTAAAAGCAAAATGTAATAAAGTTAAGACTTTTAAGTTTTTTCTCATGAGTTGTTTATATATATATCAAAATATATACATATATTTAACAAGAGTTAGTTGATGCATTATAGTGCTGCAAGAATAAGTTTCCACCACCCACAGGTTTACCAGCGAGGTGCATAGAGTCACTTCATCGATCATTTTCCTTTTACGGTTCTCTTTTTTTTTTTTTTTTTTTTTTTTGTAATAGTCTGTATGTTGGCTTCATTAAGGACTTATAATTTTAAGGGAAAGGGGAGGGCAACACATTTGGGGGAGTTTGATTGGGCTCTGATAAAAATGCTAGCCCCGAGTTTTCAGTATCAAGACTGTGACAATGATGAACTTGAGTCCATGTGATGTATGCTGATGCCCCAGAGCTAACAGAGGCACAGTTTGTGCTTGTAGACCGAGTTCAGAACTGGGAATATCCATTAAGGATGTAGCTTAACGTAAACTAATCCTAAGTGTCAGCTTCCTTTTGAGTACAGTAGGAAGATAAGCAGTGGTTTACCAAAATACAGTATGTTCAGTTGTTCCCTTCTAGTCACATTTTCCCTGCTGACTTTGATAGACTGAATTTACTTCTTGTGTGTGCATGGCCTCAAGTCCAGAACCTCCTAAGCGCCTCATGGACAAATAACCCTGTTTTTAGGCGAAATGGAAGGAACATGAGAGAATGTAGCATGACCACCAGAAACACCATCGTAGGAGCACACCATTAAAAGTTTGCTCTTCAGAAACCACTGACATCTCACGTCAAGATGGTCTCTTTCAAATGGCACTGTACCTAACATGACCTTGCTGACCTTAACTGTACAGGAAATGATTTCCTTTAACCACATACCTGTTTTGGAAGCTAGGATTTTGAACTGAAATAAATGATGATGCACATTATTTCACAACTCGTCACTGTTTTGTCCACAGATTGATGCCGTAAAGGTTTTGTTTGGTCCTTTTTGGCCAAAGCTTTTTGTTTAGCTTACCTTGTGAAAAGGACGATGACAACTACAAAATGTAGACTTATTTCCCTTATAATCCTTTGTCAAGAGAGTAACATGCAGCAATACAGGCGTCATGTTAATGAATACCATAATCGTCAATAAAATAACGCCAAATCGCCAAAAAAGGTTAAATACAATTTGTAAGTGATGTTAGCCGCGCACTTTCTCTGTGATGGTTACCCTTTATGAATCTGCAAAGACAATTTATTCCAATTCCTGGCAGTACAAAATCTGTTTTTCTGAATGTGGTTTCCCAAATGCATAAGCTTAGTCATTCTTGTACTGTAACTGTTATAAACTAATGGATTAAACTTGGCAACTGTCCCCATTTTATTGGCAAGATTTAAACGTGGTGTTTAATTAAGGGTCAACTGAAGCAGTTTATCATGAACAACCTTTACCCATTCGTCTGTCTGGAGGCTGTCAACATCTCAAATCTGTCATCAAAAGCCCTGTGTGATATCCCATAAGCAAGCAACACATAGAAAACGGAGAAGAAAATGTATTTGCTGATATGTGTCTCATTTAGGTAATTCAAAGTGTTTTTGGATATACGAAGGCAAAATAAGCCTATTTATGTTGGCAAACTAAAAAAAAAAGGATTGTTGAAGTTTTTAGGTGTGCACCGTTCATTTGTTTGAGCAACACAGATGCAACATACTCAATTTGTCGCTAGACGGCGCTCTTTGCGGTGACCCTGGGAGTTGCGGTGACAGCGGTGCGGGGAGCGGTGGGTAGAAATCCTGCAGTGTGGCGTCACGGCAGAAAAAAAAGAGAGACCCCACCCACTCCCTCCCTCTCGTCTGATACCGAGCGTTCCCATTGGCTATGCGACACATTAGTCACCGGTGTCTCCCCGTCTATTGGCCCGTTCGGCTGTCAGTCAGCGAGGCGAGAGGGAGTTGACGTAATCTCTTCGGTAAATCAAGGCAATCTATCAATTCTTCTTTTCGCCTGTGTTCGGATAGACGTCCGCCTTGTTCCTCTACCGGAGAAAAACTAGTCAGGTTGCAACCACAGGTCCATCCGGCGGAGGATACCGCTATAATGGGTGTTTTTCACCTAATCGGACTTTATAACAGTTTTCGTGCTCGCGGATTTTGATAGAAAAACAACACATCTTAACGCCCGCTAGCTAACGTTAGTTCTCGCCACTGTCCTGTGGTGTTGTTTTGAGTGAGAGTCTTCAAACGTGAGTATAAACGATGAATGAATTACTTTATTTATATGTTTTAATGTTTGTAGTGTACAAGGTTGGTGTAAAAGATTCTAGGCAGTTGTTGGTGGCTGGTGAGCAGTTTTAGCTAACGTTGGTCACAGACGTGCCAGTGTCTTTGGACCGTTAAATAGTCCTGGTTCCGATGACAGTTTTGCACTCCTATTTAATTTGCACATTATATAATAATACGTGTAAACGAGCACAGTACTTGTCTATGGTTGGATAGATATCCTTTAGATAGACACCGAAGGTTAGTTAGTTCCGTCTGGTGCCACAGACTAAAGCCACAGCCGTTAACAGTTCGTTAGCTTGCAATAAAACATAACGGTTGCCGTTAGAATAAGTAAGAAGATGTAATGTTAAAATCCTGAAACCATGCAGGGATATACTACCGAGTGTGTGCTGCTAAAATAAGCATGCAACTCCTCCCTGCACTATTCCACAACATACAGCAGCGGAGGATTAGCCTACTTCCTAACATCGGCGAATTTAATTTAGGGAAAAAAGGAAAATTTAAGCTCTTTGCCCGCACAGAATGAACACTGTTAGATGAAGCAGACAGGCCCAGCTCGTTGCCCCACTGTAGCCCACACAAAATAGGTTAGATAGAATTTCATGGGCGTATGCTTTATAGCAAGTATGGCTGACTGCAAGGACATGGAAAAACATGACTTATTTAGCAAAGGTAGTGCCGGATGAAAAGCCTTGATTGACTGTAAACACATTAGAAAGTTGTGTCTTTTAAAATGAATAATGTTAATGCAGTCACATTATCATATGCAATATTCATGTTATGTATTCGTCAAAAGCATATTCTCCATATGCTGTGTATTTTTAGATTAAATGCATCCTTTAGTACGCTGTTAAAGGTCTGATTAGCTGCTGTTTACAAAATATTATAGCGCTTCAGTCGTTTCGGTCGGCCATATTTGTTGTATGCTGTTATGTCTGGAAATTGGGAGGGGGTGGACTTTCATTGTGTTTGATTTATATTATGTGATAATAGCATCTGAATTATTGCATTCTTGTAGTTGATCTTTTTTTTTTAAACAAGGAAACAAACAGTCATGCTTAATTGATCTAATACCAGATGTTCTTTTTCACAAAGCAAATGCAAACATCTCTTGTTCTGTGTTTCCTGTAGGAGGGATATACAAGGAGTCTTACTGGGAAACAGTCCTAAACCGCAAACATGTCTGGGGCGTCTGTGAAAGTCGCCGTTCGAGTCCGGCCCTTCAACTCCAGGGAGATGGGCAAGGAGTCAAAATGTATCATTCAGATGCAAGGCAACACTACAAGTAAGTAACCCAATGACATGCACACATAACCAAACAGCATGTCTTGAAAGTATGCAGGCCTGTCTGCTGAGGGGGGTTTGGTACACCACACATGTTCCCGCGTGGTCTTCCGTCAGGGCTCTAAGCACAGAACAGTAGAATGAGCAAACTGAATAGTGAACGGTTGGGGACAAACAGCCTGAAAGAGAATAAAAGGCTTACAGGGTGAAATTCCTCCGCCTCTGAAGGGGCCTGCATGCCTTAGGAGTCTCTGTGTGAGAAACGCTGAGTTGGTTCATACTGGGAGACCCAGAGGTCGCCACACAGCCTGTCCCACTAATACCTTCAATTCATCAAGGCTTTATCACACAGTTGGTGTTTTAGAATGTCTGTTACTTTGTATTTTATGATTATTTTATGTTTCGCTGTGCACAAACAGTTGGTAAACACATTGAGAGATCTGTAAAGTGTTATGGGAAGAAGTTAATCGTTTAGAAGGTGTGCTGCTTTTGATTTTGCTGTAAAATTCACAGAAAGTGGTGCCAGGGTGAAAGTGACAAATGCATGCTGACAAGTTTCAGTTTTATGTTGAGGCTAAGCAGCTTCATGCTGTAGTCATTCTTGGCTTTTACATGTGTGTAGTGTATGTGAAAATAGGGCTGCGAAATTACTCACAATTTCAAATTACAACTTGGTGGATGGATGTACTCAAATAAAAACAATCCTTAAATGTCATTTATATGTCATAGTTTTCTATGAACATATTGACCTTCTTAGTAAAGATGTTGCGGTGCATCACTGCTGTAATCATGGAATCTGTGAGAATATATGAAAGGACAGACAAAGACAGAGCAAGAGAAGAGAACCTGAATGTGTTTTGTAGTCTTGTGATTCAACCTGCTTACTTGTGACTGTGAGTCATCAGGTACTGGGAAGTGCTAGCTGCCTCCTTATTCATGGTTTGTGCTGCTGCATGTCCCCTTCCAGCTGGCAGATGAACACAGCCTCCCTGACACTAGCATGGAAACATTTAATGACCCTGTAACAAGACAGCATGTGACAGCAGAAACCTGTTCTCCCAGCAAGTTCTCTTTTTTGCCTAGAGTTTTGTCTGTCAGTCTTACCGGGCTCATTAGACTAAGCTTTCATGAATCTTCCATAAGATAAATTGTCCCTACTAGTTATGCCTCACTTGCTTTTTATCTCTCACACTCTACCAAAGAGAAGCTTTGTGTCAAATCCCCACTACTTTTACTCCATATCCTTGGGTTTTCATTATGCCAATGTCACTCTGAGGTGCTGGAGGGTGACTCGTGGTTTGTAGCAGAACTGCAGTGCAATATGCAGTGTTTTTTGGGGTAAGTGAGTGAGTGTGTGAGCAAGGGAGAGGAGGAGGCTGCAGTACTGCCTACTCTACCTCCTATCACATGGGCAGATTGCAGAGCAGAAAGGGAGGCTGGCAGGCGGCCATACTCTCTCATCATCAGGACTTCGTTGCAGATGGTATGCTGAGAATGCTGTCTTATTAGGGTGCCGAGAGGTTGAACAGTACCTAGTGTCTCAAACGTGCAGTATCATATGCAGTGTGAAAATCTCACCTTTTTGTAGTTTTGGTTTACTATATTTCCTCACACTTTCTGTCTATAAACGTCTATCAAAGTCAGCAAACTTCAATTTTAAGTCTACACTATTCAGCAAGGAGGTAATCTAGGTTTTTACTGTGCTTTAATGGATAGCCATTTTTGTCATTTAAGTTTTTAATGGGAAAAATGACTCCTATTTGAATTTTAAAACAAGTCCCCATACTTGTGCAAACTGTTTGTTTGATTTTAACAAACTAGTGTTCACACAGCAGTGTGATTAGTTCCATGAGATGTGTGTAGTTCCCTGATTAATTCTGCTAAAAATGAATAAATATCATCCAAAAACAGATGGACTTGTTTATTTTGCTCCTATCGGAGGCAGTGCATATATGAGTCATCACAGCATCATGTTGTACTCTACAAAGATAATCTGTTTTTGAGTATTAAATACTCACCCATAGGCTTGAAACGTAGTTATAAAATGATGCAGTTTGCTGGCTTTTTACTCAAATTCATGTCTGTAACAATATATTTCAATTTGAAATCTTCTTACAGCATAAAAAGTATTACAGGATCCATAGAAACTTCTCCAACCAGCACTGCACATAATGCACTTTTCAATGGTGCCCTAGTGCTAGCTTAACACAGTGAATGCAATACCTGTATATTTCTATTATTTCCTGTTGTCTTTGGTGATGGCTAACATTTTAGACACAGAGCTGCCTCATAGAATTGGGATGTTTTATGGAGTTGCTTGGTCAGCTTGTAGGTGTTCAGCAGATGTGTGGCGGAGGCCGTGACACTCCCCTTATTGTTGTGACTCACTCAAGGGCATATGTGTCTGTGCGTGTGTGTCAACAACACAGAAAGAGAGCGCTTGGGGGCAAGGG
Source organism: Centropristis striata (assembly GCF_030273125.1). NCBI lineage: Eukaryota > Metazoa > Chordata > Actinopteri > Perciformes > Serranidae > Centropristis > Centropristis striata. The sequence goes on from NC_081521.1 coordinate 23,059,580, forward strand.
CAGGATGTGCTGTCTCTCTCTCTCTCTTTCACTCTCTCTCTTTCTCTCTCTCACTATGCATGGAGGGTTGTCAAGGATAGGTTGCAGAGGCAGAGGGGCAGCAAATTGATTATCCAGTGTGCAGGAAATGTGTCCAAGGCCTCTGCAGGCAGGCTGGAAACAAGTAAAGGCCTCTTTCACGAGAAGCTCTTAAACATACCAGAGCTAATGTAATTAAAGGGGTGACGTGATGGGCTGTTGCATTAGTTAGTGTTGGTGCTCCAAATGTTGAATAACGTCAGGACACCCAAAGCCTGCCTTCATTGGGGCTCTGATGTGTTCTCCACATCGCTCTCTGTCTTATTATGTAACCCATGTGTTATGTTTCCCCTCAGCCGGTGAGCAGCCCCTCACGTATGGCCAAAGATGGGCTATGTCTCACACAGTGCACAAGAAAAGCAATTATGTCAGACCATTAAAATTTACTTGACAGAGAAAAAGACATGAGTTCAGTTGTTCAGTCAGATTATTTCCCACATTATTTGTTTTTTAACATTATGGGAGATTAATGACTATCAAAACATACCAGCCTATCCATGTATTTAACAACTGGCGGGATGTTACACAATATCATCCCTCTAAGCTAAGAGTAAACTAATAGACACAATGATTTAACAAACAGAAGGTCACCACATCAATGAAACCTTCACCTTTCAGATACAATTTTGCTGAGTGTCCTCACAGTATGAGCTAAGTGGATGGTGACCTTACAAAAACCCTACAGGTAAGAATCGGCTCAGCTCTAGTGTCAGTTGTCACATAAGTGGAATGAAGCCATATCATATGAGTAAATCATAGTCGTTGAGGTGAGAGCTGTGGGAGGAGGAAAATGGGGAGCATGCGTTTTGGTTGAGGGATGGTCATCCTGCTGCCGAACCCTTTGCAGACAGGGCCGATTGACCTGATTAGGACCAGTAATCCGCAGGCTTGTCTCAGGTTGCCACGCCCTGCTGCCGTAATCTCACTGACCTTTGTAGGTGTGCACATCTCTACACACTCCCACTTAGGGTGTTACATTCCTCATCGCCTCATGCTGAGATTGTTGTGGAGTGACATGCATACGCATTCCAGTCTGACCTCCTAATGAGGAGGGAAGACAGGCAGATGTCTGTGGTTGTGATCTGCTCATGCTGTGTCACAGGACGTTTAAGCCAGAGGGGGAAATTAATTTCATACAGCTCAGCCCAGTTTTTAGCACACCTACATGTTCCAGCTGCTCTCAGTAATAAAATTAGACTTGCACTGCAGTTTTGCAGGTTTTTTTTATTTTTTACAGAAAGTTGAAGTTATCTGGTCTTTGATAATGAGAGCATGTGAAAGTTCTGTTAAATGTTTTCATCTATCTATAATAGCAAGGTGTGTGCATGCACGTGCCTGCATGCGTGAGTGTCTGTGTGTAGGGCATATCTCGCTGATCGTTAGTCAGACTGACCTAAGATTTCGTATGTGGCTTGCACATGGCAAGAAGGTGTGCATCCTTTATTTTGAAGATTTTTGAATTCATTTTTAAAAATCATCATTATTTACGTAGGACGTGTTGCAGCATTGCAATCATTACCGATCAGACGCCTTTAAGGGGAGCTCCGCCCCATTGTGTGATAGGCCTACACCTGGTCAGTTACTGGTTACTGGTCTCTGGATTTCCACGCCTCACTCATCTCATCTATAAGTCTATTTAGTCTACCTATCTTTCGGCGTTTTTTGAAGTGCACTACACGGTTCGATTTTCCAATAATATTCAAATAGTTTCCAGCATATATCAATGTTCAATGTGTATGTGCTGGATGCTGTGCATACCATATGAAAAGTAAGTGTTTTATCTACTTAATCTCCCACTATACGACTACATACTTCCTATGGGCACTGCACTAGTAATAGTAATAAGGTTAAGATGATAATCTTATGCGTTAGAGTGTGAGGAATTGTATCTCATGCATCTATCGCTGTCATATCCTCTGTGGTCGTCTTCTGTGCGGGGTAGTCAAGGCAACAGCAACGTTTTCTATCTTTGCTGCAAAAACTCTTGGATGAATGAATAAAAGCTTTTCACTTCTTCCATCTACTTCTCTTTTTCATAACATCGTGTGCTCTAGTTTACTTTGGCTCATGATGTTATGCCTTTCATTTCTGCCCTGAGATTTGGTCACGGTTTTGAAAGTTGTTGTGTGATGATGCGGAGATTATTGAAAGTGAACTTTAGGCAGTTGGGTAAAGGTTCATGTAGACTGTCTTGGTCAAGGTGTGTGTCTAAATACAACATATATTTCTTTGATGACTTGATCCTGTTATGACAGATTTTCTTCCAGCTGAAGATGAGACCAGCATAAAGTCTGCATTGAGATTTACTGTTTGTTTGTGAAATTCTGAACATGCAGTCAGGCCTTCAGTAATATCCTTATTGAGCTGTAAAATCATTCTACATCTTTAATATTTATATTGCAAACTGAATGTGGCACAGATCCATGTTTGCCTTTCCCATTGGTACTGAATCATTTTTCATTAATAAGTGTTTTAAATGAATGAGAAACCACAACATGGCATTGCATATTAAGGAATAGGCTGACTGCTGGAATGTCCTTAATGTGGGGTGTGAGTAGAAGGGGAAAGTGATAAATGCCTTCTCTCAATAAATTGTGGTTTCAGCTTTATTGCTGACCAAACCACTTATGGTTTTAATTTCACAACTTATGTTGACTCTTTATGACTTACTCAATTTTTCCTTTTGTTTTCAGCTTGAGTCCATATTTAAACATAAATATTCTTGACGCCTCTTTACTTTAGTGCTGCATCAGTTTTACTTGTCAAACTGTAAAAGCTGTTCTACATTAGCCTGTTGTTTGTGACTGAGGTTGCAAAATGCAGTAACACAGGCAAGGTAGAAACCTTCTATGGGAAGTCACAAGAATTTATAGGAAGTGTATGGAAATAACATGAATAAAAAGGAAATGTAAGGGTTATCTGCTCAGGCTGTATTTACCACGCTGTATGCAGGTTAAATATTTATAATAAAAAACAGTTGTGCAAAAGGAACTGCAACTATGATAACAAGCTTCAGGTCTGAGGTAGTGCAAAAAATAAATAAATACAATAAACAATAACAACTAGAAGAATATTTTGAGGTTGTATGCTGTGCACAACATTAGGCAAGCTTGATTAGTCGACTTTTCTCTGCTTCATTCTGGGACTTCAAGAGAGAAAATGACACTTTTCAGTAAACTTATTAACTCTATGCTTATGTATACTGACACTGAGTCAATAAACGTAATATGGGCATACTACGTGCCTGATTTATTTATTTATTTACGTTGTTTATAATTATTAACGTGACGTCAGCCTGAAAAGAAAGGTCGGGGGGGTCGATACTTTTGACAACCCTATTTTGACTGTGACTGCAGAGGGTTGTAATATTACTGAATTCCTATTTAATGGGAAGCTGGCTGTACGTCTGTACATGTGATGCAAGAGTGCACTGCTGATGGTTACATACCTACCTAACACCTAGTATTGCTTTTTTACTTATAAATTAAGCTGTGTAGCTGGAAAATGAGTTGGCTTAGTAGGTTTCCCTGTTAAAATCATAAGGCCTGAGGATCAGCTCCACATGTCGTTAAACAAAATGTATTATTAGTGACTAAGGGCAGTATATCTGGACAACCACTAAATCTCATGATCTCATGAGTTTTGGATGGTCACACTATACGCTTATGTAGAATAAAGTGCTCTTCTGTCAGATCTGTAGCCCAGTTGCTTTTGCTGTAAAGGATTTCACATGGCATACTAGCTGCAGTGATGAATGTGCTGCAGGCTTTCAGTGCTCGTCTTACATCGATGATTTTTTTTGGTACCTTCACCTGATTGTTTTTTAGTCCGGTCTCCCTTCTAGCCTGTGATGAGGTTGACTAAAAACTGTGGGAGCTATTTGCTGGAAATGTGGGATATCTGAGGGGAGGATGGGATCTGAGCTGACTCGAGAGGGGGAGGGGTGATGCAAACGCAGCCACAGCAGCAGAGATGGTGAAAGTCGTGCACGAGCACTATTCACGTGTAGGACAGCGTGAGGCAGCTTCACATACAGTCTCCCAGCTAGAGATAGTGGTGATGCTTATTTCAGTCATATTGGTGAAGGTTAAAGCATAGTATTCATGCGGTTGAGCTAAAATGAAAGAAAAGGCAATGCTTTTTTATTTGCCTCCATCAATGTACCTGCAGTTTGTGCCTTCACTGCAAGAAACGTTTGGCCTTTTTCATCTCATGGCTTTCTTCATAAAAACATCCACCAAGTACATCACATACTTTTGCAGACTTGTTTGAGGAATTTTCTAGCGGCAAATGTTACTAGAAGATCTAAGATAAAGACATCAAGGCAAACCAGTCTGAACAGAGGATCTCCTAAATCTTCATACTAGATGAAATATGTTGTTTGGGTGATATTTTTGCAGCAGAACCCTTCTGAAAAACAACAAGATATCATACACACTGATGCTCAAAAGGAGGTGTACCCAGGGAGTTCTTCTTCGATTAGCTGCTGGCGTCCGCACAAATCCATTAATGTTAGTCATTTTACCAGAGATAAAAGGCCAGCCATCATAACAAACTGGAAGAACACAATGCTGAATTAGTCTGGTGAAATACAAATCCTAAAATGTGTCCCAGTTTTACAGCTGCACCCAATCATTTTAAGAGTTATAGAGATTGCCTGTGTAACAAAAGTCACCAGCTGATTTTTGTGCATGGAGGAGGCAGAATTGAGAGTATGTGTGTGTCCATGTTTTTTTGCTGTCCAGGAAACAATAAGTGGGGAAGTAAAGACTGTAGTCAGGCCACAAGTTGAAAGATGTACACCTGCTGCAGGTACATGTGAGGGATGTTTGCTGTGTAATAGCTAATTTCCTTTTATAGGGGGATCTTACGCAACCACTCGATTGAATCTGACTTACCAGCAGAGGTCATACTCATTAAGCTATGCAAATCAGATCAGCAGCCAGTATTCATCATCATTCATCCCTGACTTTGTGATGCAATCAGGGGATGGGGCAGATTGTTGTGAAGTTGTGCTACTCCTGGTTCCCTCCTCTTGCCTACTCTTTGGTTCTTCGCCCAAGTTGGGTGAAATGCTTGGACTTTCCCACATTCAAGAGAGTGAATGTGTTTTTTAGTTTTTTGTGCCCTGACCGACACTCTTTCGCTCTCTTTCCAGACTATATTGTTCACTTTCCTCCCACAGTCTAAGGGCTGAATTCAGAGGCAAACTGGAGAGCTTTGCAGTCCAGGCACGGGAAGCTTGGTGGTGGGCATGATGTTCACTTTGTATTATTCATGAGTAAGAAGTCGGGGTGGTGGGTGGGAGGTATATTAATTTTGAAACCTTAATTAATAAGATGGGAGTCTGTCCTTTGATTTGGTTGGCTTCGGAATCATCTGGTGCACCAAAGTGAAGATCTCCCTCGCTGCTGTCTCAATACAGTGAAGCTAAATGAGATCTACAGATACACAAAAACATACACACATAGCAACAGCTTCACATGTCATTTCCGTCCTCTGTAGAAAGATGCTGGATAAAACATGAATGTCATCTGACGTTCGCTTGAGGCAGAACTCAGTACTTATCCCCAATGTTTTTCTGACTTCACAGTACATGTCAAATAAGTTATGCAGCTTAATTTTGATCTTTTTTATTTTATTTTAAAGATAGGCCTTGAACAAAAAGATGTGAGAGTTTCACTCATCCATGTGCCAGAGTTGTGTCTATGATGTCATTGTGCTTATATAAAGCCAGTGAGCGTTTAAAGCAAGACTTCAGTCTCTGAGTGGAGGCTAGTTGAGGAAATCCAGGTCACTGCTCTGTAAAATGGGTGCCTGTTGTAAGCAGTGAATGTAAGGGGCTCTGTATTTCCCTTGTCTGCACACACTGCCTGGATCATATGATGAGCTGTACGTTGTTGTGAGACAAATCTGAGACACTGTTCCATCATGAGTTAGGATTTAAAACGAATATGCAACTGTTTTAAATGAACAGATTACCATTTTAATGCAAATCTAGTGTTCTATAGTTTATTTCTTGTCATGGCTTTCACGTCTCTATGAATTAAATAATTTTAGTTTATCCATCCATGGCTAATATTTTAGAGCTTTCCTAGGGCAATACAATCATTTAAAACCATAGATTGTTGGACACAGTATCACTCTGGTGGCAGATAAGTTTCATTACTGTTCCCATTGTTCGCTGATATATTATGGCATCTTAATTATGTGAGTACTATTATTTCATTATTGGCAAAGTTTAGCTGAGAGCAAAAATTAGCTCCACATTTATAATACAGATAAAAACTGTGTAAGAAATGCATTATCTTGAATCCGTTTTGTGTCTTTATGCAGCACATGCAGACCCACTTCCCTAAAGTTAATTGTGAAAAGGTTGACATAGGCAAATTTGAACTGTCCACAAGTGCTATTTTAAACTGGAAATTTGCAGACACATCTAAAGCTGTGAAAGGTATTAATCTGGGTTTCCACGACACAGGATGTGTCTGGAAAGACCCCTGACCTTTGGAGGCAGCACCTGCAAGGAGGAGAATATCCTCCTTGGACCCGATCCATGAGAAGCATTGACTCTTTGAGCCGTGAAAACAGCTGAAAACCCTGACTAAGTATCCTGTATCATTTTTTTCATGTTAACATTGAGGTGCAAACAACAAATATTTTTATTAGACAAGTTGGGAGATGTGTCCAGGCTTTGTTTAGGCATTAGAATTGAGAGCCATTGGCATGTAATTTGAATATTTATTGTTATTTCAGCTCTGATTTCATAGAAATTCTGTGTGCCTTTTGGGTTTAACTCCCTGTGTCATCATCACCTGAGAGGCTGCCTGATATCCCTCTCTCTTTGTTGTAGTTCTGTGTTTGTTTAGCTTCTGAATGGAGTCCTGCTGGCTTAGCATGTTTTCTCTGTCTGGTGGCTTCTAGAAGCTTCTCTTTAGTCTCTGTTATCCTGGACTCAGTGAGTCCGCGTGAGCTGCTAATATCAAAAGGCACTCGCAGCCCTTGCTAGCTATCAGTCTGTGCGCTCGGAGCAATGTATAGTTTGGCTATGTTTCAAACTACGGTTCAACAGAAAGGTTGGGCGGCTGAAATCTGTCCATTCCTTCCTGTCACTGACAGTCTGTCGGCATGCGAAGCACTAGCTGCCATCTGCTGCTGTATAAATAGACAGTAGTCAGAGCTGGAACAGCTGGCACATAGGCCAGGACTGCGCCCTTTCCCATTGCTTTCTAGCTAGGCAGGCAACCCCACCTAAACCCATTTTAATGCATTACTTTTTTTTTGGCATGAAGTTGGTAAAAAGCAAAAAACACTGGAGAGAAAAAAGTGACTGAAGCTAAAACTGAATTAATTTTAGTTTTTGATGGTTGATTTCTTGAAGGCACTTTAACCAAGAAACCAAGTTTTTTTAATTGGGATAAGAATTGTGAAAAAACCCTGTAAACAAATAAATGTGGACAAAAAGAATAAATGGCATGCTCTCATGGAATAATCAGACATGTCAATATATATAGCATGGCTGTCTAGTCTGCAAATAAAACATGATCATAAAAGGCATATAGTAGATAAAGAAATAGAAAAAGGTTGGGGGCGGCTATACAAAGTCAATGAAAGCAATTTCAATCTGTTCATTCGCTATAAATTAATTATCGTAACAATTTATAAAAAACTATTTCCCATTATCGGCTGATATATATCATACATCCCTAATTTCATCAACTTACCTGGTAAACTATTCTACTAGAATCTATTTAAAACAGCTCTCTCCTTTTTTTTCTTTTATAACAAACAAACTGGTGACTTTTTATGTGTAACTTCAGTCACTTTCCAGTGAAAATATTGAAAGTTTCTTTTTTCTAAATGTGGCGATAACATGGAGAGGCGGGGTAAGGCGGTGTGAAAAGGGTCATTGTGATAGAGGGGACTGGGCACATAAAGCCTTGTCATAACAGATTACCTAATGTGTTTTGCAGGCTCTGTTGTCAATTGCAATACCCTGCATTCAGTGCATTGTTCTGGTGTCTTCCTGTGCTTTTTTCCCCTCTCCTCTCTCCCAGTAGGAAGGGAAAAATGACGTGATCAGCCTTCTGAGTAGAAACAGAGGATTTGTTAGTAAGAACTCAGTGCCTTCCTTTACTGTTACACTCTGATTTAGTGGCTCATTGAATGAAATGACAGAACACGCTCTTATCATTAATAGAAAGTTGCAGTTTGTTTGTCTGAGTGGATGATGGTGATATGGACTCTGCTTTGAAGGGTCACGTCTTTTGGCTAGACAAACACATCTGCTTGCCCAGAAAGTTCCAGGGTTTTTTGGCAGGACTACTCAACCCAGGAGTATTGAATTGCTGTATAGATATTTTTTTAAGTTAAAGGCCACAAGGCATCCCACTGGCTAGACGTGAAAGTGCCCTGTATCCAAAGGGAGCAATCAAGATACCACATGTTTGTTTCTGTTTTGGAGATGTTGCACGTCCTGTGTTGTGGCTGCGGCAAGCTCAGCTGTTTGTCAAATGAGCGCAGCAGTGCTCAGACACTACTTTTAGCCCGCAGCTTTGAGCTGCATCCAGTGACAACTCTGTCACCTGTGCTGCAGCCATGGCAACCGAGCCATCACACACTCTCTTCCAAAGACATGGATATAACACGCAGAGCATTTCTGTGGCCACGTCAGAATGTGCTCCATCCAGTCCAAATGCACCCTATTTAAGACAGAAC